>NW_023458557.1:4103805-4114130 GCF_013731165.1 Rhagoletis pomonella | reverse complement strand
AATTTTACTGGGCTAATCGCTATGTTTGGCACGTTGCCGGCGGTGATCTAAGCGTCGTACAAAAAAATGTAGGTATACAAGTTGTGCCATGTCGTTCGAATGGACACCGACGCTCCAGCTCGGAACCCGCTGGTGGTAGCAGAGGAAGAGGGAGGCCGCCACTGCGATGGAAAGATCAGGTGGAGAAGGACTTGGCTTCACTTGGCGTCAGTTGGCACAGAAGAGAAGCGACTCGCGTGCTTTGCTGAACTCGGCCAAAATCGCTTAGGCGGTTACAGCGCCAAAAAAGAAGATAAAAGTTGTGAAGAATGAAATTCTCTACAACTTTGAAATTTCAATATGCTATGCATTTTCAACAGAAATTGTCAAAAAATGGCGAAAGCCGTGACAAAGTAAAATTTTTTCGCACTTTTTTCTATTTTTTACAATAAAACACGCTATTTTAAAAAGCCCTCCATATAACAAATGTGGGAAATTAAATTCTCTACATATTCATATAACCATTTTTTACGAAAAATGCAAAATAAGCAAATTTGCAAATCGTAAAAAACCAAAAAAAAACTTAAATCCAAGATGGCGGAATGCTGCCAAATGAAATTTAGGGGCAAGACTGTGGATCCATGATCTACGTGTCAAATAGAAGTAAACTGCTTAAAAAAATTGCTGCTAAATTTTCTAATTTTGCTGAGCTATACAATTTTTTAAATGTGTTGGAGTTTCTGGTAGTCGCGTCTAGTAGAGGTATATTTGTGAACTACTACAATATTGAGGCGTATTTTTGTGAATGTGATTGGGGCAAGCCTTGTGGTAACCGGCGGATTTGAATAAGCAGCGAGAGATGTATAAGTTACACTTGAGGCGATCACCGTAACCACTCTTAAAAGATATACTGTGAGGATGCGTGCCTTCTTTTCCAGCACCCTAGCCGGCATATAGCGTCTGCCCGTTTTCCCTGATACGGCCCATTTTTAAGTACATAGTACAACATACCAATGCGTGCAATACGATTTCTTTTTCCTCACTTTTTGCTTCAACAAACAGCACAGCTTCACACAATTATTATTATTTTTTTTTTATTCCCACGACAGCCGGTTCTACGTACTGGAATGACTCGGGTTTTACCCGACCAAGGGCTGTTGTTTCGGCGATCTAACCCCGTTTAGGTCGGCGAAGTATCTCAGAAGTTGTTCGTCCATAGGGCTACACTCGCTACGTTTTCTCCTACTCAGGGCTGGCATCGAGTCAAACCCAGGGCCAGAAACCGACACCTGCTGTGTATGCCAGAGACGACTACACCACAACTCCACCTCTGTCAAGTGCAATGCTTGCGAGGGGTGGAGTCACCTCAGAGCCTGCTCAGGACTACGGACACATCGGCAGCGGACCACGTCTTTTGTGGCCCCCTGTTGCTCTAACAGAGCAGCCTCCACGGTAACCCCAGTCCACCTGAGCAGTCCCACACAAACACCACAGCACAACAACATAACACAATAGACCACACCACAACGGCTACAGACCACAGAACACACACAACCGCACCACCACCCACACGCCGCGGCCAACAACTCCTGGTTCCTCCTACAATGTGCACGGTATGTCAGACCAGGATATTCCGTAAAGTGACATCAGTCAAGTGCAACACCTGCCTTGGCTGGTGCCACTTTAGGGCATGCTCAGGTCTGCGCACCACGCCAGATCGGACGAGGAACTTCGAGGGCCCGTGCTGGGCTGCTCGGTCGCAGACCTCAACTGCGACGCCTCCCGCCACCACCACAGGCCGGCAACCACCTCAGCAGCGCACACAGCCAACTGCGGCACGTCCACACACATCCCTCACACCCCGCATCACCACACGTCTCCTGAACCACATGAAGCTGCTTCAATTTAACTGTAACGGGCTTCAGAGCAAGATCGGGGAGATAACCGTCTTCATGGGAAGGCATGGCATATGGATAGCTGCGGTCCAAGAGGCGAAGTTGCACAGCAATTCAACACTGTTGAATTGTGCCGGGTACAACGTGCACCGTCGAGATCGCGAGCGGGATAATGGTGGAGGCTTAGCGTTCATTATGCACCACACCGTGCAGTATCGTCTTATCGAAGCAGACATCGACCGCAGGGATACCACCCTAGAATGTCAGGGCATCGCTATCCGGTCAGGCGATGTTGAGCTCGAAATATTTAACGGATATATACCCCCTGTCACCTGCTTCCCGGTAGGATATCACCCTGACATAGGTGTGCTCCTCAAAGGTGAAAACCGTATGGTAGTAGGCGACTTTAATGCGCACCACGACCTTTGGCACTCAAGCCTGTCAAACGATCGTAGGGGACCTGACTTGGCTGAGCAGATAGACGATTCGACATTCTGCACTATGAACGACGACGCACCCACCAGCATTATGGGTAACTGCAGTAGCTCGCCAGACATCACCATAGTCAGCGCTGATCTGATAAACAGCATAACATGACGACCTATGCTGACTTTGGCATCAGACCACCTGCCCATAGTCATCTCGATCGATAAACCAACCGACTTTGCTTCCGCGGAGCACCGAACATATATCAACTTTTCAAAAGCTGATTGGAAAGGCTTCGCGGAATTTACTGAAAACATCTTCGCTGCCCTTCCCACACCAACCGACGTCCACCTTGGTGAACGTAGTTTCCGCAGGGCTGTCGCCGCTGCTGCAGCCCGCTTCGTATCGGCAGGATGCATCACCGACCCACGCCTAAATTTCCCTGCTGAAGCGGCTGTTCTAGCCGATGAGCGTGACAGCCTTCGTCAGGCCGATCCCGGAGATCCCCGTATCAGGGATCTCAACGCGGAGATTCGGCAACTAGTAAACATACATAAGCGGAAGAAGTGGGAAGAGCATCTGAAGACCTGCAACTTCACCTCTGGTGTGAGTAAGCTTTGGTCGACCGTGAGGTCACAGTCCAATCCGACGTAGCACGACGACAGAGTCGAAATTTCTTTCGGCGACCATGCTTGGTCGGACCCGGAGGGATGCGCGAGCTATTTTAGCCGGCAGTTCATACTGCATCCTCCGGTGGACAAAGCCAAGCGTCGAGTGACCAGAAGGCTGCACAAGCTGCCAACAACCTGTGCCCCCTTGCTTTCACTTGCGGTGAAGTTCAGGTGGCCATCGGGAAGGCGAAAGCCTCTAAAGCCATGGGTCCCGACGGAATATGCATGCTGATGCTGAAAATTTTGGGTCCTGCGGGGGTAGCGTACCTAACGGAGGTCCTCATCCTGTCCATTGCCACTCTCATCATCCTAGACATCTGGAAGGTGGGGAGAGTGGTCCCACTGCTCAAACCGGGGAAACCCGCAAACATGGGAGATTCTTATCGTCCGATAACACTCCTTTCGCCGGTAGCGAAGACACTAGAGGCCTTGCTACTCCCGTATTCCACAAACCACCTGGCCCCAGCGAAGCATCAGCATGGTTTCCGTAAAGTGCACAGTACAACAACAGCACTTAACGCCATAAACACTCAGATAACTCGTGGCCTTAACCGTAAACGTCCCTGTGAGAGAACGATTCTAGTAGCGTTTGACCTGTCAAAGGCTTTTGACACTCAACCATTCCACGCTACTAGAAGATATAGAGGCTTCCTCTCTCCCGCAGAGGCTCAAACGGTGGTCGGCAAATTATCTAAGTGGTCGACACTCGTCGGTAATGTTTAGAGACAAATCGAGCAAACTTAGGAAAATAAAACAGGGGGTTCCACAGGGTGGTGTCCTTTTCCCACTACTGTTTAACTTTTACATTCCAAAGCTCCTTCACCCACCAGAGGGAGTCTCGATAGTCTCTTACGCCGACGATTGTTCGATCATGGCAACTGGGAATGGAATTGATGACCTGTGTTCGAAAGTAAACGGATATCTCTCTGAACTTTCTCGCTTCTTCGCTGCAAAGTGTCTAGCCCTCTCCCCTACGAAGTCCTTTGCGACTCTTTTCACAACCTGGACGAAGGAGGTCAGACTACCGCTAGGAATTCACGTCAATGACACACCAATTCCGACGGTGAATAATCCTAAAATTCTCGGAGTAACATTCGACAGCCTGCTCTCCTTCTCTGCGCACGCAACCTCTATAGTCAATAAAGTACAGAGCCGCAACAAAGTCCTCAAGTCGCTAGCCGGCAGTACTTGGGGCAAAGACAAAGAAACGTCGCTGGCAACATACAAGGTAATAGGCCGGCCGGTTTTAAACTACGCAGCACCAGTGTGGTCGCCGGGGACTAGTAGGACGCAGTGGACGAAGCTACACACGGTACAAAATACAGCACTTAGGACAGCGACTGGATGCCTCCTGATGTCACCAGAACACCACCTCCACGACGAGACGAAAATGCTCCCTATTAGCACAACACGATGCTCTGCAAGCAGTTTCTTGCTGGGAGCCACAGATGTGGCCACCCAAATAGACAGCTGCTTGCAGAGGAGCCCTCGCCGAGGCACGTCAGGAGGCATCTATATGAACTGACGGACGAAGGCCAGAGGTTCATTTAGCAACCTCTGGACCCGTCAGCTCACAGACAGGCCCTGAACGGCCTTCACAGGGACGCAGTCTCGAGTTATGTAGACTCAAGACCTGTGAATGCCGTTCTAAAGCATCGTTCACTCAAAATCGGTACGCGTTCCAGCAATTTCTGTACAGCAATTGTTGGAATGTATTAAAAAGTTGCAATGCAGATCGTTAGACAATTGATCTACCATTATGAGGTTTAAATTTCATAGAACAGGGTTTTTATTTGACAGTTTTATTCGCGTTGGAAGTTGCTGCTCAAAAAATAATGTTGAACAAATTCGTTGAAAATCCGACATTTTCGAGATCAAAAATCAAATTAAAATTAAATATACCAAAAACGTATAGTTATACTCCAAAAATCAATGAATAGAATCCTTCTGCTTAAACTAACGGGGTGAGCTAATCATTAAAAGACATCATTTCGCACCAGCTTAAGGATAAGGCTCTTTACCTGAAGTAAGAAAAAAACGGCTTATCAGAAGAAGATTGTGCGAGAGAATTGGAAAACGGTTATCCACAGTTCAGGGAGGGCAAGGTATGGCAAGACTTAAACCTTATCGAGTTATAACATATAAAATTCTGTTAGATTAAATACATTTTATAACAAAAACCGCACCCGTTTACATTACCCCTATGTTCACACTAAATGTGGTATTTTATAATAATGACTAATAAAACATGTTTAAAACTGGACTTCGGTCAACTCCCGCGCTAAAAGTTTTAAGCTAAAAAGAAACAGGGTGATATGCTCTTACAACTAAATCTATAGAAGTTGACACAGTTGTCAAAAGGCTACGAAATGACAAGAGAATGTTGTTGTTGTTGTTTTTGTAGCGGCACTACTAAGCCCCGCCTTTTTCGGGTCTACGTTCAATCATTTTCGCCAAGCTCAACTAACGGGAGGCCCAGGACCCGAGCTGTTTCGATGGGTTCGGTCCAGAGGGAGATGGGTGTTAGCTGAGTCGGATTGAGCTGGCATGTACAGAGGTGGTTGGTGTCGTTGGGGGAGTCTCCACATGCCGGGTACTCATTGGGGATGTTGGGGTCGAGTCTGGACAGGTAGCTGTTAAGGCGGCTACAGTATCCAGACCGTAATTGAGCCAGGGTAACGCGGGTCTCTCTTGGCAGTTGAAGCTCCGTCTCTTCTACAGGTGGTGATTGGGCTCCTATTACGGCATTCATAGGTCGAGAGTCGAGGTAGGTGGTAACTGACTCTCTATGAATGTCGTTGATGGCAAGTCTGTATGTCGTCGGGTCCAATGGTTGGTCTACGTACTGTTAGACTGCGTCCTTGTACACGTATAGGTGCCCTCTGACGTGCCTGGGCGGAGGCTCCTCCTGAAGCAACGGTCTGTTAGGGTGTTCACTTCTGTGACACCCCACCTGGTGGGGTACAGAGCATTTTGTTGTGTTCCCTTACGGGGAGCACTTGGGCTTCGCTGTGCAGGTGGTGCTCAGGCGTCATCAGAAGGCACCCAGTCGCTGTCCGGAGTGCGGCGTTCTGACAAGTCTGTAGCTTCGTCCACTGCGTCCAACTAGTCCTCGGCGTCCAAACAGGCGCAGCATAGTTTAGAACCGGCCGGCCAATTGCCTTGTATGTTGCCAGCAACGTTTCTTTGTCTTTGACCCAAGTGCTGCCGGCGAGCGACTTGAGGCCCTTGTTGCGGCTCTGTACTTTATTGACAACTGCGGTTGTGTGCGTGGTGTAGGAAAGCAGGCTATCGAAGGTGACCCCTAAAATTTTCGACGTGTATGCCTAACTCTAGCCTGACCTCCTTCGTCCAGGTGGTGAAGAGGGTCGCCGTTGATTTCGTTGGGGAGAGTGTTAGGCTCCTTGCAGTGAAGAAGCGAGAAAGGCTGGAGAGATAGTCGTTCACTTTTGAGCAGAGGTCATCAATTCCATTCCCGGACGCCAAAATCGAGCAATCGTCAGCGTATGAGATCAGGGAAACTCCCTCAGGTGGTTGAGGAAGCTTCGAGATGTAGAAGTTAAATAGTAAGGGGGAGAGAACACCACCTTGTGGAACCCCTTGTTTAATCCTTCTTGGTTTCGAGGTTTGATCTCGGAAGATTACTGACGACTGTCGACCACTCATATAATTCGCCGACCATCGCTTCAGTCCCTGTGGGAGTGAGGAGGCCTCGATGTCTTCTAGTAGCGTAGAATGACAGACGGTGTCAAACGCCTTTGACAAGTCCAGCGCTACTAGGACCGTTCTCTCACAGGGGCGGTTTCGATTTAGGCCACGAGTTATTTGTGTGTTTATGGCGTTAAGTGCTGTTGTTGTGCTGTGCACTTTACGGAATCCGTGCTGGTGCTTAGCTGGGGTCAGGTGGCAAGTGAAGTATGGGAGTAGTAGGGCCTCAAGCGTCTTCGCGACCGGGGAAAGGAGCGTTATCGGGCGATAAGAGTCTCCTTTGTTGGCGGGCTTCCCCGGTTTCAGCAGTGGGACCTCTCTCCCTGATTTCGACACATCAGGAATGATGAGAGTGGCCATGGACAGGTTGAGGACCTCCGTAAGGTAAGCTACTCCCTTAGGCCCTAAATGTTTTAGCATCAGCATGCAGATTCCGTCGGGTCCAATGGCTTTGGAGGCTTTCGCCTTCCCGATGGCCCCCCTTCACTTCACAGCTGGTGAAAACAAGTGGTGCACTGTTTTTTGGCAGCTTGTGCAGCCTCCTGGTCACTCGACGTTTGGCCTTGTCTACCGAAGGGTGCAGTGTAAATTGCCTACTAAAGTTGGCTGCGCATTTCTTCGGGTCCTACGAAGCGCGACCTTCGAAAGAGATTTCCACTCTGTCATCACGCTTCGTTGGGTTGGACAGGGACCTCACGGTTGACCAGAGCTTACTCACACCAGATGTGAAGTTACAGGCCTACAAGTGCTCCTCTCACTTTTTCCGCTTATGCTGATTTACCAGTTGCCGAATCTCCAAATTAAGGTCCCTCAGACGGGGGTCCCCGGGGTCGACCTGGCGTAGGTGGTCACGCTCGTTTGCTAGTACAGCTGCTTCGGCCGGGAAATTTGGGCGGACTTCCGCGATGCGTCCGGACGGGATGAAGCGAGCCGCTGCAGCAGTGACTACCCTGCGGAACTGGCGTTCGCCGGTGTGTATGTTTGTGGGTGTGGGAAGGGCGGCGAAGCTGCTCTCGGTGACTTCCGCGAAGCCGTCTCAATCAGGTTTGTTAAAGTTGGTATAGGTTCGGTGGTCCGCGGGAGCAAAGTCGGTGGGCTTATTGATCGAGATGACTATGGGTAGATGGTCTGATGCTAGTGTTAGCATCGGTCGCCATGAGATGCTATTGATCAAACCAGCGCTAGCAATTGTTAGGTCTGGCGAGCTGCTGCAGCTACCCATAATCCTGGTGGGGGCGTTGTTGTTGTAGCGGCTACAACAACCCCGCCCAGATCGGTTGGTATCTCAGTCGTTGTCGTCAAGTTCCACTAACGGCAACCCTAGGAAGCGTGCAGCTTCTGTGGGGTTTGTCCACAGGGACAAGGCCGTTAGGGTTGTCGGGTTTTCCGGGCATGCGAAGAGATTTTTCGAGTCATGTGGGGTCTCTCCGCATGCCGGACACTCATTCGGCACATCCTCATTCAACCTACTCAAGTAGGAGTTCAACCTGCTGCAGTAGCCGGAGCGAAGTTGTGCGAGTGTTGTGCGTGTCTCCCGAGGCAGATGAAGCTCCGTCCCGTCTATGTCCGGGGGTGGTATGCCTAGAACGGCATTCACAGGTCTAGAGTCTACATAACTCGAGACTGAGTCCCTGTGAATGCCGTTCAGGGCGTGTCTGTAAGCTGTCGGGTCCAGAGGTTGCTTAATGAACCTCTGGACTTCGTCCGTCAGTTCATATAGATGCCTCCTGACGTGCCTAGGCGAGGGCTCCTCTGCAAGCAGCTGTCTGCTTGGGTGGCCACTTCTGTGGCTCCCTATCAGGTGGGGGCGTCGTCGTTCATGGTGCAGAATGTCGAATCGTCTATCTGCTCAGCCAAAAGGTTTCCCCTACGATCATTGGACAGGCTTGAGTGCCATAGATCGTGGTGCGCGTTGAAGTCACATACTACCATTCGGTTTTCACCTCTGAGTAGCGCATCTATGTCAGGGTGATATCCTGCCGGGCAGCAGGTGACAGGGGGTATATAAACGTTGAATATTTCGAGCTCGACATCGCCTGACCGGACAGCTATGCCCTGACATTCTAGGGTGGTGTCCCTCGGGTCGATGTCTTCTTCGATAAGCCGATACTGCACTGTGTGGTGTAAGATGAACGCTAGTCCGCCACCATTATCTCGCTCGCGATCTCGACGGTGCACGTTGTACCCGGCATAAATCAACAATGTTGAATTGCTGTGCAGCTTCGTCTCTTTGACCGCAGCTATCAGTATACCATGCCTTCTCATAAAGACGAAGGAGCTTCATGTGGTTCGGGAGACGTGTGGTGATGCGGGGTGTGAGTGATGTGTGTGGCCGTGACGCCATTGGCTGTGTGCGCTGCTGAGGTGGTTGCCGCCCTGTGGTGGTGGCGGGAGGCGTCGCAATTGAGGTCTGCGACCGAGCAGCGCAACACGGGCCCTCGAAGTTCCCAGTCCAATCTCGCGTGGTACGCAGACCTGAGCATGCCCTAAAGTGGCACCAGCCAAGGCAGGAGCACATTGTAGGCGGCGCAACCCAATAGAGTTGAGTTGCTGTGCAACTTCGTTTCTTGGACCGCAGCTATCAATATGCCGTGCCGACCCATAAAGACTACTATCTCCTCAATCTTGCTCTGGAGTCCGTTGCAGTTGAGTTGTAGTTGTTTCGTGTGTCTTGGGAGGCTGGTCGCGATACGGGGGGTGAGGGACGAGTGAGGTCTACCTGTGGCCTGTTGCATCTGACGCGCTTGCTGTTGCTGCCTGTTGGTAGGTGGCTGCAATGGGGGTGCTGTTGTCTGCGTCAGTGGCGCTCTGCAGCATGGGGCGCTGTAGTTCGCAGTCCATTCGCGCGTGGTACGTAGACCGGAGCATAGGCGGAAGTGACACCAGCCTAGGCATGAGTTGCATTTGACCGATGTCACGTTCCGGTATATTCTGCTCCGGCAAACGGTGCAGGTGGTGTGTGCAACCAGGAGCTGCTGGTTAGCTCGCACGCGCGATTTAGACAGGCCGGTAGACTGTGGGGGAGGGGGGGTTGGGAGGTTTGCTGCTGCCCAGAGGAGCTTCTCGGAGCCGTGCAGGCTCTTCGGGTGTTGGGTGCGTTGCGCGAGCGGGTAGCCGTGGAGGCTGATTGTGCCGTTTGGCTTGAGCAGCAGGGAACCACATAGCTTGTGGTCCACTCCCGGTGAGACCTAAGACCAGAGCAGGTTCTTAGGTGACTCCATCCGTTGCATGAGTTGCACCTAACCGAAGTGGAGTTTGGATGGAGTCGATTCTGGCAAACACAGCAGAAATACATTTCTGGTCAGGGGTTGGGCTCTACGCCCGCCCGGAGAAGAAGGATGCGGAGCAATCCGGCTGCAAGGAGTTGCTCCATGGACCAACAATGATTGAGGGGTATCGCCGATCTAAGCGGGGTTAGGTCGTCGAAACAACAGCCCTTGGTCGGGTAAAACCCGAGTCATTCCGGTACGTAGAACCGGCTGTCTTGGGAATGGGTCCGTTATACATCCTGCCGGTATGAAGCGAGCTGCAGCAGCAGTGACAGCCCTGCGGAACTTACGTTCATCGAGATGGACGTCGGTTGGTGTGGGGAGCGCTGGGAAGGTGTTTTCGGTAAACTCCGCGTAACCTTTCCAATCAGCTTTAG
>NW_023458557.1:4099895-4103705 GCF_013731165.1 Rhagoletis pomonella | reverse complement strand
TTATAATGACTTTTGCTAAAATTTCAAAATCAAAAGTTATCAAAACATATTCTATGGGACTGAGAAGTATTATTTTCAACTTTTTAGTCCATTTATAAAAGCGTTGTATATTAAAAAGTTTTTTTTTATATTATTTATTTTCTACTTTTTAGTCCTGTCTGAATAAAATTTTGCAATAGATATTAAAATAATTCAACGATATTAATAGAAAGGTGCACGAGCACCAATTAGTTTTATTTAAAGAAATGGCGGGAATTCTATTTCCGGTGTAGCAAACGTAGTACATAGGGCGACCTCTAGATGTCATCTACCTCGCCCTATTCACTATGCTTTTTTATAGGAGCTTTTCAAAGCTTTGCTTTATGGTGTCGGACACACAACATTGAAAGTTTCTGGAACACAACATTGCAAGTTGATAAAAGCGTTGTAATAATAAATGTGTTGTTATTGCAGTGTGGACAGAAGGTGAAACACGACTTCTGCTCGATAAGTACAGGAGCTACCTGCCTGAAATTGGTCCGATGAAAGCCATGCGTAACAAAAAAAGAAATGTGGGTGAGGATATCTACAGAGATAGAAGGAAGAACGGCAAAGCAATGCGAGGATAGGTATAAGACTTTGATAAAAAACGAAGAAAGCAGCGGTAGAAAACAACCATACGTCTGGAGCCAAGAGGCAGAGAATCGAGTTCGCCCAAGAGCTCGAAACCATACCCGCAATTGATGACTCAATTGAACCAAAAGTTCAAATGAGTAGCCAGGCGGTAGTAACAAAAAGCGTAGATGCCAACAACAAGCAAAAATGTTGCTAAGGGGAAAGTTTCTGTGCAGGAGACGTTAATAAGTATTTCAAGAGAAAAAAGAGGAGCGGCGTCACAGAGAAAGAATGGAAGCTCTTAACAATATTCAAGAATTTATATCTAACTTCCTTCACGGAAATGTAATAGAGGAAGAGCAAATCTGAACGCAATGGAAGTTACCTGAAGACGTACCTAATTGCACTTAATACTAACTAATAGACTAGAAGTGATATTTTAGTTTTTTATGAAGTACTTTTAATTATCTATTTGTTCACAAAAACCTTTGATACATATTTAAATATTAGAATATACAGTGCCTGTAAGAAAATAGCACCTCAACATTTTGACCAGTTTTGACTATTTTTTCTTTTGTTTATTTAATGTTGTGTTTAATGTAAACAATGTGTAAATGTTTATAAACAAATAATATAAAAGTTTAGCCAATTGTACAACAAACACCATATGACTTTGCACTCCAAATTTCGTACAAAAATTATAAAAATTCTGTAAAGTTTCACGAAAATTTCAAACTTTTTACATAGAATATTTATAAAAAAAAATTGTTTTTTTCCTGCCGTATTTTTATAAATTTTGTACTAAGTTTGGAGTGTGAAGTTATAAGGTGTTTGTTGTACAACTAGCAAAACTTTTATAAACAAATAATAAACATTAAATAAGCAAAAGAAAAATAGTCAAAACTGGTCAAAATGTTAAGATGCTATTATTTTGATCGCAGAAAGAAAAGTCTTGAACTAAATGAATAAATTTTTGAAAAAATACAAGAATTCATTTTAATATATTTAATCTGTTTGTTGTTGGAAAAAGTAGTCTTTCAGTTCGTTTCGTTTTATGGCTCCCAGCTGTGTAAGCAAACAGTCCCTCCTATCGCCTCTTTCAATGGAAATATTTTCAGTCTGGCAATTTTTTGCATCAAGGGCAATAAAGTCGTTCCTATCAATACAAAGGTTATGAATGGTGCAGCATGCTATTACAAACTTCGCCATCGACTCCACGTTGTAGAAGTCTAAGCGCATTAGTTGCCGAAAGCGGGATTTTAGCACCCCAAACGCATTTTCAATTTTTACCCTAGTTTGACAAAATTTCGTGTACAACCTCTCCGCTTCGCTTAAGTTACCATAATCCCTGAACGGTGTCAACAAATACTCTCTAAGGGGATATGCTGAATCACCCAGCAAGTAATACTTAGGTGCACATACATTTGGGAATTCCTTTCCAATGAAGGCCAGTTTCAGGACTCTTGAGTCGTGAATTTTGCTTGGAACTCCTGTAAATACGACCAGAAAACGTAACTTTGCATCACAAATGCCTTGCAAAGTTATGGACATGCAATCGTGTCTGTTCGCGTAAGATGAGCGTATTTTATGTCTTGGTTTTCTGCTCGAAATATAACTGCCGTCTATACAGCCCAAGACATTTGGAAAACCAGCAATCTGGAATTAAAAAGAAATATATACTGCAAGTTAAGTAGATTATGAAAGTGTACGTACATTTTTAAATTCATTTGCGATTGCTTCTTTTTCTTCAGTTTCGGTTGGAACCCTTATCGCTTCTGGGGCAACGTCTTTTTCAAAGAAGTTCAAAACTTTGTTGAAAGTATAGTACATGCTTGACAACGACACACTCTAAAAAAAAAATTGTGTAAATTTCCTAGCTGAAAGGTAGGTTACTGATTTCCTACCTTGTTATTCGCGAAATTACATGCTCGATTATTCAACGAATAGTTTATTTAAATTTCGGACTTTTTTGAGTGTAATATAGCTGCTGTGGTGTGAGTAAATTTACTACGAAAGTGTGTACAAGCTCTAAAATACACATCTGCTGTTTGATTTCTCCCGTAGAATTGTGTAAAGCCACTAACAAAAAGGATTTTTACACACGAAAATGTGTGAACGAGAAAAATACATATTCATCGTGTAAATTTACCAAAAAATTTAAAAAATAAACAAAAATATACTCGATTTATACTCGCATTTTTAAACAAATTTTTAGAGTGCATGTCGAAAAGATTTCCAACTTCCCTAAAAGTAGTTTTTTTTTTGCAGCAAACCTGATTAAAAAATATTTATATATATTCATTTTCTGTTGAATTATTTCATTTAGCCTACCATAGAAATGAAAGTATATGTGTTTCCGCAGTTGTTTGCCGTCTTCCTCCCATATAACTCCTTACTGTGTACCACGTACTTGAGGTGTATCTTTCTACCAGGTACTCATAAAGTCCTCGACTAATACGGAAATATTTCTTAAACTGTAAAATGTATGGGTTAAAAAAATTAAACTTTTTATTGTAATAGCGTTATTTACCTCTGAATCAGAGTAAAAAACAACCACGTTTCCTATGAAGTCTTCCACTCTAGGCTGAAAGTCCCTTCCAAGCACAAGTGCATCCATTTCATCCTCAGATGAGGACGACGATGACTCCGCCAGCTCCATTACAAGTTGATTTATAGAACTTAAAACTAAATTATTCACTTCCATTTTCTTTTATTAATTTAATAGGAAAATATGATACGCAAAATATTTTTATTTTTACAAGCGTAACTCTCTCACCCTCAAATTTTTTTGAGGGCAGAAAAGGCGTCACTTTCGCCGAATCAGAGCGCAAACTGCTGAGAAAAGAACACAATACCCTGGGAAAAGGCTGAGAAAAGAACATGAAAATTTGACAGCCCTAAAACAGGGCAGCATTTTTGCGAGAAAAGTGCAACATTTTTGCGAGAAAAGAAAACGCTATAAGTGAACAGTACAAGAAACCTAACCAAGGTACTTGGATCTCTGATCATAAAAAGAAGGCCGCGATATGGGTTTGCGGAAAAAAAGGCATTAGTGGCAAACCTAGCAGTCATGAGTTTTTTGTCAAAACAAATATCGACGGGATCTATATTTACAGCTGCTATGCACCACCGAGCCTCAGTCAGCAGGAATTTGAATTGTTACTAGACAGACTTGTGCAAGATGCCGCGATGTATTCTCCAAAAGTAATAGCTGGA
>NW_023458557.1:4098448-4099795 GCF_013731165.1 Rhagoletis pomonella | reverse complement strand
AGTCCTCGACTAATACGGAAATTTTTCTTAAACTGTAAAATGTATGTATGTGTTAAAAAAAAATTAAACTTTTTATTGTTATAGCGTTATTTACATCTGAATCAGAGTACAAAACAACCACATTTCCTATGAAGTCTTCCACTCTAGGCTGAAAGTCCCTTCCAAGCACAAGTGCATCCATTTCATCCTCAGATGAGGACGACGATGACTCCGCCAGCTCCCTTACAAGTTGATTTATAGAACTTAAAACTAAATTATTCACTTCTTGAGTCGTGAATTTTGCTTGGATCTTCCGTACATACGTCCAGAAAACGTAACTTTGCATCACAAATGCAAAGTTATGGACACGCAATCGTGTCTGTTCGCGTAAGTGGAGCGTATTTTATGTCTTGGTTTTCTGCTCGAAATATAACTGCCGTCTATACAGCCCAAGACATTTGGAAACCCAGCAATCTGGAATTAAAAAGAAATATATACTGCAAGTTAAGTAGATTATGAAAGTGTACGTACATTTTTTGGAGTGCAATGGGGTATAGTCATTGGAGTGCAATGGAGTATAGTCATTGCGCTGGGTATGCAGTTACAGGTGCATGGCTATACTCAATCCCGACTCTTGCGTCCTCGATCGCGCACTCTGGGCAACGTGAGCAACCCATGTGCGAGATGCGGTAACCAATCCGAGTGGAGCCTTGGGTCACGGCAGAAAGAGAGGGAGCTTCGGTGGGGCCACTCTGACTTATTCGGTTTAAGGGCTCACTGAAGTCTTCAGCGTCTGTTCACCAGTAGGGGCGGCTGCAAGCGGGTGTCTGCTTGGAGCAAGCGGCTCGCTATATAAACGTGTATTTGGTTGCGAAACCACCCCCGTCCCAGCAATGGGTTGTGCGCTGGGCTTGGGACCCGCCACTTAAAAACCACTTCCAGTGAAGAAGAAGGCAAAGCCTCGGATGAGACCCCCCCCTTATGATGACGACCACAGCAAATGTTTAAAGGACTACGATTTGAGGACATGCACCTGGAACGTCCGGACCCTTAATGGGGAAGGTGCCTCCGCCCGGCTGGTTGACGTCCTCGTAAGGACAAAAGCTGACATCACCGCCATCCAAGAAATGCGATGGACGGCGAAAGGCAAGCAATGTCTGGGGCCTTGCGACATCTACTACAGCTGCCATGTAAAGGAGCGCAAATTCGGAGTTGGATTTGTGGTGGGAGAGAGACTCCGTCGCCGAGTACTGTCGTTCACCCCGGTGGACGAGCGTCTAGCCACAATCCGCGTCAAAGCGAGATTCTTCAACATCTCGCTCATCTGCGCCCATGCCCCGACGGAAGAGAAGGATGAGGCATCCAAGG
>NW_023458557.1:4097704-4098348 GCF_013731165.1 Rhagoletis pomonella | reverse complement strand
GGTGCGCAAATTCGGAGTTGGATTTGTGGTGGGAGAGAGACTCCGTCGCCGAGTACTGTCGTTCACCCCGGTGGACGAGCGTCTAGCCACAATCCGCGTCAAAGCGAGATTCTTCAACATCTCGCTCATCTGCGCCCATGCCCCGACGGAAGAGAAGGATGAGGCATCCAAGGATCTCTTCTATGAGCGCTTGGAGCGAACGTACGAGCGCTGCCCCCGTCATGATATCAAAATCGTGCTTGGCGACTTCAATGCCAGGGTGGGCAAAGAAGGGATCTTTGGAGCCACCGTCGGAAAATTCAGCCTCCACGACGAAACGTCCGACAACGGATTGAGGCTGATCGACTTCGCTGTGGCCCGAAACATGGTAGTATGCAATACTAGGTTCAAGCATAAAAAGATCCATCAAGCTACCTGGCTGTCTCCGGATCGAAAAACGAGAAACCAAATCGATCCTGTTGTGATGGGCGGAAGGCGCGCTTCCAGTGTTTTAAACGTACGCACACTCCGAGGCCCAAACATCGAATCGGACCACTATCTTGTTGCAGCCAAGATACGGACCCGCCTCTGTGCAGCAAAAATGTGCGCCCAAATATTCAAGGAAAGCTTAACGTCGAAAAGCTGCAATCACAACAGACAGCCAG
>NW_023458557.1:4095690-4097604 GCF_013731165.1 Rhagoletis pomonella | reverse complement strand
CTTGTAGTAAATTGTTCCTGAGCGGTTCAGTTCTGCAGCTCTTATTATCTTCTCCAACATCAGATTAAAGAAGTCACATGAAAGGGAGTCGCCCTGTCTGAAACCCCGTTTTGTGGCGAACGGCTCGGAGAGGTCTTTTCCAATTCTGACGGAGCTGGTGCTATTACTCAACGTCATTTTACACAGCCGTATGAGTTTTGAGGGGATGCCAAATTCAGACATAGCGGCGTATAGGCAACTCCTTTTAGTGCTGTCAAAAGCGGCTTTAAAGTCGACAAATAGGTGGTGAGTGTCGATCCTTTTCTCGCGGGTCTTTTCCAAGATTTGGCGTATTGTGAATACCTGGTCTATGGTCTATTTGCCAGGTCTAAAGCCACACTGATAAGGCCCAATCAGTTCATTGACGGTGGGTTTCAGTCTTTCACACAATACGCTCGATAAGGCCTTGTAACCTATGCTTAGAAGGCTGATCCCGCGGTAGTTGGCGCGAATGGCAGGGTCACCTTTCTTGTGGATTGGGCAGAGCACACTTAAATTCCAGTCGTCGGGCATGCGTTCATCTGACCATATTCTGCACATGAGTTGATGCATGCACCTTATCAGCTCCTCGCCGCCGTACTGGAATAGCTCAGCTGGCAGCTCTCTGGTAAAATTTTCGGGCATTCCTCCTGTCGGCCAGCATTTCAAGCTCTTCGCACTCACGTATTTCTGCCTCTCTCTTCTTGTTGCGGCAAATACGTCTCGCTTCCCTCTTCAGATCCCTATAGTGGTCCCACATAGCGCGCGTTGCGCCCGATCGCAGCGTGGCCCTGTAGGCGGCATCTTTTTTCTCTGCAGCTTCCTGACACTCCTCATCGTACCAGTTGTTCTTTCGGGCTCGCTGAAATCCGACTACTTCTTCGGCGGCGGTACTTAATGAGCGGGAAATGTGGTTCCACTGCTCGCATATGTCGGTTTGTTGAAGAGTGCTCTCTGAGAGCAGGTGTGAGAGTCGAGTAGCGAAAGCGCTGGCTGTCTGTTGTGATTGCAGCTTTTCGACGTTAAGCTTTCCTTGAATATTTGGGCGCACATTTTTGCTGCACAGAGGCGGGTCCGTATCTTGGCTGCAACAAGATAGTGGTCCGATTCGATGTTTGGGCCTCGGAGTGTGCGTACGTTTAAAACACTGGAAGCGTGCCTTCCGCCCATCACAACAGGATCGATTTGGTTTCTCGTTTTTCGATCCGGAGACAGCCAGGTAGCTTGATGGATCTTTTTATGCTTGAACCTAGTATTGCATACTACCATGTTTCGGGCCACAGCGAAGTCGATCAGCCTCAATCCGTTGTCGGACGTTTCGTCGTGGAGGCTGAATTTTCCGACGGTGGTTCCAAAGATCCCTTCTTTGCCCACCCTGGCATTGAAGTCGCCAAGCACGATTTTGATATCATGACGGGGGCAGCGCTCGTACGTGCGCTCCAAGCGCTCATAGAAGAGATCCTTGGATGCCTCATCCTTCTCTTCCGTCGGGGCATGGGCGCAGATGAGCGAGATGTTGAAGAATCTCGCTTTGACGCGGATTGTGGCTAGACGCTCGTCCACCGGGGTGAACGACAGTACTCGGCGACGGAGTCTCTCTCCCACCACAAATCCAACTCCGAATTTGCGCTCCTTTACATGGCAGCTGTAGTAGATGTCGCAAGGCCCCAGACATTGCTTGCCTTTCCCCGTCCAACGCATTTCTTGGATGGCGGTGATGTCAGCTTTTGTCCTTACGAGGACGTCAACCAGCCGGGCGGAGGCACCTTCCCCATTAAGGGTCCGGACGTTCCAGGTGCATGTCCTCAAATCGTAGTCCTTTAAACATTTGCTGTGGTCGTCATCATAAGGGGGGGTCTCATCCGAGGCTTTGCCTTCTTCTTCACTGGAAGTGGT
>NW_023458557.1:4094945-4095590 GCF_013731165.1 Rhagoletis pomonella | reverse complement strand
ATTACCGTTATATGGGATGTGGGCGTGGTTATTGTCCGATTTTAAAAATTTTCGGCCATTTGGTATGTTGTAGCAGGACCAACAACTGTGTCGAGTTTGGAAGAAATTGGTGCAGCGGTTACCAAGATATACACATGTAACCAGAAGTGGGCGTGGCTACGCCCATTTTCGAAAAAATGTTAATATTCTTATTTTTCGTCTAAAACTCATTGTAAATATCAATTTTGAGTGAATTATCTTCAGTAGTTACTAAAATATCGCACGTTTCGTATTTCTGAAAATTACCGTTATATGGGAGGTAGGCGTGGTTATTGTCCGATTTCGCCCATTTTCAATACCATCCGTCCTATGCCCAAAAGAAGTCCACGTACTAAGTTTCGTTAAGATATCTCAATTTTTACTCGAGTTATCGTGTGCACAGAAGGACGGACGGACGGACGGACAGACAGTCACCGCTTAATCGATTTCCCTTTTCATTCTGATGATTTATGTATACATTTGTCTATATCTATCTCGATTCCTTTTGCCTGTTACAAACAACCGTTATGTGAACAAAGTTATAATACCCTTGTGCACAAGTGCGCTCGGGTATAAAAACGTTGCCCGTGGATTGGGCCTACTGTAGAAAACACGTTAAAAAAAAAA
>NW_023458557.1:4084684-4094845 GCF_013731165.1 Rhagoletis pomonella | reverse complement strand
AAAAACTCTACCTCAGCGCTGGTGTGGCAATGAGTTTTACGGCGCATCCCGTACATTGCTATGCTTACCGCATTCCCGGCCGTGATCTAAGCGTCGTACAAAAAAAGGTAGGCACAAAAGTTTTGGAGAATGAAATTCTCTACAACCTTGGAATTTCAATATGCTATGTATTTTCAACAGAAATTGTCAAAAAATTGCAAAAACGGTGACAATGTAAAATTTTTTCGTAGTTTTTGCTAATTTTTTACAATAAAAAATGCTATTTTTAAAAAACCTTCTACATAACAAATGTGGAAAACTAACATATGTGGAAAATCTACATATGTATATGTATTTAACCATTTTTTATGAAAAATGAAAAATTAGCTTGCAAATCGCAAAAACCCCAAAAAAATAAAATCCAATATGGGGGAATGTTGCCAAATGAAATTTAGGGGCGAGACTGTGGATCCATGATCTACCTGTTAAATAGAAGTAAACTGCATCAAAAAATCGCTGTTACAATTTTCTTTTTTTAATTTTCCTACCAAATTTAACTAATTTTTCTGGGTTAATCGCTATGTTTCGCACGGTCCAGGCCGTGATCTAAGCGTCATACAAAACAAATGTAGAAATACAAGTTGTGAGGAATGAAATTCTCTACAACTTTTGAATTCCAATATGCTATGTATTTTCAACAGAAATTGTCAAAAAATGGCGAAAACCGTGGAAATGTAAATTTTTTGCAGTTTTTGCTAATTTTTTACAATAAAAAATACTATTTTGAAAAAACCTTTTATGTATTAAGTGTGGGAAATTAAATTCTCTACATATTTCTATATACCCATTTTTTACGAAAAATGCAAAATAAGTTTGCAAATTGAAAAAAACCCAAAAAAACTTAAATCCAAGATGGGGCAATGTTCCCAAATGAAATTTAGGGGCAAGACTGTGGATCCATGATCTACGTGTCAAATAGAAGTAAACTGCATCAAACAATTGCTGTTACAATTTTTTTTTAAGAAAAAGTCGAATCTTACTGGGCTAAGGGTAGGAGTACGATGTATTGTGGAACGATTTTCCGTCATCCCTTGTCAAATTTGGTTTGGAGACAAGCCAGTTTCGGCGTTGTGCCATCTTGAGTGTAATTTTTCGTTCTGAATAGTTCGTGTTTCCTTCCGCTTTTATGTATTCGTGTTACTATCTGTTTTAACTGTTATTAGGTCATGCATACCCATCTAAGTGCGTCCGCTTTTGTTTCATTATCTCGCGGGTAGGTGCTTTTTTTCGGTGTATGTTCCGCTATTTAGCAGGTAGGTGGTATTAGGTTGCTTGCTTGTGCCGGAAGATAGAAATCCGTTATTTTCATTTTCTTGGTTTCTGCGGCGTGGGTATGTATCTTCGCGTTGGGGTTTTTTCCAGGGGTCTTCTCATGTTTTCCGTACAGCATCTTGAGAGGTTCGAATATTACATCGGATACGGTGTTTGTTTGTTCGTTTATAATTCTCCCTTGAAAAGTTTTTTGCTTGTCTATCTCCATGTTTTCCAATATTTTCAAACGCCGTCCTTAATGCTGTTCGTGGAGGAGTTTGGCTGCCTTATTAATTTTCATTGGTGTACATTTATTTTCGAACATATGATTTGCGAAGTTTGATTCTGGTGTGACGCTTGGTTTTTGTGTACTCTTATTGTAGTCTCTTATATGTTCGCGGAATCTTGTTTTAATCTTACGGCCAGTTTGCCCTATTTAGCTACACTTGGATTCACACGTTAATTTGTACACACCCTGTCTAGAGAGTCCTCTTCGTGTGTGCTATTGTTCAGTATCCTTCCGACGTTGTTCCTGGTTCTGAACGATGTGCGAATGTTGGATTTTAAAAAAACCTTGGCCAGTTTGTATGACATTTTACCCGTGTAAGTTAACACTGCCCAAGCTGTATCGTTGTTTTCCTTTCTTGTCCTTCCTTTTCCGTTTCGAGTCCATTCTAATTTTGTCCACCAGATCTTTTTTGTATCCATTGTAATAAAACTACATTTCAAAAGAGGAACAGTTCAGTTTGCGTGATTGCGTCGGTTTATGTTCCGTTATTTAGCAGCTATTAGGTTGCTTGCTTGTGCCGGCAGATAGAAATACGTTATTTTAATTTTCTTGGTCTCTGCGGCGTAGGTATGTATCTTCGCGTTGACGTCTTTTTCAGGGGTCTTCTCATATTTTTCGTACAGCATCTTGAGTGGTTCGAATATTACATCGGATACGGTGTTTGTTTGTTCGTTTATAATTCTCCCTTGAAATGTTTTCTGCTTGTATATCTCCATGTTTTCCAATATGTTCAAACGCCGCCCATTATGCTGTACGAGGAGGAGTTTGGCTGCCTTATAAACATTCATTGGTGTATATTTATTGAATATTTCTGCGTGGCTCTAAACAATTATTAAGACATTAAAAAGCAAAATGAAGTGTGCAGTGGCAAAGTGTAATAGTGAAAACAAAAGGAAAGCGTGCTATATAAGTTTTTTATCGTTTCCTACGGACGCAAAGCTGGCGAAAAAGTGGAAGCAGTTCTGCCGGGGAGGACATGCATTAAACACCAAATCGAGCTTTGTGCTATGTGTGTGAGCTATGAGCTTCTACATTGAACTATGTTGGCCTTTCCTTGGTGAATTGTCGTAGGTGGAAATATTGGTGAATGTAGACAGTTGCTGGTTTAGTTTGCTGGCAATGGCATACATACAAAAGCAGTGTCTACAGTAAATAGATACATGAACTTCACTACCTACTCATTTTTGTTAGTACCTGTTTCTTTTAGTGCTGGTATGAGGTAATGCACCAGTGGATAAGGTCGCCAGGCGCTAATTCAAGCGGCATCTTACCGCTCTGTTTCGTACCTAATACAAAACAGTGCCCAAAATATTATACATTCAAAAGTTCAGCTTAAATTATGTTTTGCTGACATAGAATATTTGCTTCCAAAAAAGCCACACTCATGCATCCTCTGGGAAATGGTACAAAAGTCATCAAATAAAAGCTGTGGAGTCAACAGCTGTGGAGTTTATGGCGGTTGGCTACCGTCCACAAATATAAATATGCACTCTGCTTGGCTTTTTAAAATGGCGAGTCCAAAAATTCACTTTGCTGCACACCTTCCTTTTGGTCTACATAAAATTGCAAACACTGTTAATACATCAATTTTTTCATGTGCTAAAAATCGTACTTATCTAAAGGGCTACATGTCCAAAATTATTGCTACGTGTTCCTAATTAATCAATCTATGTATATTTATTGATTCCTGCAAAATTGGGCCATGTAATATTAAAATTAACACATTTTTCTGCATTGTTTACATATTTTTATATGCGTTTTGGCATTTCTCTCTCGCAATTGCACCAAGATGACGTCACGCAAAAATTACGCTCAAAAATCCTCTCTCATTGGCGCAATCTTGTATTCTATCATTCTTGCTTGGAGGTGTGAACTTACCCTTGTAAAATGTCACACAAACTGGCCAAGGTTTTTTAAAAATTTGGAATTTCAATATGCTACTGTTCCTTTTTTGAAATGTTCGCCAGCCCAAATTGACCCCGTGTTGCCATATGGCAACGGACTTAAAAAACACTTAAATTATATAGCATGCACGATTGTTTTTTATTGTTGCTTGTTACCAATAGAGTCACTAATGTTTTAACTAATTTTGTATCACTGTCACATTTTGGAAATAAAGAAAACACTTTCTATAAATTCATGCTTACTTCTTCATATATGACATTTTAATGGTTTTCTGCCACGTCTAATTTTGCTCAAAGAACACACTTGTACTACACTCGATAGACAGCAAGGATCTGACGGAAGCGTAAGCGTTTCGAAAAGTACAACTTTTAGCAATTAGTTAACGTACATATAAGCATTTTGAAGTAAGCGGTTTTTGTTTTACACCCTCTTAAACATGATGTGTTTTTCGTTGCTATGTGGCAACACGGGGACAATTTGGGTTAAATACAAATATGGAGAGAATTTAATACTTTTTATATAGAAGGTAATTTAAAACTAACATGTTTTATTGTAAAATATTAGCAAAAACATTTTACTATTTTATGGTTTTCGCAATTTCTTGATAATTTCTGTTGAAAATACATAGCATATTGAAATTCCAATATTGTAGAGTATTTTATTCTCTACAGCTTTTGTGCCCTCATTTTTTTTGTGTACGATGCTTAGATCACAGCCAGGAACGCGATAAACATAACGGTGTACGGGATGCGCCGCAAAACTCATTTCCAAACCACCGTTGCGGTACAGATTTTCGGCGCTTTTTTTTTAACGTGATTTCCCCAGTAATGAAAGCAGATGAAGGTGATGTATTGTGGAACGATTTTCCGTCATCCCTTGTCAAACTTGGTTTGGATACAAACCGGTTTCGGCGTTGTGCCATCTTCAGTGTCATTTTTCGTTCTGAATAGTTCGTGTTTCCTTCCGCTTTTATGTATTCATGTTACTATCTGTTTTAACTGTCATTAGGTCATGCATACCCATCTAAGTGCGTCCGCTTTTATTTCATTATCTCGCAGGTAGGTGCTTTTTTTCGGTGCATGTTCCGTTATTTAGCAGGTAGGTGGTATTAAGTTGCTTGCTTGTGCCGGCAGATAGAAATCCGTTATTTTCATTTTCTTGGTTTCTGCGGCGTGGGGATGTATCTTCGCGTTGGGGTTTTTTCCAGGGGTCTTCTCATGTTTTCCGTACAGCATCTGGAGAGGTTCGAATATTACATCGGATACGGTGTTTGTTTGTTGGTTTATAATTCTCCCTTGAAATGTTTTCTGCTTGTATATCTCCAATGACATTTGAACTGCACAGTTAAAATGACAGTGTGAAATGGAGTTAGTAAGTGGTCGCCGAATTACGACACTTGATTTTGATGGACTAAACTACTTGCCCATTCAAATTGAAAAAAAAGTCGTTGTGCTGGTGAAGAATGTAAAACTATAGGCCTGTGCAAAATGTGATGTGGGTTTATGTTTAAAATGTTTTGCTACTTTTCATACTAAAAATTAACTTCTCCATCCGCTTTGTACGTACCATATGTTTCTATTATTTCATATTTTAACCAAATACTGTACTCTAACAATCCATCTGGAATACGCTCCGTGTTGCCATATGGCAACGGCCGATATCGGAAGAACTATACTACTCCCAAAGTTTTAGTCATATGTTTTCCGTTACTTTAACGTTACTTTTACCCTTTATATAGAAGAAATCAAAAAAATCTAAAAAAAAATTAATCTGGGACAATTTGGGTTAACCATTTTTTACGAGAAATGCAAAATAAGCTTGCAAATCGCAAAAAGCCAAAAAATAAAATCCAAGATCGGAATGTTGCCAAAGGAGCGATACTGGATCCATGATCCACGTGTCAAATAGAACTAAACTGCATCAAGAAAGGGCATCCACATTTTTTTTTTTTAATTTTCCTACCAAATTTATCTAATTTTACCGGGCTAATCGCTATGTTTGGCACGTTCCCTGCCGTGATCTAAGCGTCGTACAAAAAAACATTGGGTATTTAAGAAAGAAGAAGAATGCAACTCTTTACAACTTTGGAATTTCAATATGCTACATACATATGTATTTTCAACTGAAATTGTCAAAAAATGCCGAAACCCGTGACAATGTAAAATTTTTGTGCAGTTTTTGCTAATTTCTTACAATAAAAAATGCTATTTTTAAAAAACCTTCTATACAATAAATGTGGAAAATTAAGTTCTCTACATATTTTTGTTTAACCATTTTTTACGAAAAATGTAAAATAAGTTTGCATACCGCAAAAAAAAGACTGTGGATCCATGATCTACTTGTCAAATTGAAGTAAACTGCATCAAAAAATGCTGTTACAAATTCTATTTTAAGAAATAGTCTAATTTTACTGGGCTATTATGAATTTTGAATCGCTTGCTTATATTTTTTGGCACAACAGTACCTTGAAAGAGTGCCTACCTGAGTTGTCAATCACACCTTGTTTAATACACCTTGGGCATAACCGTAAAATTTGACAATACTCTCTGCCTTACCTTCGGTGATGTCCCTTTTACTAACACTGCAATATTGCCTATTTATTTATTTATTTATTTATTTAGTCTTGAAATTATTACATCTCTTACAGACTAGTTACAGGTTAAGATAGACTACCAACTAATTTAACAGGTCATTTAGTAGCATTTTAAATCTTTTTTCACAGAAGGAGAAGTCCAAAATTGAAGAATTTGGGAGCAAGTTAAACTCTTTAAGAGCTCTAACAATAGGAGCATTAGCCGCATAATTGGTCCTCGCTAGCCCAACGTAAAATGTGGCATGATTCCTTAAACAAATATTAGGAATAAGAAAAAATATGCGTTCAAGTAAAAAGGGGCAGTCAACCACCCCGGATATTAAATTAAAAATGAAAGTGAGAGATAGGAAGGTTCTCCTACAATTTAATGTCTTGAGATCAATAAGCATACATCTACATTCATAAGCCGGAACAGGAAGTTCAAAATGAAGGGGGCGCAGAGCGTACTTAATAAAGACTTTTTGCACTCTCTCCAATCGACTTATATGACAGGAATAATACGGACGCCAAATGATAACAGCATATTCAAGCCGCGAGCGCACCAGTGAGGTGAAAAGTGTTTTTAAAGTATACGGATCCGAGAAATCTGAGCTGAAACGTCTGACAAAGGCCAGCATAGAGTAAGACTTAGATAAAGTATAATTAAGATGGCTTTGAAATGAGAACTTCGAGTCAAAGACCACCCCAAGATCAGTGATTTTGGAAACAATGCTTAGTTGTGAGCCTGCAATATAATATGAAGTAGGGATAGGAGAACGGGATTTGGAATAGGAGACATGGGAGCATTTTTTAATACCAAGCACCAAGCTACAACATTGTCTAGATCACTCTGAAGCTTCAACGAGTCAGCGGAACACGTAATACTACTAAAAATCTTCATGTCATCAGCATACAAAAGAAATTTTGAAAATTTAAAGCAACTAGTAATATCATTGATGAAAATCACAAAAAGAATAGGCCCTAAAATGCTTCCCTGAGGAACGCCTGAAGAAGCAATGAAAGAGTACGACGACACCCCGTCAACTACAACTGAACAAGATCGATTTGAGAGATACGATTTGATCCAGCTTAAAAAACTTGAGTGGAAGCCAAAACTCTGTAACTTCGATAACAATATACGGTGGTTAACTTTATCAAACGCTTTCGAAAAATCAGTATACACGGTGTCAACTTGGGCCCGGTTACTAAAAGCTTCAATGCAGTATTCGGAGAAAACTGCTAAATTAGAAGTAGTTGATCTCCCCGACATGAAACCATGCTGATCTACTGAGATGAGACGACTAATGGAAAAGAAAATTTTATTATTTATTATACATTCAAAAAGTTTTGAGACAGTTGAAATTTTGGAAATAGGACGATAATTGGTGATATCATTTTTATTGCCCGATTTAAAAATTGGCGTAATAAGGGAGATTTTCCACGCATCAATGAAAACGCCTTGCTCAAGAGACTTATTAAAAAGCAGCCATATTGGGTAGGCGAGAGCTGAACAATTCTTAAAAAGGTGAGACGACAAACCATCAACATCAGTCTGCGACGACAGTTTGATTTGACGAATCCCCAGTTCAACATCGTCTAAAGAGATTTCAAGAGCCCCAAAGTTTAGCGTGGAACCACTAGCACCAAACCCACTGTAAAAATCACTACTACTCAAATTAGAGTCAGCCTCAAAATTCGAGCTGAAAAAAATCCGCAAAGAGATTTGCAGCTACTAACGCTGAATCAGCTTGTGTATCTTTATAAAATACAGCAGAGGGAACACTCGAACACGATTTTTTAGACTTCACAAAACGCCAAAAAGCTTTCGGATTCAGTTTAATATCCTCTTCGAAATTTCTTATATAATTCTGCTTCAAGACTTTACTCAATGATTTAAACTCGTTCAAATATTTTAAATACATTTCTTTATAAAAAGGAAACCTTGAATTTTTAAATTTTTTGAAAAACTTGTTTCTCAAATTCTTAAGTTTTTTCAACTCCTTCGTGAACCAAGGAATTTTGTAAACTTTCTTCTTTACTTTAGGAATGTGCTCACTACAAATACAACTTAGATTATACTTAAGAATATTGAAACAACCGGTAGCATCAACCTCAGTAAATAGCGTATCCCAATCAATAGAGTCAATTGCCGCATTAACCACATCAACATCATAATTCTTAAAACAAAACTTGGAAATTGTATCCTCTACGTAAGTATTAAACTCATAAAATTCCAAATGAAGAACCAGCGGAACATGATGCGGACCAGGATTGGACAAAGGGTCTAAACATTCCTGGAGGCAAAAATTCATGTTATCACTTAAAAATACGAGATCCAATATTCTATGAAGACTGTTATTAAAACTGTTGATCTGACTAAGGTCACATCTTGAAAACCCGTCACACAAATATGTTTCAGCAAACGAATTTGAAGACTTTGGAAGAAGCCCCCTACTATTGTCAAAAGTAGACCACTCTAAATTACTGAGGTTGAAGTCGCCAATTACGCAAACATT
Organism: Rhagoletis pomonella; assembly: GCF_013731165.1. Taxonomy (NCBI): domain Eukaryota; kingdom Metazoa; phylum Arthropoda; class Insecta; order Diptera; family Tephritidae; genus Rhagoletis; species Rhagoletis pomonella. The sequence goes on along the minus strand of NW_023458557.1, from coordinate 4,086,273 downwards.
TTCATGACTAGATGCTAAAGCTAAAATATTATCAACATGCTCTTTATAAAGTAAGTCGCTACTAGATGGAGGTATATAAGAAGCACAAATTAAAAGTTTAGAGACTCCATGAACAGAAATGCAGAGAATATCCAATAGGGAATCAGTATTCGGCATAGGCACCAAAGTCGCACGAAATTTTCGTCGAACCGCAATTAAAACGCCTCCTCCTCTAGACAGACCAGTTTTTAATGCGTCGCGATCTTTACGAAAAACGCAATATAAATTTTCATCGAAGAATTCACCATCCATAAAGGTATCATTAAGCCAAGTCTCAACTATTACAAAGATATCATAATCCAGGTTTGAACTCATCATAAAGAGTGAGTCGGATTTGGTTCTTAGGCCTGATACATTTTGAAAGTAAATTTTAAGACCTTTGTGAGAATGTGTATTTACTAAATCCCGTGTTGAGGTGGCCCGTCCTTGCGAAAAGAACGAAACGGCCGTATCTGAACATTCGTAGGCCAGATGCTGGCGTTAACTACCTTATCGTAGAAGGAGAGCGGCACGCCAAGTTTAAAACTAACTTTAACCAACTCTTGAATATCAACATCCCGCTTAACGAGGGCATAGCACACCACAAACTTAGGGTTGATTTCAGCGTGCTTCGAAACATAGGCGATAATATCAGCATTCGTCACGTTTGAGGAAAAAGACGACAGATGCAGCCACATCATTTTAGGAGCAACCTGAAGTTCAAGGTTATCACTCGAACCAACCACAATAGGATTGCTCAGATTTCTAATTGAATTTACGACAGCATTCCCACTGGGTGCATTAACTACGTTTACGCCAGCATTCCCACTGGGTGCATTTACTTCGTTCTCGGCAGAGGCATTCGACACAGAAGCAGTAACAGCGGCGGCCGACGTCGACGCCCTTTGTGAAGAACAAGGCGCCAAAAGCGAATGAGCGCAAGACAAACTAGCAGCACCAGCATAAGTGTGAGCACTAGCGAGAGTAGCAGCTTCAACAGCAGGACCAGATGTAGTGTTCGTTGCACTAACAACACTTTTAGCAGCAGTTACTTCATCAACAATCACTTCAGTGCCCACAGCATTGCTTTTGTTTTTATTCGACTCGCCAACTGGTGTATCATTAATAGGGCTCGGAATCATATGCGCATGAAAGGTGTAGTTATTCCGTTCGCCAGACTTAGCAGAGTTTGGCTGATCATCAGATATGACTTGCTTGTTGTTATTAGCTTTACCTTTCTTGTATTCTATGTAAATATGTACGTTCAAAAAGCTACGGCATTCAGTAGGGGACTTCAATTTGTCTTTGCGTCAGTCGAAAGTTTTCAGAACTGCCTTGAAGCGTTGAATTTTTAAGAGATTTGTTGTTATATATAGACAAATTTTGATTTTAAAATGCTTCAAAATTTTAGGTTTATTCGCATAAATGCACCTTTCTAAAAAATTCCAATGGTGCCAAGTCGGATGATTTCAATGGCAAAATGACATCCTCTCTATGGGAAATGATGCGCCTAATAATCCTCTCTTGCAATGAACCGTACCCATGACAAAGGTAATGATCACATGGCTTCA
>NW_023458557.1:4081108-4084584 GCF_013731165.1 Rhagoletis pomonella | reverse complement strand
TTCGCTGGTGTATACAGGTTAGTTTTTGTTACTTCTTATTGCGCACGAATTTATTTATAAGCTTTGGTTGTTAGGTCAAAAAATGGAACATTGGATGATCTATTCGATAGTGAATATGGTCGCCCAATATTTAGAGCGATTATGCCAAGGAACACTTTCAAATATGTGAACGAAGTTATTCGATTTGATGATGCTATAAGTAGACGGCAGCAAAAATCGGCAGACAAGTTTTGTCCGATTCGAGAAGTATTTACTAAGTGGTCAAGTCTTTTGGCAGATTACTATAACCCACATGATTGTGTCACAATTGACGAGCACCTACTTGGTTTTAGAGGTAGATGCAAATTCCGTCAATAAATGCCATCCAAACCAGAAAAGTATGGACTGAAATTCTGGATGTGCGTTTGTTCCAAGAGTAGCTATGTTCGGAAAATTTTGCCTTATTTGGGAAAAACTGCAGTAGACAACTCTCCGGAGGAAAACCTGGGTAAACGTGTCGTACTGGAACTAGTGCATGGATTGAAAGGTCACAATGTGACTGTGGATAATATTTTTACTTCCTATGAGCTTGGTCAGGAGTTGCTGTAAAAAAGCATAACTATGGTCGGTACTGTAAGAAAAAACAAAAAAAGTATTCCACCAAAACTTCTAGAAACCAAAAAATTGCCTTTGTATCATTCAACGTTCGCGTCTACTAAAGATACAACTCTTTTGTGATTTATCAGCAGAAAAAACAAATGTACACTATTGCAAAGCACAATGCACGACAATATTGAAATAGAATCTAGCGGAAAAAGGTTGCCCTCCATTGTTCATTATTATAATAAAACAAAAGGTTTGTTTAATTTATTTGTTTACATAAAATTTAACGTAACTATTTTGCAAAATTTTGTCGTTTTATCTAGGCGAAGTCGACACAGTAGACAAAATGCTTTCATGTTATAGTTGTAAAAGAAAAACTTGCAGATGGCCTATGGCAGTATTTTCAAATATTATTGACATTTCTGCACTCAATGCCTTGATTATATTCAAAGATATACATCCAACATGGCAACAAACTCAAAAGACCACAATCAGAAGAAAATTTCTGAAAGAACTTGGATTAGCATTAGCTCAGCCTTATATGTCTACAAGAGTTAGAAAACCAAGGGCAGAAACTGCAGCCCGTCTGCTCACAGATATATCATTAGATGCGCCTTCGTGTTCATTTAATCCACCAAAACAACCAAAAATCGTCCCATCACAAATAAAATGAAGGGCTCGATGTTATTTATGTTATGAAAACCGATCCGCCTCTAAAAACAATGTTTATGAAACCATATGCTGTTTTTGCGAAAAAAGTACCAAAATGAAGGGGCACCTTTTGAATGATTCTAAGACTATGTTAAAACAGGCAATTAAGAACCTTTCACCAATTTAAGCCTTAATTGTTACCCAATTTATCTTACAAAAATTCAAATTAATTCAATTATAATTAATTGGCAATTAATTTGTGCCATATTCTCCATGCAACCCTGCTAGGTATGTTTAATTTTGACTTGGAGGTATGTTTATTGGACAAAGAGCAATCAGATGTTTGTTTCTGGTCCTCTTTTACAGCTGATATTCCATCATGGATGGAAAATTGAATTATAAAATTGTACCTATTTTACAGAAAACTTTACCTAAAAGTAGATAGATGTACCTAAAAAGCAAATATGTATTTCTATATAAAGAAAATAAGAGGATAACAATTTCCATCGATTTTCCGTTTATCTGGCGAAATCAACCACAGTTGCGTTACTTTGACCACCCTTCTGTGTCAGAAAATGCATTGAAATGTCAATAAAAATAAGAACTGATTTCCTGAGAAGTTATTTGGCTAAGTTCCATGTGTACCTAAAATTAAGTGTTTGTACCGAATGTACTTTCAAACTAAATAAAGGAACGATTGTACCAACTCTTCCATCACTGTAGGCAATCCATCAGCTGATTTCGTATCGCTAATTGCGCAGCTGACGTGTGTGTCAACACCAAACTCAATGCCGCAATTTAAAGCTTAATTGCCTTAGCTCATTGGCCTGTTTGAACATAGTCTAAGGTATATGGGTATCATAATGACGTATTTCATCGAGATTGTATGAAACTACATACAAATCTGCTAAAATTTGGACTGGACACTCTGTTGAAGTTGACTCATATCAAGTGCTTGATATTTTATCAAAACGTAGTTCGTTTCCTTCCCATATTTTTGTTGTTTGCATCTAGTGTAATCTGTTTTATTGCTTTTATTGTGTTCAGTGGTTTCATTGGTTCATCCTTATCATGTCTGATACCAGAAGTGGTTAGTTTGTGCCTTATTGTACTGTAGAAGTACCATAAGCGCAAATAATAGAACTATTTCAAGCCTTTCTCGAGATAAAAGGGTTTAAAAATTTTGCAGGCATTGGCAGGTTTTATATTATCTTTGTTTGGTAGTTTGATTTATGACCTAAATATTAGCCATCAAAAAAAGTGCCCTTACGTGCCTCATCTATTTATTTTTTTATTTTTTAACAGTGTTGACTTATTTGAAGTTTTTCGAAAAATGGTTTCCGGGTAAGCATCTGGAAAGAGAGATGGCTTGTGATGAGTTAATTTCATATATTTTAGAGAAAAATAATATTCCCGTTCATGTTCTCAAGGTTTGAAAAAATTAATAAAAACTCGAACTACGGAAGCTTTTGTTAAAAATGCTGATTGATTTAACCTTTATCAGACCTTTGTGTAGAAAACTACACAAGGATGACTTAAATGTTTATTTTTCTTAGTTACAACCAAAGATAAGTATGCCAAATTAGGTGACTTTTTCTAAATTTTTCATTTGAATCATAAATGATAGTTTTAATGAAATATAATACAGTTTAGGGAATTTCATTTAAAAATGTAAGTTGGCGACCCTGGTGTGTAGATTTCTACACATATGTAGCGATCATATGATTTCCTAGTTTTGGCGGGAAAAATTACATTTGAGTTGCCTTTGCATGAACGTCGGCACGAATTTTGGTACAGACGCTTGTTAATTTGTTAAAGTTGTAATTAAATAAATAAAAAAATGGCTAAAAGAAAATGTATGTCAAATGAAGAAGTTGAAGCACTAGTGAATGAAAGTGACGTGGATAGTTGTGAGTTTTCTGGTACTAGCGACGAAGTATTTGCATCAGAGAGCTGCTTTAATCACGAAGGCAATTTGTATTCTTCGTATGGATCTTCTGATAGTTAAATAGAAAGTGGTGTGAATGAAGGTGTGAATGAAGGTGTAGATCAGCAATGTTTCGAAAGATGGCACTGTGTGGAAATCAGAACCCTTTCATCAGCAGATTGGAAGAATTCAGAATAAGAATGTTATTTCTCTACACTCGGGCCCTACAAGATATGCCAAAGCTCGAGTTCAGAATGCTAAAGACGCGTTTTTTTGCTTTTTCTTCCTTCACACATCGAAAATATTATTCTAAAAC
>NW_023458557.1:4080922-4081008 GCF_013731165.1 Rhagoletis pomonella | reverse complement strand
GATCCTCAACCTTCCGGACTGAAAACACCAATACTACAACGCTATGTGTGCTTTTGCACAAACTGCAAGAATTTCTTGGCATTTTT
>NW_023458557.1:4080053-4080912 GCF_013731165.1 Rhagoletis pomonella | reverse complement strand
AAAAAAAAAACAACTATATGACATTCAAAGCATAACGAAATATAGGAAATAAAAGAAAAACAAGTTGAAGTTTAAAGGTTTGGTTCTCATGAGAGCAACGTCATTTTGGCTTCTGTCTGTATTTATGTGCCTTGGGACTCCTCCACTCATAACACGCAGCTTGATTCACATGAACATATTGTACAAATTTATAATTTTGGCTTTTTAAAAAACTGAGTGCTGAATGTTACAAGACACTTAGTATCTATAATTTTTTTCTTTAAAAGATAGGGAAATATGCAGAACATGAAATAATGATGCATAACAACCATCGAATTATAGCAGCTTTCATCATCCAGTCCATGGTTTACCCACATACATATAATGTCCTTTTCAAAATACACAAGTGCCCATTTTCGGGCGGCCATTCTTTATGACCAGTTCTTATTTGTAAAAAACAATATTTTCATTTCACAATACCAGGCGCTCATACATATGAAGTAACAAGTTTTCTATTTCTACGTACAAATTTCACAAATCAATTGGTCTGCATGCTGGAGTTTCAGCTCTGTAAATGAGAAACTAATAGCGTTTTCTTTTCTCGCAAAAAGGCTGCACTTATTCTGCCCTGTTTTGGCGCTGTCAAATTTTTATGTTCTTTTCTCAGCCTTTTCCCAGAATATTGTGTTCTTTTCTCAGCAGTTTGCGCTCTGATTCGGCGAAAGTGCCGCCTTTTCTGCCCTCAAAAAAATTTGAGGGTGAGAGAGTTACGCTTGTAAAAATAAAAATATTTTGCGTATAATATTTTCCTATTAAATTAATAAAAGAAAATGGAAGTGAATAATTTAGTTTTAAGTTCTATAAATCAACTTGTAAGGGA
>NW_023458557.1:4033382-4040053 GCF_013731165.1 Rhagoletis pomonella | reverse complement strand
ATATCTCATATTTAAATAGCAAAATTGGCCATTTAAGTGCAGACTAAATGTATGATTTGAAAATGAATAGTGGAAACTAATCAAGAATCTATACTTAAGTAGGCCATCTGAAATCGGGCCTAACAGTTGCTAAATTTGAAAACTATTACACATTCTTTCAGGCTTTCAACACATACTCCTATAATAGTTATCTGCCCTTTCGCTAGTTTTTTGAATGCATGCAAAAAACGAGTTTAGAATCATGTTATCCATAATGTGCGTGTTGATCTTTTCACGCAAATGAAGGGACCTAAAGTTCTAGGTTGCCTCCGAACGGCAAATGGTTTTCATAAGAAGCGATTTCATGGCAGAAGTACACTCGGGGGGTTTGAACATGCGACGACCGCTGATCGGGAATTGCGTAGAGCAAAATTTGCTGGAACTTTATGTGGGATCTGTAAGACAGTCCCCTAAAATAAATTTGAAAAATTTATTGAAATAGTAACTCTTCTAACTATGAATTTTTGAGGAAAATTATCCCTTTTGCTATTTAGGCAAAAATATTTTGCAAAACGAAGAAAAGTTTAACATTTTAGCAGTCAGGAAAAACTTAAGCAATTTTGCTTAAATTTAAGCAAAACGGCAACGCTGGTGGGCAAGCCCGAGGCCGAAAAGAGCCACATCTAAGTTCTAAATGCTACAAAGAGGCACAAAAAAAGAACAAGAAAAACAAAAAAAATTTTATTTTAAATAAAATTATTATTAGAAATGAAAAACATTAAAATTATTATTATTCTATTGTACGTAAAATAGATATAAAAGAAAATTCAAAAGATCCCTTTGGCGAGATTTTCAAAATCTGGTTTAAGGTCAGTTAAAGCCGTTCGTAACAATTCTGTTAAATGTTGGATATTCAATAGGTACGTTCGTTTAAAATCTCCAGTAAAAAATGTCCAACAGCGAAATTCCGGCGAAATAGCATCTGTTCTCTCATAAGAGAAAATATCCAAAATAGTACGCGAACAGAAAATTTGCAGAAACTTGCAAATTAGACGAACAGCTGATAGAAATTTTGTTTACATTAACAGGTTTATTCTGGACGTTACCGAAGATTTTGTGACCGGAAAATTTTATTACCAAAAAATGTTACCACTCCTTGTCAACGCGATTCTAGTTACGTTGGTGATGCAGTAAAAATATTCAGCAACTCAGCTATGAAGATTTGCATATTTCACGGGGCAATATATTGTTACCAGCTTATGAGATGGTAACCAAATTTACCGGTTACAAGAGAGCACAGGATGCGAAAAAGGGCAAATCCTGCATTCTTATCCTGACACAGTTCACTTATTAAACGAATAATTACTTATTTCTTGCAAGTTTAATTAGTCGCATTTTACTATTTCAACTTCCAAACCATCAAATTCAATTTAGGGATTTGCGTAAATTCCAGCCAGCTCTTCTTGGTCAACTATTATCTTGTTGGCAAATTGCTGTGGGCTTAAATATGTATTTATATGTATAATATGTGTGTATGTAAAATATGTATGTATATGTGTAATATGTATGAAATATGTATTTTAAAAAGTAATAAATAATATAAAAAAAACTTTTTAATATACAACGCTTTTATAAATGGACTAAAAAGTAGAAAATAATACTTCTCAGTCCCATAGAATTTGTTTTGATAACTTTTGATTTTGAAATTTTAGCAAAAGTCATTATAAACAATCTATGAAATTGAAAATGAAAAACGTGGTGCGCATGCAATACAAAGCATTCGATTTAATTGACAATAGTCAAACTACATAACGTAGACCTAAAATTTCTACAGCGAAAGTAGAACTTTGAAATCGAATTTAAGCGGTCGCTATTCATATACCCCAATACATACATTCATATATTACTTTTCATATCAATTCAAGTGTATTATATGCGCCCCACGCTTTTCATTTTCAATTTCATAGATTGTTTATAATGACTTTTGCGCTAAAATTTCAAAATCAAAAGTTATCAAAACAAATTCTATGGGACTGAGAAGTATTATTTTCTACTTTTTAGTCCATTTATAAAAGCGTTGTATATTAAAAAGTTTTTTTTTTATATTATTTATTTTCTACTTTTTAGTCCTGTCTGAATAAAATTTTGCAACAGATATTAAAATAATTCAACGATATTAATAGAAAGGTGCACACACATGCATTTACATATGTATGTACATACAAACGAGCACCAATTAATTTTATTTAAAGAAATGGCGTGTCGTATATTTCCGCTGTAGCAAACGTAGTACATAGGGCGACATCTAGATGTCATCTACCTCGCCCTATTCACTACAGCTGTCGCCCTATGCACTATGCTTTTTTATAGGAACTTTTCAAAGCTTTGCTTTGATGTCGGACACACAACATTGAAATTTTCTGGATCCAAGTTGATGCAAGTTGATAAAAGCGTTGTAAAATGGAGCCCCGGTTTCGGTAGGACTCAAAGTAGAGCCCGCGCTATAACGCCGGCGACTCAACGAGCGGTCAAGGCGGTTAAAAACCGCTGGGTGCAGAACACACCCCAGGCAGCCCCTGGAAAGGTCACCCAAAAACAATCCCGCCGGTCAGAACAATGTCACCGTATCGGGATATGGATCGACCGATGTAGTACCTACACCAACACACTCGCGAGCCAAAACAACCGCCGATATGCGTGTATAAACCCTCCTCAAAGTCTAGCCAAAAAGCCAGCAACTCACACAACAGGTTCCCCAGAGCAATTCGCTCGAGAAAGTGGTACCCGGTACACGTAATACGCGGCACACAGCGCAACAATCCGCCAAAACAGGCAACCCGGCCCAAAATTACCACCGTAGAAGGCAGAAACCCCGAGCGGCAGTGCAGGAGCCCAAGAATTACCCTTAAAACGGCCACAGGAGCTTAAAAAGACCAACTGGGCCCCAACTGTTCCGAAGGTAAGTAGTAGACTAGTCCCAAACTGATTCCCAACTGTTCCCGGACTGGTCCCCGACTGGTTACCAACTGATCCCACGAACTAGTTACCAACTGGTCCCAAAGTGGTTACCAACTGGTTCACCTATACCTCAAGTGGTCCACAAGTCACTTCACTTACAAAGCATTCGATTTAGTTGACAATAGTCACATGCATTTACATATGTATGTACATACAAACGAGCACCAATTAATTTTATTTAAAGAAATGGCGTGTCGTCTATTTCCGGTGTAGCAAACGCAGTATAGGGCGACATCTAGATGTCATCTACCTCGCCCTATTCACTATGCTTTTTTATAGGAGCTTTTCAAAGCTTTGCTTTGGTGTCGGACACACAACATTGAAAGTTTCTGGATCCACAACATTGAAAGTTTCTGGAACACAACATTGCAAGTTGATAAAAGCGTTGTAATAAAAAGAGCAAAAATGTTCTAAGCAAGGAGCAAGTAAAAAAAGCCGCACTTTGCTAAGCAAATAGCCGCATTTGGCTCAAAGACCCACATTGGTCCACCGTTAGTATATAGATGTTTAATTAGATAATTGTTTAATAAATTTTACTATAGTAGGAGCTTGCAAAATTTCGGAAAATCTCTTCCCGTATATACAATGTAAATAATAATGCTGAATATGTTGCATGTGTTCCTTTTGTTGACATGCATAAATTTGATGCATGATTTGATTTGAATTTATTCGGCAATGTCTTCATATATCACTTTCAAACATGTATAAGCGACATGATATAAACTGGCACTTGCATGATGTGCTACATGTCACTATGTTTTGTAGTTCAGGCCTTTACTATCTGTTACGGAGGAACCGTAATTTTAGGCAACCACTCTCAATAAAACACGTAGTTCAAGTAAATCCAATTTATTCCAGAGTAGGTTCAAAAATTCCTAAATGTAAAAATATAATACAAATCGAAAATTTACAAACTTCATGTTACTTTAGTTCCTCACGGGGCAGAATGCAAATATTAAAGAAAGTTCCCTAATGTATTGTCTGACATTTGTAGATGACGAAAGAGAAGGTAAAGAAAGAATCGATAATAAGTCAATGTATGCAGTGTTGCCAGATATTGAGTTTATATTGCATGCGGAGGAGTTGCCAGACTTTCCTCAACACTATCTATATATAATTGCTCAGTAATACGACTGAGTTAGGCCGATCTGTACCAGCCACAGAATTGAGCTATATATCAAACTAAAGTGCAAGCTGCAGTTGCAGTTGACCGTGTTTGTCAAAAAAGTAAAAAGCGGCAGAAAAGTCGATTGTGAGTAATATAATCTATTGAAAAATATTAACCATATTTCCGTGGAATTCAGATTCGGAAAAGTTATTAGTCATTATTCATAGTTTTAAAATATATTTCACGAAAGCAAAAAATAAAAATAGCTGAGATCACTCCCTAGGATATCACTGACCATTAAAGAGGACCCTGAATGACCGCAAACCTCAAAGCATTACACATTTTTGTATGAACGATCCAAAATTAGTCGGTATACATATTTAACATTTTTTAGAACCAGTGGTTGAATTTTTGTACTGAAAGGGTTAACCCAAAAATGTAATCTACGTCTGCGAGGCGTATACGGAATGAGTCTTTTTTTTAATTTTAACGCAAAATTTACTTTTTATTTTGTTGTTTCAAATAAATGTGGTTATAGTTTTTATTAATAGAACTATGTTTTATTATTAGTCAAACTCATAACTTCAATATTCTTTAAAAAAATAAGACAAGACTAAATATATTTTAGCTCACAGGTTATCTTTTAAGTACATAAGCCTCTGCGGCGTATGTTAAGGCTTTACGGTACTCCCAAATAGATTAGGCTTCTAGGGTTAAGAAAGCTTTAGTTTGAAAGTGTGATATTAAATGTTTTTCACCATAAACGGCGCCAATTTTCAATAATTATTACGTTTCAGATTAAGACTAATACCAGATATTGTGAAAGGTTGGACTATACCTTAAAGATGACGCTTTTCTCATGGCCCACTGCACGAAGCTTAGAGTAGAGTAATGTCTTTTAAGAACTTAAGAATTATCCTGGGTTAGCAGGTGTCTAGCAATACAAGATTAATTGTTGTCTTTCACGAAGTTCTTTGAATAAATTTTGAGCTAAGTACTCACCCGTATTTCGGGCGTTACTACTAGTTTCAATAAATTGTTAGTTTAATTTCCTATAAAATTTACCTCTAGGTTTATGCATTTTAAGAATACATCGAAAATTTGTTTTAGAGAATCAATGTGAAATAATTGCAGAAACGATTAACCGGTTTTCTGAGCAACCGAGACGTCTGGTTTTTAAATAATTTTTGTTAAACAAATCGGCAAGTACATATCGTCCCCCGCATGCCAGAAACTTGAGTGTGTAAAGATGAAAATTTTGTGATTTTTTTATATGTCGCAAAAAAAAGGTTTTTTCTTAACAGCGGTCGCCCCTCGGCAGGCAATGGCAAACCTCCGAGTGTATTTCTGCCACGAAAAACAGCTTCTCATAAAAATACAATCGTCGTTCGGAGTCGGCGCAAAACTGTAGGTCCCTCCCCTTTGTGTGACAACATCAAGGCGCACGCCACAAATCGGAGGAGAAGCTCGACTAAACACTAACGTATGTGTAAGCGCCAATATATTATTATCATTAATACCTTTTTATTAATTTAGCTGTTAAAATTTACATTTATAATACATCAACAAAGATTTTTGGGTACTTTTGCACCAGTCGTTGTCTATGGGTTAATGACAAAAAAATCTTATACATGAACATTGTTTCATGCATGATAAAAAAGTAGAAGGTAGTTTCACTTATAATTTTTTTGGTGGATACAGGCATTTTTAAAGTTTCGTAAAAGCTGGGTTATGCAAGACTTAGCCTTGACTTGCCTTACCTAGAAACTTAGACGTGATTACTCAGCGTGTTTACCCTTCTCTTTTATAACCTTTTCTCTTTTTTTTGATTCTCAGCACTTGTATATTTACACGTAAAATTGTAAACGTTTAGTTTGTTCCTACACCAAAATTGCTACAAAATTACTATTGAAATAAGTGTTTCAAATTGCGATTGTTTTTATTTAAGTTTTTGTCTTTATTTGAAAATGTATTTTTCGATTGCCAGATGAATTACATTTACACATAAAAAATTATATATGTGTGGCATATTCGTAGGGATTTTATGAAAAAATTAAATGGTAGAATGATTCTCTCACGGCTCTCTTTGCACTTAGAAACTTAACTTGGAAATCAAAAATCTATAGTTTTCCAAGTTTCTAAGTGAAGTTGGTTTTTTGGGTAACTACATACACGCGCTGCTCATTTTCCAGATATACAATTTTCAAGTCAAGTCATATGTAAAGGCTGATTCACATACAACTTTCTTCGCTTTGCTTGATAGCTAATTAATGAATGAATAAATAATGATAATTAATTAAGTGTTTGTACCGAATGTACTTTCAAACTAAATAAGGGAACGATTGTATCAACTCTTCCATCACTGTAGGCAATCCAGCAGCTGATTTCGTATCGCTAATTGCGCAGCTGACGTGTGTGTGAACACCAAGCTCAATGCCGCAATTTAAAGCTTAATTGCCTCAGCTCATTGGCCTGTTTGAACATAGTCTAAGGTATATGGGTAGCATAATGACGTATAGCATCGAGATTGTATGAAACTACATACAAATCTGCTAAAATTTGGACT
>NW_023458557.1:4030973-4033372 GCF_013731165.1 Rhagoletis pomonella | reverse complement strand
CAGAAAAGTATGGACTGAAATTCTGGATGTGCGTTTGTTCCAAGAGTAGCTATGTTCGGAAAATTTTGCCTTATTTGGGAAAAGCTGCAGTAGACAACTCTCCGGAGGAAAACCTGGGTAAACGTGTCGTACTGGAACTAGTGCATGGATTGAAAGATCACAATGTGACTGTGGATAATATTTTTACTTCCTACTAGCTTGGTCAGGAGTTGCTGCCAAAAAGCATAAGTGTGGTCGGTACTGTAAGAAAAAACAAAAAAAGTATTCCACCAAAACTTCTAGAAACACAAAAATTGCCTTTGTATCATTCAACGTTCGCGTCTACTAAAGATACAACTCTTTTGTGATTTATCAGCAGAAAAAACAAATGTACACTATTGCAAAGCACAATGCACGACAATATTGAAATAGAATCTAGCGGAAAAAGGTTGCCCTCCATTGTTCATTATTATAATAAAACAAAAGGTTTGTTTAATTTATTTGTTTACATAAAATTTAACGTAACTATTTTGCAATATTTTGTCGTTTTATCTAAGCGAAGTCGACACAGTAGACAATATGCTTTCATGTCATAGTTGTAAAAGAAAAACTTGCAGATGGCCTATGGCAGTATTTCCAAATATTATTGACATTTCTGCACTCAATGCCTTGACTATATTCAAAGACTAGCAGACCCGGCGAACTTCGCCCCGCCCAAAATTTTAATGTATTTTATTGAAACTTTTTGGTCCAACATTTTCACCAACAATTCACGTTTACGATTTTCATTGGCACATTTGTCTGCTAAGATTAAGGTTTGGTGGTCATTTGCCGCTTTAAATAACCTAAGGAAAGTGTTATATCCGTTCTTGAAATTCTCCAGATGTGCGGCATTACATAGCACGGTTATTCGCAAAGCGAAATAAATATTTTCCTCTTCACTCCCTGGCGGCAACAATGACCCGGTTCTATAGTGAATGTCCTAGAAGCTTTACAGTATAGTAGGTGGCAATTTCAAAACGGGTGCGAATCATTGTTCTACAGAAATGCAATATACATATACTTATTTCAGACGAAATACCTTAAAAGTTTGAACGCATAATAATATTGGAAAATCACATCCATTGGGCCAATTGCAACGCAGGAGCGTTCGTTATACTCAATGGTGCAACAGGTCGATTTAATCTGACCTTCACGGCCCCTTTTCTCACTTGGCTATTTTTAGTAATAGCTCGACTTCAGCACCACTTGGCAGCACGTATTGCACGTTTTTGCAGTATTGCATACATATTTAAAACATTAGCCAAATCGGATCATAAATAAGATTTTTAGTAATAACTCAACTACAGCGCCAACTGTCGGATTAAATTGTGAAACTAAACCATCCAGAGACCCACTCAAATACACAAAAAGTTTCGTTAAAATCCGTGCAACCATTTAGGAGGATTTCACTCACAAACACACCTACAGAAGAATAAAAAAATGCATTCAAAGATAGCTAAAGGTCGGTACGTTTGTAGGCCTCAACCCCTTTTCAAATAGCCCAAATTTTCTCCATGAGTATGGGCTTGACTTCAACTATATACATATCTCCATACGAAGTTCCAGTACTGTACCATGAATACTTTCAGAGATATGCAGTATAAAAATTCGATTTATATGGGAGGTGCCACGCCCCCCTTTCCAAGAGATGCCCTCTTTCTTCATGAGTATGCGATTGATTTCATATATCTCCATACCAAGTTCCAGAACTCTACCATGAACACTTCCAAAATAGGCAGTATGAAAAATTCGGTTTGTATGGAAGATGCCACGCCCTCTTTTCCAATAGTTCCAATTTTTCTCCAAGAGTATGCGATTTATTTCGTACATCTCCATACAAAACTCTAGAACTCTACCAAAAAATTTCCAGAGATAAGCTATGAAAGATAAGATATGAAAAATTCGGTTTGTATGGGAGATGTCACACCCCTTTTTACAATAGCTAAAATTTTTCTCCAAGGGTATGCGATTGATTTCGTATATCTCCATAGCATGCACACTTTCAGAGATATGTAGCATGAGAAATTCGGTTTGTATGGGAAGTGCCACGCCCCCTTTACATATAGATTTTTTTCAGCCTAAAACCATCCTTGGGACACGTGCGGCAGGTGGCAGTTTCAAAAAAATCGGTTCAGCCGCTCTCGAGCCTTGCGAAAACTAACAAACGGTTCTAAATATATATTAGTTGAGATATATTATATATTATAATTATATTTTGACAGTATCCGTTGTTTCTGGTTGGCGCAAAAAAATCTTGCCTAGTGACGAATTCGCCCCTTGATATGGTCGTTACTTAAAGCTATTTATATTCGAAATTGCATGAAAATTGGAAAACAGGAATCTATAAGCTTATCCAGGCAAAAAGCTACCTACGTACC
>NW_023458557.1:3998234-4030963 GCF_013731165.1 Rhagoletis pomonella | reverse complement strand
AGATTTTTTCGAATAGACCGGTCCCTGGTCCACCTACCCGAAAAAAAGTAAAATTTTGTTTAGCCTAAAACATGATGGTTACCGAAAGCTATTTGTATACAAAATTTCATGAAAATCGGACCAGCCGTTCGCGAGATTACCTGTTACAAAAAAAAGGGACTTCTCTTTATATAATTAGTATAGATATACATCCAACATGGCAACAAACTCAAAAGACCACAATCAGAAGAAAATTTCTGAAAGAACTTGGATTAGCATTAGCTCAGCCTTATATGTCTACAAGAGTTAGAAAACCAAGGGCAGAAACTGCAGCCCGTCTGCCCACAGATATATCATTAGATGCGCCTTCGTGTTCATTTAATCCACCAAAACAACCAAAAATCGTCCCATCACAAATAAAAGGAAGGGCTCGATGTTATTTATGTTATGAAAACAAAAACAATGTTTATGAAACCATATGCTGTTATTGCAAAAAAGCAGCCTGCAAGAAGGAAGATAACCGCAAGATTTGCGTAAAATGCATTGAAGAAAAATGTAATTAACCCGACAACATATAGTTTGTAGTCTTTACTTACAAAACATGAATGAATAACTACCGTTTTCTATGTTTTTTTTTAATTATTTTCAGTAAAAATTTCTGAAACTCCTTTTGTGTAGAAATCTACACAAAGAGTCGCAAACGTAAGTTTTTTTAAGGGCAGATGAGGGTTAAACAACAAAAGCGTTATATGTAATATTATTCTTTAAACAATATCAAGCGGTTATGAAATAGAAAATTTAGAATTTTTACAATCGTAACGGTGGAAAAATACGTTGAACTGTGTCATGGTATTATATGCCGACAAGCCTACATATAAAATATTAATTCATGCTGCGGATATTATCAGCCATGCTGTTTTGTCTATCGGCCAGCTCGGCGAAGAAAGCCAGGAAGCCAAAAATAAAGATTAAAAGTTTATCCGAGAGCACGGAAATAGAAAAGCTTCAGCATGCCACACCAATGAGGATTTATTGAACTATCTTCTTTCATCTTCGAACCCAATGATCTCACAACTTTTTCTTAAAAAGAATCATGACCAAAATAAACTGAAACTTGATCCCGAAGCTATACATTTACTGAAATGTACATATATTTTTGATACAAGAAAAAATGCCAAATTTGATTCGAGTTCAGCAGCCGGATTCCAGCATTCGTATCGCTAATTTTGATCTCTAAAAATCTACAAAAGAATAGCAGGCGCGCCTATCAACATGCAACACGTATTACATGCTCCTCATGCTACCACCTTTGGTTGATTACACATTGCATCTGTTACTTTTATGTTGCGTGCTTTTAGGCCCCACTGATTTTCATTTAGAGAATTTTGGCGATGGAAATTTAGCGTGGCGATTGTCAGAATTCCACCGCAGATAGTGAATAGTAAAATAATAGACTTGTTGTTTTTTTACACGCATATGGGCAAATCTAAAAAATACGTAAACTTTCAAAAAGTTTGATTGATGGCATTCCCCGTTTTACCCGATTGGCTCCGGTTTTCGAGATAAATTTGATTACATTGTGACTCTTTTATAAATAACTCCCTCAGTTTTGAAGTTGTGAAATAACACAAACGGCAATAACTCAAAATTTGCTTTATTTCACTTTTAAATGGGAAAAATACCAAAATCTGAGTTTTGCTTTATTTCCAACAAAGGTAGGAAATTGCCTTATTTCCCATTGCTTATTTATACTATTTGTAAAAAAAAGACAGTTTACGTACAGAAGGAAAAAGAATTTTGTTTATTCCAAAAATACAATTAAACCAAGGCACATTAAAAAGGTAATATCAGTATAGCAGCTGATTTGATTTTTTTCAAATTATTTGTTCTCAAAAATGTCAAATATTTTACATTCTCTTCTCACAAAAATTCTAAATTGTTAAAATCTATTTGCATGTGAAACATTTTCCATACAAAACCAGCGATTAAATAGCAGCTTTTGGAAAGCTCGCCCAACTCAGCAGAACAACCGCTGATTACTGGGCCTGGCACAGGATGGATCAATGCTTCGAGAAGCGAACCAATTTACTAAGAAAGAAAGTTGCAACAATTTTCATTTTTTCAATTTAAATTTTTTACCTTTTTCGTATTTCGCATGGCACGCTTTGATGTAGAAGAAAAAAATCGGAACAGTTTTTGGCACCTTCGATATCCGAAGCAACAACAAAATACAGGCAAATGTTGTTTTTGCTCAAATGCTCTAAACCTGTTTGATAGGCCTTGAAATAAAAAAAATGTGATATAATTCATATGAAGAAAGTAATATTCACAAAATATTTTTACTTATGAAAAGTCTAACAAAATATAGGAAAATCATCGTCTTTAAAAACTGCTCCGCATATTGGACATAGCGCTCTTGTATGAATTTTTTCTGCATGCTTTTTAATATGTTATAAACATTGCTGGAAAACCTTAAAATGTTTGCATGGAACCATGTCGCAATAAACAGATGAAGTAATAAAACGGCTTTCTCGCTTTATTTTCTGACATTCGGCTGCCTTATAGTCACATTTTATAGGCAAATTTTCAAATAAAGCAGTGGCACCTGGTAAATTCCACTATGGGTGGGATGCATGCAATAACTCCATACACAATAATTCCCATTACTTGGACATTAATAAAAAGCAGTTTCAGAAGTGAACTAGTGTTATTTTATAATTTTTCCTTTTTCTAAACGGTTATAATGCCACCAGTACATAATTGCGAAAGGAGGGGAGGGGCGGGGGACGCGAGCGCGACGTCGGGCACTTTCAAAATTGTATACTTATAAATCCGTCCATTTAACTTGTTCATGTACTACTTTTTGTCAAATGTAACTGGGTGACTACCTACATATGTGCACTATTTTGCTTTATTACTCAAATTGTTAAGCATAAAAGTTGGTCTTATTGCTCAACGAGAAATGAAAAAGAGCAAATTTGTGTTATTTCACATTCCATTGGGAAATAACACAAATTTGCGTTATTGCCGTTTGCCGGGGCGGGGGCGCCATCTACGTGTTATAGTAAACCAATTTCGATGATTTTATGGAATAGTTAAGGTTATATTAAAAACGAACATGTGCAAAGTTTTAGTAAAATAACTTCAAAACTGAGAGAGTTATTTATAAAATAGTTAGAATTTAAGCAAGGTTTCAAATACCGCTATCTCAAAAAGTGGAGCCAATCTGGAAAGCTGGGGACACCATTGAATTCAGTAGGCTTCATTAAGTAGGAGCAACTAACAGAACCTTTGCCTAAAAATATTCTCACTACAAGAAGGACCCTCATTAAAATTAGTAAATCAGGGGTTTTACACACTTCTAGTAAATTTTTTTGACGCAGTTTACAGCTATATGTAATTTTATAAATACTATGTAGTAGTTGCAAAAAGATTTAGATTTAAGATGTTTTTGGGAGTAAAAATGACGGGCAAGATCGCAGAATATTTTATCTTTAAAAAGTGGTTTATTCTGAAAGCACACCTCTTGCTAAGGTATCAAATTATTCGTAATTGTATGCAGAATACTATACATACTCAAACAGTTTTTAAAATTAAATGTTTCAAAAATTATACGCGACTAGCTTTTGCCCGCGGGTTTCACCCCACGTCAGAAGGAATTAAAGGAGTAATGTGACTTGTGGTTCCGAAGTTATGGCTGATAAAAAATGCCACGCCTATGTTAGGTGCCACGCTCTCTTTTACAAACTCATTTATATATACCTCACTAAAAGGACCTATGCGACTTATGGTTCCGAAGTTATTCCACGGTTTTGAGATTTGCCACGCCCCTTTCACAGTCTCCTTTATATATATACCTTACTGTAAGCACCTACAATAGATATGTCTTCATACCAAATTTGAAGTTCATGTGAATTACGGTTCCGAAGTTAGAGCAGATTAAATAATTCATGCCTTTGGGAGGTGCCACGCCCCCTTTTCCAATACCGCCAATTTATTCCATGAGTATGGAATTAATTTTATTTATCTCTACACCAAGTGATATACCACATGAAAATTTTAGTTAGTATAGGAGGTGCCAGGCCCCCGTTTCCAGTACTGTCTATTTTTATCTATACCTAAAACCTTCCAGAGGAAAAACCAAATAATTTTGCAAATTTTCGTGTGATTCCGTGTTGCAGTTCAGAAGTTATAAGGTAATAAACAAACAGACATTCATATTTATATATATAAACCGAAAATTTTAAAAATTGTGTAAAGTAGGGTTACACACTTTGAGTTACTTGCCATTTAGTTATTTTCTAAAGCACACTTTAATTACCTACTACATATGAACTGTACATATTAGTACTAATTGCACATAAAATTTCAAACCAGTATACATATGGTGTACTTTAAAAGTTATGACATAATTAATTTTTCACCTCCTAAAAATTACATAAATTCATTTGTTTTTAATATTTTTTTGAACTAAAACATATATTACTCAAAAGTTATGACACAAATTGATCAAAAGTTTTTTTGCGACAATGAACATAAAGCTAAATATCACAAAGGTTACCTCTTTCTTAGATTTGCCCATATGGGCAATTCTCAATTAGTTTGAACTTTCGCATGACTCGCCAGTTCTTATTCGGACACATAATTTTCGCTGGTTTATTAACAAAAATCAGGTTACATATCTTGTGTAGATTATGTCTGTGTTCGTATGGAAAAGTAGTTTATGTCGAAAGGCTGGCTTTAGTATAATGAGGCATTCCCTTTATTCTTTAAACGACAGGGATTTTTTGATGAGACTTAATAAGAATATTGACTTGCTAGTATCGGAACTATTTCTTGCATGTTTATTTGCGAAAAATTGTTCAACGGCTCAGCGCCAGTGAGTCAGGCGCAATCATATGCTGCGAATGAGATGCCGATTTATACTAAAGCCAGCTGTTTAAGCGATTTATGCATTTCTCGGATAAACAAAGAACAGGGAACACCCACACGCATTTATATTGCATTTCCCGCATAAACTAAGTGCAGCGAACACACACACACACACTTGTATTGCACTCCCGCCCAAAACCAAGTGCAGCGAACAAACACACGCACTTGTGTTTAAAAGTAATTCGCTGGTTCTTAATTGGGTATGCATTTTTTATGCAATTCTCAAATATCTCTTCGCTGAACATAGTGAAGCGATAAGTCGCTGGCATTTCCAGCTATGGTCAACGCTAAGCCAGCTTGGCTATCACACGATGCTTTGAGTATCACTCTCACTCCACTCCCGGAGATTTTTTGGTATGGTATTAAGCTACGACAAGTGTAATGGGGTATAGTCGTTGTGCTGGGTATGCAGTTACAGTTGCATGGCTATACTCAATCCCGACTCTTGCGTCCTCGTTCGCGCAATCTGGGCAACGTAAGCAACCCATGTGCGAGATGCGGTAACCAATCCGAGTGGAGCCTTGGGTCACGGCAGAAAGAGAGGGAACTTCGGTGGTGCCACTCCGACTTATTCGGTTTAAGAGCTTATTGAAGTCTGCAGCGTCTGTTCACCAGTAGGTGCGGCTGCAAGCGGGTGTCTGCTTGGAGCAAGCGGCTCGCTATATAAACGTCTATTCGGTTGTGAAACCACCCCCGTCCCAGCAATGGGTTGTGCGCTGGGTTTGGGACCCGCCACGTAAAAACCACTTTCAGTGAAGAGGCAGGGCAAAGCCTCGGATGAGACCCCCATTTATGATGACGACCGCGGCAAACGTTTAAAGAACTACGATTTTAGGGCATGCACCTGGAATGTCCGGACCCTCAATGGAGAAGGTGCCTCTGCCCGGCTGGTTGATGTCCTCGTAAGGAAAAAAGCTGACATCACCGCCTTACAAGAAATGCGTTGGACGATGCAAGGCAAGCAATGTCTGGGGCCTTGCGACGTCTACTACAGCTGCCATGTAAAGGAGCGCAAATTCGGATTTGGATTTGTGGTGGGAGAGAGACTCCTTCGCCGAGTACTGTCGTTCACCCCGGTGGACGAGCGTCTAGCCACAATCCGCATCAAAGCGAGATTCTTCAACATCTCGCTCATCTGCGTCCATACCCCGTCGGAAGAGAAGGATGAGGCATCCAAGGATCTCTTCTATGAGCGCTTGGAGCGCACGTATGAGCACTATCCCCCACATGATATCAAAATCGTGCTTGGCGACTTCAATGCCAGGGTGGGCAAGGAAGGGATCTTTGGAACCACCGTCGGAAAATTCAGCCTCCACGACGTAACGTCCGACAACGGATTGAGGCTGATCGACTTCGCCGGGGCCCGAAACATGCTAGTATGCAGTACTAGGTTCAAGCAGAAAAAGATCCATCAAGCTACGTGGCTGTCTCCGGATCGAAAAACGAGAAACCAAATCGATCCTGTTGTGATGGGCGGAAGGCACGCTTCCAGTGTTTTAAACGTACGCACACTCCGAGGCCCAAACATCGAATCGGACCACTATCTTGTTGCAGCCAAGATACGGACCCGCCTCTGTGCAGCAAAAATGTGCGCCCAAATATTCAAGGAAAGCTTAACGTCGAAAAGCTGTAATCACAACAGACAGCCAGCGCTTTCGCTACTCAACTCTCACACCTGCTCTCAGAGAGCACTCTTCAACAAACCGACATATGCGAGAGTACCGCCGCCGAAGAAGTAGTCGGATTTCAGCGAGCCCGAAAGAAGAACTTGTGCGATGAGGAGTGTCAGGAAGCTGCAGAGAAAAAAGATGCCGCCTACTGGGCCACGCTGCGATCGGGCGCAACGCGCGCTATGTGGCACAGCTATAAGGATCTGAAGAGGGAAGCGATACGTATTTGCCGCAATAAGAGAGAGGCCGAAATACGTGAGCGCGAAGAGCTTGAAATGCCGGCCGACAGGAAGAATGCCCGAAAATTTTACCAGAGAGTTAGGCGACTTACGGAAGGTTTCAAGACCGGGGCGTACTCCTGTAAGAACAGCAATGGCGACCTAGTAACTCATGTCCAGAGCGTACTTAAATTATGGGGGGAACACTTTTCCGCCCGACTAAATGGTAGCAGCACGGAAAGTTGTGGAGAAGAACCCGATCCCGCAGTCGATGATGACGGAGTCGATGTTCCACCGCCTGACTATGACGAGGTACGTATAGCAATAACGCGGCTAAAAAACAACAAAGCTGCTGGAGCTGACAGCCTTCCAGCTGAGCTATTCAAGTACGGCGGCGAGGAGTTGATAAGGTGCATGCATCAACTCTTGTGCAGAATATAGTCAGATGAATGCATTCCCGACGACTGGAATTTAAGTGTGCTCTGCCCAATCCACAATAAAGGTGACCCCGCTATTCGCGCCAACTACCGCGGGATCAGCCTTCTAAGCATAGGTTACAAGGTTTTATCGAGCGTATTGTATGAAAGACTGAAGCCCACCGTCAACGAACTGATTGGGCCTTACCAGTGTGGCTTTAGACCTGGCAAATCCACCATAGACCAGGTATTCACAATACACCAAATCTTGGAAAAGACCCGCGAGAAAAGGATCGACACTCACCACTTATTTGTCGACTTTAAAGCCGCTTTTGACAGCACTAAAAGGAGTTGCCTATACTCCGCTATGTCTGAATTTGGCATACCCTCAAAACTCGTACGGCTGTGTAAAATGACGTTGAGCAATACCACCAGCTCCGTCAGAATTTGGAAAGACCTCTCCGAGCCGTTCGCCACAAAACGGGGTTTCAGACAGGGCGACTCTCTTTCATGTGACTTCTTTAACCTGATGTTGGAGAAGATAATAAAAGCTGCAGAACTGAATCGCTCAGGAACAATTTACTACAAGAGCGTGCAATTGCTGGCTTATGCCGCTGACATCGACATCATCGGTAACAAAAACCGCGAAGTCTGTTCTGCCTTTTCCAAGTTGGATAGGGAAGCAAAGCGAATGGGTCTGGTGGTAAACGAGGACAAGACGAAGTTTCTCCGTCCTTGGCACCCACGTCACTGTTGACAGTTACAATTTCGAGAAAGTAGAGAATTTCGTTTACTTGGGAACCAGCATTAACACCGATAATAATGTCAGCATTGAAATCCAACGCAGAATCACTCTTGCCAACAAGTGCTACTTTTGACAGAGTAGGCAATTCAGGAGTAAAGTCCTCTCTCGACGTACGAAAACCACGTTATATAAGTCACTCATCTTGCCCGTGCTGGTATATGGCGCAGAAGCATGGACAATGACAACATCCGATGAGGAGGCTCTTGGAGTGTTTGAGAGAAAGATTTTGCGGAAGATTTACGGGCCTTTACGCTATAACATTTTCCTTTCATACTTATTAACAATCAATAATGATTGCTTATCTCTGCGAGAACTGGTACGTGGCTGGCTGTGCATGCTAGCTTAGCCGGGTCTAAGCTCGCCGGAGGGTGGGTTCTTGCTAACCACTTTGTCTACCAGTATTGCTGTTATAAAAAAAATCATGTACATACTTAAAATTAAGAAAACCGGGCAGAACAAAAACAAGAGAGAAGAAAAAAAAATTATTACCACCTAATCTGAACTAGAGAAACATGCTTGCTACTCTACTCTCCCCTTCACAACCATTCGAGAGATACCACGTATCTGCTTGCTCCAAGCCCAACCAACTCGAACGAAGACCTAAATCATCTCACAATTAAAATATTATTTTAGCACATTTTTAAATCAAATTGACAACTTCATTTATTTCCTAATATAAAGCTTAGATTATACACCTCACCTATCAAAGAAAACTTATTATTCATATATTTATTTATGGATATATATATGTGTACTTTACCGTAAAGTTATAACAATATTTAGTTTATAGGTAACTTAGGGTTAAATTGCAAACAAAAACATTCATTGCCTTCTTTAGCACTCTCAATCTAAACATATAGGTACACATATATATGATCATTCAGGTTTTGCATGTACATAAAAAACTCTTTACATTTACTGGAGAAAATATCTCATTTAGTTTTCAAGAGGGAGCATCATAGCGGATAAAGATAAGGAATTAAACGAAGGGGCGCATAAAAGCTTGCTAATTAATAAGCTACAAATCTATGTGCGTACGCATATGTTATCTAAGATCATGATGCTCTGTCTTAAGAAAACTGAATAGGAGTCAAAATATTAGAAGGAAAGAGACATAATTTAAAGAGCATTTACATGTTTATCCAACTGATGACAGCAGGCGCCTGATGTGTTGTGTTGGTTTTCGGTAAATTTGTCTTTCCTACTTACTAGTCGAAACTTAATTAGAAAATACTACTGCAAATGATCATTAAATAAAATTTAAAAATGAGCGAAGAGTCACTTTACATATCAACAGTGGCGGTGCACAAAATTGGGTTTTACATTAAGAGCATTGCCAGTAGGGATGTCAATTTTAGGGGTTTTGTCGATCACGGGATTTTCGGGATCTGAAAATACAATCCTGGGATCCCGGGATTGTCCCGAAATTCAGGCAGTTTTATTAAAACGGTGTTGCAAACGGGTAAAGCGCAACCAGTGATCGGACTTCAAAAAAAATTTGTGTGGTAGAATGTAGAAAAAAATGTGGTAGATTTCAAAGAAATGTGGTAGATCTCAGGTTCTGGATCAAACTTTGTACAAAAATTTAAAAATTCTGCAAGGTTTCACCTAAATTGCAAACATATTAATTAGAATCTACAAAAAAAAAGATTTAATTTTAGTATAATAAAGTACAAGATTGAAGTTGCTAAAAATTGCGTTGAGTTTTGGCAATTTTTTCCTTGACAGTGTAAAGGAACTGCTTTATATCAAGATATTCCATATCAAGATATTTTTCAAACATGTTTTGAGAGATTTTCGCAACCTTGCGGAGTGCTGCTAGGTTTTCTTTCTATCACATCACGATGTAGCTAACACAAATGTGGCACTTTCCAGAAACCTCTACTTAGGATTTGGCGGTTTTGACAATTCTCAAGTAAAAGTAAACAACGGCTTAGAAACTTTAGATGCACTGAAATTTGCTAATACTTGCACAAAAATCGCCGTTTTTTTTAACATTTTCGCAATTAATTCTTTTTACAAATCATATATTTTGCAATTCAACACAATAAAACCACGTTTCCTCTCGAAAAATTTATTACTGAAAAAACTTGCTATTTTGCAGTTTATTTTATCCTCCCATTCGCCTTTGCTGTAAGTATTTAGCGTTGGACAATTTTTGCTCATAAAATTAAGAAAACTATGTCTACCAAAAATAAAACTACTCAAAAACGCGAATATGTGGTAGATTTCAAACCTTGTGTGGTAGATGCACAAAAAAGTGGCAGATCTACCACAATGTGGTAGAAGTCCGATCACTGAGCGCAACCAATGTTGCAAAAAATGCTTGTTTTGCCCTTGAGACGGGATATTTGTGATAAAAATTTAATTGGCTAACAAAAAAATTGTTTCCAGCAATCCCGGGATTTAAATCGACTAATCCCGGGATATTCGGGACCTCAAAAAGACCGGTATCCTCGGGATTGATATCCCTAATCGCCAGTGACGGCGTAAAGAGACTACAAAATATAATGTAAGGGTGCAATTCACATGAAAACTTATCTAGGTGGTTTTGCAATTTAGGATATTCTAAAATAATGTAATTACCATAGAAAGTAATTCAAATATTGTAGATCAGATAAATTTTAGAATGGGTTAAACTGTACGAAATATTATGTAGGTTAAATTTTAAACTTAGAATATTTTAAATTGGAGAATTTAATTTAATTATAAGTAGAAAAAAAAAATTGTAGTTCACTTTAGAAAACAAGTATATGTAGATGTTTAGAAAAATTTTAGTACATTCTATTTGTAGTTGATTTTATATACTATATTGAATTAAATTTTAACTAGCAGGCTACTAAGGAAATTCGAACACGTTCCAGTTGAGTCCGCTGCTGAAGGAGCGTGGTGCGACAAGACGATATTGTTGAAATTCTGGTACAGTTGCGTGGTTGATTATTTACTTTTTTTCCGGGGTATGTTAAGGAGCACAGTGCGTCCTTTGGGAGGAGCTTCTGTAATCCGGTGCTCCGATGAAGGTTACGGTTTCTTGAAAATTTTTATTACTGTCTTTTCGCCTTTTATTTCAGTCAATTAACTGCAAGAAGGTCTGAAACCATGCAGATTCCTTAGCCGTAGTGCAAGGCTCGCACGAGTTTGAAAGGCTTCACTCTTTCATCAGAATTTAAACGTTTCTGTCCATTAATGCGTTGAAAGATTCGTGAAAAATAATTTTCCGGCAAATGTTTAGTATAAAAATTAAATTCTTTTACTTGGAGGCACTATGATGAAATCACAAAATCTGGATTTTTTTATTTTTCCACTTTAAGTACTTGTCTCGTTGAAAGGTCCCGCAGAAAAGAAAGATTATCATGGCCGGAAGAAGATCGTGACAATTGAGTATTTTGACAACTCCCTCGCAGGCTAATGTTTTGCTCTCAACACAGTCATTTAGTACTAGATGGGTGTTGTCACCTAATTTGCATTGAGCAAAGGCGTAATAAAATAATATAGGTAAGCAAAGATTACCGTAAAGTTTAGGCAAAGAGTCGAATAATGTTAAAAAAATGGGCTCACAACGCGTTGGCGACTGCGAGTACCGCAGACGATGGAACGATGAGCTGTATGAGCTTTACAACGACATGGACATAGTGCAGCGAATTAATATACAGCTGCTCCGCTGGCTTGGCCATGTCGTTCGAATGGACACCGACGCTCCAGCTCTGAAAGTATTCAACTCGGAACCCGCTGGTGGTAGCAGAGGAAGAGGGAGGCCCCCACTGCGATGGAAAGATCAGGTGGAGAAGGACTTGGCTTCACTTGACGTTTCCAATTGGCGTCAGTTGGCACAGAGGAGAAACGACTGGCGTGCTTTGCTGAACTCGGCCAAAATCGCTTAGGCGTTTACAGTGCCAAAAAAGAAGAAGAGTAAGCTACGGCTTACAAGCCACACTGGGGCTCTGCATGAATGCATCCCTGAATAAATCCCAGCTCACTGCAGCCTACTGCAGCTAGAGCATGACTCCTCCAATGGAGTCCCCCAATTGATACATAGTAAGAGGGTCACATCTTGGGTTACCGCTTAATCAGCCTGCCCGCATATCTAACTCTCTCTCTTTCTCTATCACTCGCATAGCAGGAATATGGTTGCCTTGATGTGTACCTATACGGGCTCGATACATAACCACTCGCAAAGGTAATCCCTACCTCCTCTGCTACTCTTATTCGACCACAACTCTAAACCTGGTTTCCCGCTCTCCCTCAGCTAACCACCAGCCTTTCGACATAAGCTACTTTTCCATACGAACACAGATGTAAATGCAAAAAAACGACCACCGTACATATTTTCTAGCCAGTCTATGCATATAATTCAGAAATAAAAGGGGCAAATTTTCAGCAATTGAAGTGTGACTCACCTATCAATTTTTTATTTTTACGTTGCAAAACTTGATGCGTTGATTGCTGATTTTTCAGTTTATAATTAGCTGGTAGTATTTGGAGAGGAGAATCGAATGCAGCCCGTAAGAAGTATGTGCTTGCAACAGAAAAGAAACTATGAATAGTCAAAGTGGCGTGACTCCTTTTTTACAAGCTTTTATTTAACTTGGTCATCCCGTGGAAATCTCGGAAATTTCCAATCGATTTTAAACTAACTTCCCGACAAGTTAGAGACTTGAAATTTTCAGCATAGTTCCAATCACGATGACAATGCAATTTAAAATATAAATGAATTCCCTATATGGTCCAGGGGTCTTGATTCAAAGGCGGTCAAAAAATAGTAAGATTTATGGCTAACAGAGCGTAATTTGCCAAAGAACGTAAAACCACTATAAAATTGTTAAAGCTGCCGGCGGTAGTGTAGCAAAGCTAGTTGTGGCAAATTCTAGATATCAACCTAGTCTAGATATGAAGCTCGTTGTAGGCATCATATCAAGGAGATACAATTGGAAGACTCCAGGTGTCGCCCCGCCAGAAGAAGTTAAATATTGCGCCATTTCTTTAAATGAACATATGTATGTTTATTCAAAACGTAAGCAAACAACATTTTGCTTGCATAGTCTTCTGTTCTCTTTCATTGCAAGTTGAATTATTTTAATATCTATTGCAAAATTTTGTACATAAAATAAAATAACACGTATTAATATACAACGCTTTTATAAACGGACTAAAAATTAGAAAATAATATTTCTTAGCCCCATAGAATTTATATAGATAACTTTTGATTTTGAAATTTTAGCAGAAGTCATTATAAACCATTTATGAGATTGAAAATGAAAAGCGTGGGGCGCATGTAATAGACCTGAATTGATATGAAGGGTAATATATGTATGTATGAATGTGGATATATGAATAAGGCGGCTTAAAATCGATCTCAAATTTGTACTTTCTCTGTAGAAATTTTAGGTCTATGTTATGTAGTTTGACTATTGTCAATTAAATCTAATGCTTTGTATTGTATGCGCTTCACGTTTTTCGTTTTCAATCTCATAAATGGTTTATAATGACTTTTGCTAAAATTTCATTCTAGCTTGTCTCAGTCCTTTACCCACAAAAGCGGCTACAACTGTTTTTTTTTTCTATTCGAAATAGTAAGACATTTCTGAAATATTTATTAAATGAGCATTTTTTATGTAATGTAAAGTTATATCTCAGTACACCTTTTTTCACCAGAGATAGTCAAAGTTGGGGAACAAAATATCAAAAAGTTAAAAATCCCAAAATAGTCCTAATTTTATAATGGTTCCTTAATATATTTTTACTACATTGCATTTGAATAAGGAGAAGCAACTATCTGGAAGTATTTTACATAAAAAATTTACTAAGTGTAGCCTTGTTTGTAGATGCAGTTAAAGAAAATACGTGAAAAGGCACGATTTTTCTTTAATTCAAAAAAATTTAAATATTTCAAAAACGGTGACACTTTTACTTGAAAATTTTTTGCTTATCAGGGAGCTCACCACCCCACCTGCCTTCTCCTCAAGTTTGGCAGGTTACTTCTGGGACACCCTGTATACATTTGTATATAGTTAACTTACATACACACCCAGTAGAAATTCTATGCATACAACATCGCTGTTGGTAGTATGAGCTTGCTGCTGTGTATACATGTGTGTTTCCATGTATTTTATATGGGGAAAAAACAAATTTTCGTAAAAATGGTATACAACTCTTGAAAATCAATATTTTTAAATCATAAAACCGTGGTTCTCTTCAGGAGACTTCAAATATTAATATCCAATTGTTTATTTAACTATTTTTTATGATTAAAGATTTTTTATTGGTCCCCCCATTACATTTTCTATGACCTATAAAATATAGTTACCATGAAAAAATTGTTAAAGGAACAATTGGGTATTATTACCGGGAATCTCCTGAAGATAAGAAAACTTTTCCGAGAATTCAAGAATTCTACACTATTTCTACGAAAAGTTGTTTTCTCCCCATATAAAATACATTGAAAATTTTGAACGCTTTGAGCACACCCTAATTTGTTCTTTTTTTCGAAATAAAAAAATAGGGGTATATTTTTTTTTGGTATAGAGCAGTCCTAGGGGCTGGCGGATTTAAAAATGCGACCTTATTTTTTTACATACATTTTTGGACCACTTTATTGTACATGTTAAATAAAAGCTTGTTTTTAAAAAATATTTTTTTTACATTATTTAATTTAATTCTGACACTCGCCGTTTTTATAGTATACTGTAGCTGGTGTGTGCCTAAAACTGTTATCGGACAACCTTTATAGTGTTCTGGAGCTTAAATGGTATCAATCTAGACGAGGCAGACTTATGTGCTCTCATTAGAAGATAGTCAAAAAAACAACTTCTTTAAAAGGTTACGATGCGTGCTCACAAGTGAAAATGCATATTTTTTATCAGCACATCATCTGCCACCAGTGTTGCCAGGTCTTCGGCATGAGAAAACGTCCCTCTTGGTCTGAAAAAACGTCATTTCCGACCCAAAAACGTCTTATTCAAATGAATGTCCAAAAAAATTGTCATTTTGACAGAGGACATTTAAAATTCTTTGTAAACTGGTTTGAGATCGTTAATATAAAAATCATCAGCTGATTAAGTCATCACCATTTTGATCGATTTTGGCTGTTTCTCTTTTGTTTACTTAATGTTTATTATTTTTCCATAAAAGCCAAGCTTATTATATAACAAACAAAATATAAATCCACATTTCAAACTTTGTGCAAAAATTATAAAAAATCTGCAAAGCTTCAGCTAGATTTTCAACTTTTTATTTAGATTTTTTAGATTTTTTTTGAGTACGCAGTTTCATAGCCCATTAAATTTCAGTCCAGTAATGTGCAAGTTTAAAGGGGCTAAATAATCGCGTTGATTTTTAATATTTTTTTTTGTTCTTGTAGACATTCGGTAAGGAGGTCGGTTGTCGAAAATGCTAACTTAGGGTTTACGTCGGACAATACTGTCATGACAATGAAGATATACGTATTAGTTGTCAAATTTATTCTAATGGAAAAGTATGCATGAATTAGTGAAAAAGTGTGCATGTATTGCTATTGTCATGACAGTATTGTCCGGTGTAAACCCTAAGTAAATTACGTTCTGCTAAGAAGGAGCATAGCAATATTTCAGCCTTGTTTGTGTTCATTAAAAAGTCGCCTACTTTTTTTTGACCCTTTATGCTGCTTCAGCTTTTTTGATGCTTTTGCGAGCGTGCGTGTTGCAAGAGATCAGCTCTTCCTGATTTGGCTTTTAATGTGCAATTGCAAACATAACAATAAGCCTCGTAACCTCAAGTGTTTACACAACCAGCCTTTGAACACGAGGTCCTTAGTCCAAGAATAAAAAAAAAATGCTCCTACGCTTGGTATGCATCATATTTAAGTCATTTGTGTCCAAAGAATAAATATCTTTTGAAGCAGCTGCTGCAAAACACAAAGCTTTTAAAGATTTATTAAGAAAATAATTCAAAATCAGTTCTACTTAGTATGAGATTTAGTCACAGGGAAAAATTACTGGGAAGTTAAAAAACGTCATTTTTTACACAAAAAACGTCCAAACCTCAACAGGATACAAAAAACGTCCAAATGACGTTAAACCAATCAACCTGGCAACCATGTCCGCAACAGGAAAATTAGCCAAATACGTGTGTGCTCCATTGTACAATATACTATTGAACTATGATCCTCGTGCATATATGTAATACCCAAAGGTATTTTATGTCCATGTCATCAAATCTGCACCGTTCGTTCGTTTTTCGAAAGTGAGGTGTCGAATGAAATACCTGTAGATACTAGGACTTATCCTTGGTTTTTGGCAATTTATGAAAAAAATGCGGAGCACCCTCAACAAAAAAAAAATTGCCAAAAATCAACTGTAAGTCCAAGATACTTAAGCTTTGCACTTTGCTTTACTAAAATTTGATGGGCTACAAAACTGAATACCAAAATTGATTCTAAAGATGCACGCTGATCAAGAAGTAAGATGTTCTGGTAAAATTTTGCAAAATTTTTATAATTTTTGCACAAAGTCTGAAATTTGAATTTGTATCGTGTTTGTTAAGAAATCAGATTTACTTTCATAAACAAATAATAAACGGTAAACAAACTAAGTATAAATAGCCAAAACTTATTAAAGGGTCGCGTCCGAGTTTTTATACGGTTCACTGTATGTGTATCTCGGTAACCGATTTGTCCTCAGTGCAATTATTGACCTTGGTATGAAGAAACCAGGTGTTGAAAATTTTATAAATCGGGATAAAATTACGCCCACTTTCCACTTCCAAAAAAAATCACGTAAAACATTTTAAAAACGTAAGGTGATTGCTTTAAAACGTTGCACGACATTGGATTTTGTATTCTAGCAGCTGAAGCAATGTATACTTAAAATTTCAGACAAGTGCTCGCGACTAAAAAAAAAATTGAAGTTTCTAAGATTTGCCCATATATATCTACGCTTAACGTGTAAAGAAACAAACATCGAAAATTTCCATTCAAAAACAAATAATTTTAATTTTATCGACAATTATTCAAAATCGCACATACACTGAGAGAAAAATCAACCAAAAATTGGTTAATATTACCAAATTCAAACTTGAAAAGGAATCAACGTGATTTTTGGTTAATATAACCAATGCCTTGGTTGATATTTTCAACAATGCTTTGGTAATATTAACCACAATTTCGTTTACATTAACCAAACTTTTGTTTGGCGATTTTTTCGTTTGAACACGCTTATGTTCTGCACTTCACAGATACTTTTTCATAATTCGGAGATGCAAAACAAAAATTTGTATAATCATTTTAACACGTTGCCTCTGACGGGATTAGCAAATAACAGCAAGCATCTCTGAACATTCAGCTACAGCCGCTTTATAAAAGTGTCTTCAAATGTTCAATTTGAATAAAATTTCTTCGTCATTTGATATGGTTCTGTTTTTCACAGATTCTTTTTCGTAATTAAGAAAATCCCAAAACAGAAAAAATAAAAACAAGTAAAGAAGTATAAGTTCGGGCGAAACGGAATTTTATATACCCGACGCAGGTATCAACTATCGTCGTTACAAATTTCTTTGAACTACCTAAACGTCTATAACAGTCTTATTTATTGTTAAGAAATTGTTGTAAGTATTAACTTGGAGTAAATGAACGTCCTCAGTTATTGAAATATCAATGCAATACTAGCACGATTTGAATAATTTTCAACGAATAGCTTTTTCGTACTAAAGTTATTAAATGTACCGAGTTTGGCAGAAATTGATAAATCGGTTACCGAGATACACATTTTTGGTCATAACTCCAAAAATTTATAATAATACAACTTTCTGCTCAGTGCTCATTGCAATCATCGATTTTGAGTTAATTAGCTTCAGTAGTTACTGATTTATCGTAGTTTTCGTGTTTCTGTAAATTACCGTTATATGGGAGGTGGGCGTCGCTATTGTCCGATTTCAAATATTTTCTGCAAATTTCTTAGCTGGATCCTAAGCAAGGCTTGTACCAATTTTGGTAAGGATTGGTGAAGCGGCTACTAAGATACAGTATTTCATCTTAAGTAGGCGGGGTCACGCCCGTTTTCCAAAAATTTTATAATAATATTATTTTGCACCAAAACTCTACTTCACATACTAAGTTTCAACAATTTGGATCAAATATTTACTGAAATATCATAGATTTAGCATTTTTCGAAAATACCGTTATATGAGAAGGGGGCGTGGTTACAGTCCGATTTCGCCCATTTTCAATAGCAACCTTTCTTGGAGCAACCTATACACCAAATTTCGTAAATTTTTTAAAGTGAACTGCAAATTAAAAGTAAGTTTAAAATGAAATGTATAGAATTCTTTCACTACTTAAACACTGAAGATGGAAATGATCTCATTATGACTATTCGAAAATGTCATAAATATAAAATAATTTACTGACTTAGTGTAGTACGCTCAAGTGAATAACATTTTTATTTCTTATAAACCATATTTTATTTATATACAAGAATAGTGTTAAAAACAAGTGCTCTGCCGTTTTATAGTATTATTAGTTGCTTTGAATAAAAATGTACTGAAAATACTGATTTTTTTAGCATGAAAATGTATAACGTACTGATTTCGAGCATAAAAAATCTGGCGACCCTAAGCAAGCAACGCTGCACTTTCAACTAAGATATACGAATTAGCTTTCAAATGTCCAACTTGAATCACATTTATTACAATCGGTGTATTAACCATGAAAAAAAAACAAACAATTACTTGGTAGAAAAAACCATTGTACTTTTGGCTCAGTGTAAAGTTTGTCGCTTACAGCTTTATACAAATTTTAAGCGCAGATAAATATGTGGGTAAAAAACACTCCTAATATACATACATACATATACATGTATTTTGGCTTAATACTTACGCCATAAATTAAACAGCGCTTTTTGAGTACAAGCATTCTTTTATTGAAATAGCGATATGCTATTTAGTACGAAATGTTCGCACACCGCCTTCAAAAGAGTCACAACTCAAAATTTTGCATTTTTGAGATTATGCGCTAAAAACGTACACCGAGCTTTTATTTACCTTTGAGCAAAAGCTGAAGCATATCTTTGTTATAATTTGATAAAAAAAACCTAAGGTAAACTCGCCCTTGCCCATATGATTATCATGTGCTAAGAAATAGTTTTTCGCATTTTCTGACAAACGTATTATTTTGAGTTGTGACTCTTTTGAAGACGGTGTGCGATATGTATGTATGTATGTATGTATGTATCCCTCTTTGTGATTAAATTAAAAACTCGAAGTTTTTTGTTCGAAAAAATAAAATAATAAATAATGCTTTTATAAACTAACCTTTTAGTTTTTATTTGGGTACTGAAAAAACGTTAAAAATATGGAAAATATTTTAAGGTTCATTTATTTCAAACAAAACTGAAAGTAAGTTAACCTAGAGAAGGAGTTCTCTCAACACACTGATAAAAACGGATATTTTGATGTAACTTAAAATTTTTTACTTGTTTGCAAACCATAAATATGCTTGGATTAAAATAATTCGGATTAACTTTCATTTGACACCGATATTGTCATATTTTTAATATTTAACATATAGTGCATCCAATCCATTTCTAGTGACCATTGTTCAGGCTATATTTCTGACACCAGTAGAGCTATGGAAACAATGCATAGTTTAAAACATGCCCCTCTAAAATAGATTATTGTATTTAAACTTGAGAAGAATCAGTCACTTTTCATAAGAGATACGAATCTAATCCATTGTGGGACATAGTCTTTTCTGACGATGCTAGTACTTGATAAGAAAAAGGTAGTTCCATTTTAAAATATTTTACGGATACTGGTATTCTTGGAGTTTTGAAATCTGTAGCAACTATGATTAGTACAACAAACTAAAGAATTCTTCTTTCCGTGTTAACTTTTATTTTCGTAGTTTTGAAACAAATTATCATAACTATATAAATCCCGTTGCCTGGAAAAATGATTGTCTTATGGAACTTTCTGCGGATTTTGGAAAATCGCGATTGAAGTTTGGAATGCAATTCTCGGAGAAGGTTTCTAGTTCACGAAATTCTTAAATTATTTTATTGTAATGTTAATTATTTTGAGTTAAGTATTTTCTCAAGTAAACTTTTATAGTATGCTACACCTGTCAACAATTTTGTAGCCACTTTGTATGACATATCTAATAAAATTTTTTACTAAAGTAACGATAATCTTTATTCCGTATCCCGGAAACTAAAGGAGATATCCAGAAAATTATAACACCAATATAAATATCTTATTTTAAAATATAAAACTTATAATTAAAAATCGGCCATTGGCGCTTACGAAAATATGTAGTATAATTGCCTTGCAGGGCCATAGCCAAGATTTTTTTCAGGGCAAAATATTTTTTTATTTTAACTTTTATTTCAATATAGATTGATTAAAAGAAAAATACTGATAAAAAGTAAGTATTTCACACAAATAGGTTTGAAATTTTGAAATTCCTGCCCGTATTTTGTTTGTAAGTCAAACATTAGTGGCATTGTGCCACTATGATTGCACGGCCGAGTAATCACAGTCATCTTATGTACAGCAGTCGAAAAAATTATAACCGCACCAAATTTTGACGAGTTTTAAAATATTATTTTTGTTGTTATTTAATTTTGGTAAGTTTTTTATAGTTCATTTTTTAACAACATCCGTATAAATACAAGTTTAAAGGCAGTGTCACACGATTGGGAATTTGCGAAATTTGGTGCAAGTCGTATCCCAATTGTGTGAATAACCAAATATTTTTCTTTATCCCAATCACGAAAAATAATTAGTTGAAATTTTTCAATAGAAGATTGCTGTATTGTACCAATCTTTTGATTACAAAAAAAAAATTGTCCCAATATTTTTATTTTTTACCAATAGCCTAATATAAAAATGCGCAAATCTGTACAAATGTACCAATCGAGTGACACTGCCTTAAAAATTTATGCAATTAAAAAAAAATATCAACAAATCTTCGGTAAAACTTCGAGTTTTTAATTAGATTCTGAGTATGCAGTTTTGTAGCCCATTGAATTCTACTAGAATAAAGTACAAGTTTCAAATGGCTAAACATTACGGTTGATTTTTTAGAATAGGAAAAAAGCTCGAAATTTTGTATGAAAGTTTGTTGAATTTCTTTTAATATTACACAAAGCTGGAAACTTGGAATTTCACGGGGTTTGTTAAAGAATGAACTATATTTTTATAAAAAAAAATAACCAAAATTAAATAACAAAAATAACACGTTAAAACTTGGCAAAAAGTGTTTCGGCTATAATTTTTTGACCACTGTATGTATTTTCTTATATATTTAATTGGGCATTCACATTATACATAACGGAAACTAGGAATGTTAATTTTTCGTTTTTTACGATCCCGAGATTTTCGGGACGTCGTCCTCACAATCCCGGGATTAGTCCTGGGATTTAGATGTTCATTTTTTTCAACAACTTAACCCTAATCTTACCAACATGTGGCTGTGAGACACATTTTGTTGTTTAACTTGAGGTTTCTACGTTATGATGCAACTTACTGCTACCAGACTTTATGACTTTTTTTTTGCATATATTCTGAATAGATCAGTAAAATAATAAGCAACTAAAATTATTCTCCTATATTTTTTATAAGTCAAAACATAAAATGTAACACAAACTACCAACATGTGTCTCAGAGGCACATACTGTTATGTTTGAATTTTTCGTAAAAGAACGATAAACTAAAATGCTTATTTATATGAATATACGTCAGATAAAGCAAAACAATAAAACTATATGTATATATATATATATATATGTATATATGTACCTATGTATAGAAGCGCTGAAAATAATAGTAGATAGCAAAATTTAAAATATTTATTGCAACTCCTGTTTATTTATTGATCTTTATTAATATTCATTTAAAATATAGTTCGATCTATAACAGAAATCACAGAAATAAAATTTTCAAAAATTCCACAAAATCCATAAAAATTAATCAAACTTCAAAAAATTTTCATCAAAATTCCAAACTTTTTATTCAGAATTTTTAAACAATTTTCGAGTATGCATTTTTGTAGCCCATTAAATTAATATAATAAGTGCAAGTTTCAAGTCACTAAAAATTACCTTTAATTTTTTTAGAATTTTTTTGTCGAGGGTTTCCGCTTTTTCTTTCATATAAAAATATATTTTGTTCATACGTTACATCATAATGTAATAAACAAAAGGAAATCAATATTTGACGTACGCTTATTTGAAAATTTAAATGTAAACATTTCGTATATTTGTTTACATTAACCCTCTTTCGGCTTTGGTTCACGTATGATACGATGAAGCATATAACAAAAGCTATATACATATGTACGAGCGCGTTATGGCTTAGCGAATTCAAACACAACTTCTTTTATTGCAAGGTCATGTTGGTATAGAAGACATTCCCATACCCCTGAAACGGGTCGTAGTTGGGTTGGCAAGAGATGAGGAATAACTTATCTGCGTTGGGAACATCAAATGGAGCATACTTATAGTGATTTCGTTTCTTCAAAAAACTGTTGCCCTTCCACGGTGCAAAATGTATTTGGTGTTACACTCAACCCTGTTAAAGGGTATCACTCCAAATTTAGTCCTTATTCACACACGAAAAGAGAAAGGGGCAATCAAAAGGTGACATTTTTTTGGTAGAAACGTAAACACCATTAGTGTCACTGCTAAGTGGAAGATCGACTTATCTCGGCAGCCAGTTCGAAAACTCTCTTTTCAACAACCCTCTGTTTCAAAATTAATTTGAAAGACGCCCTATTTGAGAATTTGATTGAGATAGACTTTCAAAGCTTTCTTTTCAGAATTTATGCGAGTTGCACTAGAAATTTCTTGATTTTCTCGATTTTAGCAAAAAATTAGTCATTTAAGCCGTACTTTTTTGTGAATAACTAATTACTTACTGACATTTACACATATAAATAGTATTAACGAAGTTACAAAAACCGCACTTGGCAGTGCAGCTGCTTTGTCTCGGAAACAATATGCCGGTACGCAGAATGTCCCCATTTCAAAAGATTTCCCCTTATATGTATATACACATCAAGATTAAGATTCTTTCTCAAATTCATTACTGCAAATCAGGACCATATATTATTACTAAATTGGCGAAAGTATAAATTTTATGCGATACTTTACATCTGTTGGTTGTATTTGTTATTGGACGTTGTTTTCACGATATGCCTTTGAGAACATACACACACTTTGATCATTACCTCTCATCTGATGAAATAGCAGGTAACATCTTTGATGGTACTGCATCTGGTTGGAGGCGTCTTCTCGTGGCATTAATACTTGCATAAATGATTTCATTCGATTTGAAGTGCAGAGCGCAAACTTTCGATGATCCAGTTAGTTTAACACCATACGCATTTATCCACTCCCTTTGCGTAACATCTGTCGGCACACGAAACATAGCTACCTCATTGCTGTAGGTGCTTCTGCATAAACAGCAAGTAACTGGCATTTTAAACGATTTTTTTGTTTTTGTTCTTTAATTTCTAAAACAATTGTTTTTTGATTTGAAATAAAATTTTTTTATTTTGAAACTAATTTGTAATGTTGCTAGTTTCAAATGCAATTTATGCAATGTATATTGCCAAAGGCTATTATATTCACCTCTTTGTTTATAGAGGAACAATTTCTAACTATATTTGTAGTCTATTTATTAAAAATAATTCAACATCATGAAATGCCGACCAATTTAATTTCTTTTATTAATAAATCAATAAAGTTTAAATTGATTATACATATGTAAAAAATAGTATGTGCTAATTCATACTGGCGAACAATAACGTGTTAACGATCTTGCTTGCGCATGTGTTCTTAAATAAGAGAGCCGAGCGCTGCTACTAGGCTCAGTCGGTAGAAAACCGTCATATAAAAAGGTTGTTTTGCACATGATTGTCCTTGTTTCCAAGCAAATTTCCAAAGAAAAATTATCTGCGCAAGAACAACCCCTCCCTTTGAAAATTTGCGACCAACTGAAAGCTGACAATGCAAGAGTGAA
This sequence comes from Rhagoletis pomonella, assembly GCF_013731165.1. Classification (NCBI taxonomy): domain Eukaryota; kingdom Metazoa; phylum Arthropoda; class Insecta; order Diptera; family Tephritidae; genus Rhagoletis; species Rhagoletis pomonella. Next base: position 4,006,953 of record NW_023458557.1, on the reverse strand, counting down.
TTACAAAACCATGAACCAACTAACAAGATCACGCAATCGGAAAAGAATGAAAAAAGTAAATTTCTGAGCGTTTTTGACATCTGCCTAAAAATGAAAGCAAACAAAGAAAACGAAAAAGGCGCGGTGATTGAGTGCGATTAGATTGGTATTTATTATAAAATATAAAAAGTGGAACTTGATGACAATTAGCAATAAAAGTTCATAAAATATGGTTTTAAAGATTGAGAGTGTTTTACAATCGCATATTATCGGCACCGGTCGATTTTTCAATGCCACGTTCTGACCACAAATGTGCACCCACTTTTCACGCAAATTTACGCCTCTTGGCAAATCAAACAGACGCACAAACTTGTTCCAATCATAAAGCACTACATATTATATCATAAATTTGTAATAAATCAAAATTTCTAATTAAAACAGAACCAAAAAACATCAAAAACGCTACGAAAACTTTTTTCTGAAAATCGATTACAAATACAACGATGGCGGATTACGTGATCTGTAGTCGTTGGATCATGTTACAAAACAGCTTATATGCGCGCAAGCACGATTGAGAGAAATAGAGGTTGCGCCAATCACGGTACCGCTATTCCTCTCTCAGTGAATTTGACAGAATAGTTGTTTGTATGACGTCTCACTTGTGCAACTTGTTTACGTTTTCCTTGCAACATTTTTCTTCTTCTTTCATTTTTGTTCACGTTTTGGCATTTCGCCCTCGCAATTGCACCAGTGTGACGTCACACAAAAGTTATTCTCAAAAATCCTCTCTGATAGGCGCAGTCTTGTATTCTATCATTCTTGTGCGCGCAAGCAAGTCGGTACTGACCACCAGTGTTGCCATTTCTGTTTCTGCCGTCCCGCCAGATTAATAAACAAAAATCGCTAGAATCCTGCTAAATAACTAAATTCTGTAAACTCTTATGAAAAAAAAAGTTTCTTTTATAATTTAGTAGTTAAACTTTGTTTATAAAAAACCACCAGTTTTTTAACAAAAACAAAACTGGAACTTCGTTATATGGTTTTATAACCAGTGTTGGGATTTTTTGGCATTAAATAAAGTATAAAAATTGGTAATTGGAATGTCGTCTTCGTTTTCGTGACTGTTGAGCTTTTTGATTTAATCAAAATGTATTTACCAAAGTGTGATTGAATTTGACATTTCTCTCGTAAGAACGATCTTATAATGTCAAATTGGAAAAAATTGTTTGTTTGTGTTTTTTGACATTTTAGTACCTTAAAAGAGAGCCACACTGAGTAGTCAATCACACTTTGTTTAATACACCTTGGATGTAATGTTGATTTTTTGGACTGCAAAATGAAAATTTAATAAATTGCGATCATTATGAATAAAATCGCTAAAAACTAGCTGAGTGGAAAAGTCGCTTTGCATCGTTAAAAATTAAAATCTTCAAATCATCAAAAATATATAGATATGCATACATGCAGCTTTTTTCATGTTAGCTGAGCCGAAGATACCTAAAAATATTCGACAACTATATAATACTATTAGAATACCTTTCCCGCCATGTTCAGTGCGTATTTAGTGAGTTTTATTCTGGATACGAAAATCTTTTTATACACATAAGTATGTACATACATATGTGTATAAATGCATTGTTTCAAATAAAATATATATCTCGATTGAATTAAAGTGAAAATTCAATTGGTTCTATAAAAGTTTAAAATCGTTATTAGTGCGTTACTATTTATTTTGGTTTTTGATAAATACAACAATACTTATATCTTGGACTGATCACTAATGTAGTATAGATGCATATTAAATTTTACCGAAAAAAAATTTGTTGATGTTTTGATTTGTCCCAAGTTTTGGTGCTTTTAGGAAAGTTGGCAGCCATGGGATCTCAAATTCGTGAGTACTCACATATACTTGTTCTCTCATTCCGATCACACATACAGATGCAATTCGCGCAAAATTTTCTGTTTCACCCCTGGACATAATTACCTCACCTCATCTACCCAACGGTTTGCACATTTGCCCGCGGTTTGCACGTTGTGCACATTATGCCCATCGCTAGGTTAACGCAATGACAAAACCGTTGTCATATAAGCGTATAAAAAGTAAATATGTCATATATTGATTTCACTTTGCTTAATACACTATGCGTTACATGGAAGAAAATTCTGAACACCCTCAACAAAAAAAATTGTAAAAAATCAACTGACTAAATTAATCACTCACAGGTACTCTAAAGAAGAATAAACGTTGTGTTACCAAACAGGAAAGCAAATAGAAACAAATATATTTGGTTTCACCAAAAATATGACTTTGGTGTCTTATGTCTCAGCACCAAAAAGAGCAGTTCTTTTCCTATCTTCGGCATCTACTTTCGACACCTAAAACAAAAACAACTCAGAAATAAATTTGTATTACAATCAAAGCAGGAGCGCAATAGATACTTTGGACCAACTTGCGCATAGTTTTACTTGCCGCAGAAAATAAAATAGATGGCCATTCACATTCTTCTGTAATTTGGTTGACACTTGTGAATGAGCCGGATATGTTGTTTGAAAAAATTTGCATCCGACTTGGATGGTGTCAAAACAGAACATTACTCCCGAATCTTTTCAAGTTTCAATCATTATCATTTAATTTTCATATATGTGTCTTGAAGACACATGGTGGTAGGATTTGCAACTTTTTTATGTTGGTAAGATGAGGATTAAATAGAAAAAATTGCTTCTATATTGTTTGAGAAGCTCTCCCACCATAAACTAAATAATAAATAAATGGGTTTGAAACCTACTTTATTATTTAAATTGGCATTTTTATTTTTTCTCTCTGATGTCAGGATTTATTTTAAAGAACTTTGCAATTTTAAACATGTGAAATGAAAAAGGAAATTTCTTTAGAATTTAAAAATAAATAAAAATTGTTTGGATTCACAAGGACGAATAGTAGGGCCGGTCAATTTGTATGGATCGATTTTTTTCGACATCGTTCCTAGCATATTCGGATTCTTCATAAAATTCTAAGAAAAAAAAATCCTCCAGACCATAGCACTAAAGTCTATTTCGAGCCTGCGCATTTTTAAAAGAAGATATCTTATATATAACATTGACTTGCTGTCCGTTAGTCTCGTTAAGACTCGAAAACGGCTTGACCGATTTGAATATTTCTGTTTTTTTGGTTTGTTTTTTATAATATCCGGATGGTTAAAACCAGAAAAAATAGAGAGTTCACCTGTTTAAAAATTTCAGTATAAGTAAATTAATGAGATAAATTAGATATTACAATATGGGTGTCAAAAGAAAGAGGTTATGAAGGCTTACAGGCGAAAATATTTTTGAGGGCGGTTGCCACCTGTTTCAAAATTTAATTAAATGAAATTGGTAAGATAAATTAAATATTGCCATATGGTTATCAAATCAAAAGGTTTAAGAAAGCTTACTACTGAAAATATTTTTGAGTCGGGTTGCCACCAATTTCGAAAATTTAATTCAATTAAGTTAATAAGATAAAGTATGTATTATAATATATCTAGGTGACAAACGAAAAGTATTTGGAACATTGTTGATTAATAAATATTTCCTATAGGCCTGCCACCTATCTGAGCGGTACTCGCAAATATTATTCAAAGCTTTTGAAGCTCGCATCAATGTGGAATACTGTAACTCCGTCAAGTTAGTGTTTATTGATGGCAAACAAAGTACAATCATTTGTCAATGTTATTGTGGCTTATTAACATTTTAATTTTTAATATTTTTGTTGAGCTTTGTACCACGATTGTTTATTAGGAATAATTGCAAAGCAACAAAGTCTAAGCGGTAGAAGTTATCATGTTTGGCAATGATATCACCCCATCGAACAATGCACTTAACCTCGAGATAAAAAGAGAACAAAAGCCGAAGTATTAGCCGAAGCAGTGCGTACAAATGTTCCACAATTGAACTAACAAAAGAATATGGCCTACGACTCTTTTATAGAAGCTGTGGACACTGGAGTAAATTTTTAACAAAAAAACAAAACTAACTTCAATTCTCATATACAAATTTAAGTGTACCGTTATTTTCTTCATGACCCAATTATCGGATCTACACCAGAGTCCTGTACTGAATGAATAAAACACAACGTTGAGCTGCTTGCGAGAAACTAAGGGTCTGATTATGCATACTTCGCATAACTTCGCACAACCATTTGTATCAGTGCAATAAAAATGTAACTTAAGAAAATGTGAAGCAAAATCTAAACTCAACAGATCCCTAAGTTTTTAAAGGTTCTGATAATTTCTGGGTAATGGAATACATACAAATTAGATACAAAGTACATACGAAAATACAGTTTGAAGTTTACGCGAAGTTGTGCGAAGTTATGCGAAGTATGCATAATCAGACCATAAGTGTGAAGCAAGCGAAATAATCACGGAGAGTAAGCAAGTGTGAATGGCGCTCACTTATTGTTATGAAGAAGAGAGCGCCGGCTTGTGAGCTTGTGTTGAGCAAGTAATCACAACCAGTGTTGCCGCGCCGTCTCAAGAAAATGTATCCCTGACCAAGCCAAAAATGTATCCAAATGTATCCAATTTTTTTTGTTACATATACATCTCACAATTTGTAAGAAAACCAAACATTTTCATGAAAAAGACATAATTTAACCCATCCTAAGGACTTGGAATACATGTGCATAAAATCAAGCATTTGTAATTTCAATTTATAAAGTACATTTTTTGTGCATAAGTATTTTGCAAAGTAAATATAATAAGTAGCAAGTACACTCTAAAAAGAGCATGTAAAACTACTACTGAAAAGTATCTATTTTTCAACAAGAATCTGTATAAATATACGAATAAGATGTTCAGTATTTGATTTTGAACTTGGGATCTTTAAAATATACACATAAATACACATATATAGAATGTTTAAAATTGCAAAAATTTTCAAACTACAAATACATTTGAGTAGTCTACTTGCAAAGTGCGCTGTGTAAAATTTTTTCGAATCTTAGTTTTTGGCGGATTACGTACCAGTATTTAAAGTAGTTTCATGTCCACCAACAACAGTGTGCAAAATCTTTTTATATTCTGAAAAAAATAGCATCAAATGTTAAGTCTTCTTCCAAAAGTCGCTATCATACTTATATATGAACTTTCAAAAGTATCAATCTTCTGATGAACTTAGAAAGCTGCTTTAGGTCGTATAGACTGTTAATGTTATCTTGTGACATGTTATGTTATGTTACAATTTTATAAGGCTCCTATTTATCCAAATTCTGAGGTAATAATAAAAAAGATTCAATTTAAATGTTACTTGTGGTCGTAGTCACTTTTTCAAATTTATGGCTTTCTATTATAAAATCACATAACGCTGTTTGCAAGTGGACTACTCATTTCCTACTAATAATAAACATTACTTTATTTAAACATTTTATGTGTAATTTTGCTCTTGCGACAAATTAGGTATGTAAGAGTAAACAGGCAATGATTAATTTTATTACACGGCGTGCGAATTTGCACACATTAAAAGAGGAAACTGGTTACCTCTCTTAATATGTGCAAACAAATACAATTTTTTTAGTGTATTTAAAGTCTTTTCAGTAAAATTCATAAAAGTCTCCTTAAATAAATCAAATTTAGTTTTTTGAACTGCATTGAAATATTCTTTCTTTTTAAATTAACAAATGAAAATATGTGATATGAAAGATATTACTACAGAAAGAGTATAATTTACTTTATATATGTATATCGTCGTTTAAAGTACAAAACCGCGTATCGTCATTCTGCAAAATCGCGTAACTGACATTTGCTGCCAAAAATTGGATTCCTTATCCATTCGTCCTGAAATATACTAGCCAGAAATGCGATTGCTTTATAAAAAAGAGAACCATTTTGAAATATGAGTGTTCTTACTCTCTAGAAAATAATTTATGCAACGTCACATACGCGGTTTTGCATTTTGTTGATACGCGGTTTTGTACTTTAAACGACGATATGTATATTAAGATCTTGCTTAAAGCATCCTTTTAAGATAATTAAAGCAATTGCGCTTATACCTACTTTGGTGAGATCTCTTCATATGTTCATTGCTTCGTTCACAAAAAATAAAATGCTTTAATTTCACGCTTAATAGCGATTCTTTATACGTTCAGAAAACGTAATGCTTTCTACCATCTTTAACGAAAATCGATTTTTGAACGAAAAAAACTTTATAGGAAATATAAAATTTTGGCCTATTTAAAAAAGTATCCACATTTATACTGACCGGAAAAAATAAGTATCCCGCAAAAATTCGCCTAAAAATGTATCCAATTGGATCTATTTAGATCCAAACGGCATCCCTGATCACAACCCTGCAAAAAATTGTGCGACTAATCTCTAAAGAGAGTATTCCGAGATTACTCTCAATCGGGTACAATTGGGCATTAATTAGTCCCAACTAGTCTCATACGGGTACTAATGGAGGTCAATTAGTCTCGACTCATCCCTTATGGGTATAATTGGAGATCAATTAGTCCCCAACTCATCTCTAACGGGTACTATTAACGATTTAATGATACGTACCCACTTAGTCAATGAAATTTCATGTGCGGCGTTGGCACACAGATAGATTATTCGCCTAACAAAACCGAGCACCCCGGTTCGAATCTCAGCTGGCTCAAATTTTTATTTTGTATTTTTTAAAAGTGACTACATAGTCGCTTTTTATACCCGTTTGGGTATAAAGGTGAACAATTAGTCTCTTCATAGGACATGCTCGAACAAAAGCGATCAGTTCATTCCATATAAAGAGATCAAAAGTGGTATTAGTCGCATGCTCCTTTGCGATTGCTCCCGGAATCATCCCGGATTAGTCCCATTATTTGCAGGGGAGTGTTTGGCTTATGAGCAGGCATGGGCAGAGAACGAGCACACGCTCAAAGAGCATAACCATCACGTATACGTATACAAGGAAGAGCGTAACGATGAGAACGCGTCAACATGCAAAATGAATTAGGCACACTAACACATTCTCACTTTTAGCGATCGCTTGTTTGTGGTAGTGCCCACCTCTGCTTATGAGCTCCAATTCATATTGCTCACTGGCTTCGTTTCGCTTACAATTATGAATCTGAAAGGCTTGTGAATAAACGCAAGAGCTCATTTGCTCGCAAGCCACTTACGCCATTTGAGCAGTTGCGCTGCAAAGCAAACGCTAGAAAAGAAAATTGTATGGAAATTAAGTGCAAGGAAAATTTTTTAGCAAATAAGAGTTTAAAAATTGCTTGATTATAAAGCCCTTGGTATAAATCTAAAACAATTTTAATACAAATGAATTATGTTTTTCAAATTTAAACTCTTTGATCTAAGTGGACAGCACGAATGTAAAATCAGGTACTACTTGTTCGTATCATAGTTTTTCTGCTAATTATGTATGTATGCATACATTTAGGACGGTTTTACTTTCCTATTTTGTAATTAAAGTTTTTATGTTTCAACTTAAATTGTGGCGGGAGTGACAAATTGAGCATCGGTATAAAAATTAATCGTAATATATTTACTATTCTATGAATAAATATTTTTACCTAAAACTTATAGCCATATTCATACAAAATAACGTAGCTTTAAAAAGATTTATAAATTGAAAACATCAATCTATAAAGCTGTTTAAACCACGTTAAAAATTAAGGTAGTTTCAGTAAACAACTTTTTGATGGATACTGGGTGTTTTGAAGCTTCATAATTTGTTAATACTTAAAAATAAATAAGCAAATTTCGAGATGGGGATTTTTTCCACAGTTATTAAGTGTAAATATTTTAGTCTTCTTAGACGAAACCAAGCAAGTTTAGTACATGATATACATATGTATTGAAAATATGTACATAAAAAGAATGCAATTTAACTTCGAAATACAATGGATATCGGCATCCTACTTACGTTTATGGTATTTCTCACCGCAACCCCAAACTGGAAATTAATCTATGTGTATGTATGTTGCGTTAACATTATTAAACGATTTTATTTAATAAATTCAACAAACCCATCAAGATGTAATTTCTCTGATCTTCCTATTTTCATATTAGTTTTCTATCTTTTAACTTCAGATTTAAATATCGAGTTCACAAAAGGAAGCGCTGGAAATTTACAAACATTTGTACCGTCTTCCTGGAAGTGGTATGTTGCTATGTCTAGTTAATTTCAGAAAAAAATTATATTATAATTTTCAATCTGGTAGCTAGATTTTGATGAAAATGACATACTCCCAGCAAAAGTCAAATGGCTAACATGGCTGCTAATGTCATTAAGTGAAACTACCTTCTTTTTAACACCGTTTTATTAGCTTCACTTGTATGTATGTACGTTTGTAACCGACTCCTTTGGACTCGATTTTGACCCACTTTAAACGGGCGGATTTAATTCAAACTTTGTACACTTATCAAGAATCAGCGACAATATAATAATTTCATAAATTTATCTCATTATCCTGATTAGGATCGCCAGGTGTTAAAAATGTGCTAATTTACAGATGTTTTACGCCACACATACCTCACAGAGCTGAAAATTTATGAAATTGCAACTTATATGAGTTCATATATTTAATACTGTTGTTCTTTTCATTCAATTTGTAATAAACTTTTTGTTATTATATTATTAAAATATATACATATATATGTATGTATATTAATTTGAAAGCTTAAATAATAATATATAACAATGTTTAAACAATTTTGAATGTTTTGTCTTTTTTAACACCCTTTTATTAGCTTCACCTGTATGTTTGTATGTA
>NW_023458557.1:3995052-3998134 GCF_013731165.1 Rhagoletis pomonella | reverse complement strand
ATATCGATGTTTTTCTGGCGATGTATTTTAGCATTGATTTTCATTTTTCCGATGCATCGAAACATCGATGTATCGATGTTACTCCCCAAAATTTGCATCCCTATGCAGACTTCAGTGAGCCCTTAAACCGAATAAGTCGGAGTGGCCCCACCGAAGCTCCCTCTCTTTCTGCCGTGACCCAAGGCTCCACTCGGATTGGTTACCGCATCTCGCACATGGATTGCTCACGTTGCCCAGAGTGCGCGAACGAGGACGCAAGAGTCGGAATTGAGTATAGCCATGCAACTGTAACTGCATACCCAGCATAACGACTATACCCCATAGCTCTAACCGGCTAAGACTACTAAATTGAGACAAAACTTGCGCTGAATCGTTTAAAATAAAGTCTTCGTGAAAAAGTATTTTCTTGTAACTTTCGGTAGAATATATCCTTCGGCAAACAATTAATTATACTTGTTGTGGGTGTGTTGATTTTGTGCTGCCCAGGCGGGCGGTGGTTTGCCGTGGAGGCGGTCCGGTTCGCACAGCATGGGGCCACGAACGACGTGGTCCATTGCCGGTGCGTACGCAGGCCCGAGCAGTTACGGAGGTGACTCCACCCGTCACAGGCATTTCACCTGACCGAAGTGGAGTTTGTATGCAGTCGTCTCTGGCATACGCAGCAGGTGTAGATTTCTGGCCCTGGGTTGAACTCTATGCTAGCCCTGAGCAGAAGGGTCCGGAGAAGGTGTAGCCCTAGGATCGAGCAACGTTTGATGGATTTCGCTGACCTGAACGGGGTTAGATCGCCGAAACAACAGCCCTTGGTCGGGTAAAACCGGAGTCATTCCGGTACGTAGAACCGGCTGTCGTGGTTCCACTGCTCGCATATGTCGGTTTGTTGAAGAGTGCTCTCTGAGATCAGGTGTGAGAGTCGAGTAGCGAAGGCGCTGGCTCTCTGTTGTGATTGCAGCTTTTCGACGTTAAGCTTTCCTTGAATATTTGGGCGCACATTTTTTGCTGCACAGAGGCGGGTGCGTATCTTGGCTGTAACAAGGTAATGGTCCGAGTCGATGTTTGGGCCTCGGAGTGTGCGTACGTCTAAAACACTGGAAGCGTACCATCCGTCGTATCACAACATGATCGATTTGGTTTCTCGTTTTTCGATCCGGAGACAGCCACGTAGCTGATGGATCTTTTTATGCTTGAACCTAGTACTGCATACCACCATGTTTCGGGCCCCGGCGAAGTCGATCAGCCTCAATCCATTCTCGGACGTTTCGTCGTGGAGGCTGAATTTTCCGACGGTGGTTCCAAAGATCCCTTCCTTGCCCACCCTGGCATTGAAGTCGCCAAGCACGATTTTGATACCATGAGGAGGGGCAGTGCTCGTACGTGCGCTGCAAGCGCTCATAGAAGAGATTCTTGGATGCCTCATCCTTCTCTTCCGTCGGTGCATGGGCGCAGATGAGCGAGATGTTGAAGAATCTCGCTTTGCTACGGATTGTGGCTAGACGCTCGTCCACCGGGGTGAACGACAGTACTCGGCGACGGAGTCTCTCTCCCACCACAAATCCAACTCGAATTTGCGCTTCTTTACATGGCAGCTGTAGTAGACGTCGCAAGGCACCAGACATTGCTTGCCTTGCCCCGTCCAACGCATTTCTTGGATGGCGGTGATGTCAGCTTTTGTCCTTACGAGGACATCAACCATCCGGGCAGAGGCACCTTCCCCATTAAGGGTCCGGACATTCCAGATGCATGCCCTAAAATCGTAGTCCTTTAAACGTTTGCCGTGGTCGTCATAATAAGGGGGGGTCTCATCCGAGGCTTTGCCTTCTTCTTCACTGGAAGTGGTTTTTACGTGGCGTGTCCCAAACCCAGCGTACAACCCATTGCTGGGACGGGGGTGGTTTCGCAACCAAATTCACGTTTATATAGCGAGCCGCTTGCTCCAAGCAGACACCCGCTTGCAACCACACCTACTGGTGAACAGACGCTGCAGACTTAGGGATGCAAATGATGCACCGATATTTTTGAAACATCGATAATATCGGTTCAAAATTCGATGTTTGCCTTCGATGTTTACAATTTCCTAAAATTGCCAAATTGACGATACATCGATGCCAGTTTCAGCGATGTTTTAACATCGATTTCCTATCCACATCTACATCTTAAAATTTTTTGACTGGCCATGAATTTTAATATTTTTTCTTTTAAAAGGTACATTCAGAAATTTCGAGTTTACTCTTATCTTTCGATATTAAAAATGTATACTCGGTCATTAAAAATGGACCGGGATCCCATTGAAATTTCAACGGAATTGGGCCTTGGAACTTTAGGCTCAGCGAACTTACGACGGCATGCATTTCTATTCTATTTATATGGAAGGAATGGTAAATAAATAAAGGCAATAATTGAATTACAGAGAGTTGGAATTGAAAAGTAACAAAGTTCGAAACATCGGAAACCATCGATATATCGATGTTTTTCTGGCGATGTATTTTAGCATTGATTTTCATTTTTCCGATGCATCGAAACATCGATGTATCGATGTTACTCCCCAAAATTTGCATCCCTATGCAGACTTCAGTGAGCCCTTAAACCGAATAAGTCGGAGTGGCCCCACCGAAGCTCCCTCTCTTTCTGCCGTGACCCAAGGCTCCACTCGGATTGGTTACCGCATCTCGCACATGGATTGCTCACGTTGCCCAGAGTGCGCGAACGAGGACGCAAGAGTCGGAATTGAGTATAGCCATGCAACTGTAACTGCATACCCAGCATAACGACTATACCCCATAGCTCTAACCGGCTAAGACTACTAAATTGAGACAAAACTTGCGCTGAATCGTTTAAAATAAAGTCTTCGTGAAAAAGTATTTTCTTGTAACTTTCGGTAGAATATATCCTTCGGCAAACAATTAATTATACTTGTTGTGGGTGTGTTGATTTTGTGCTGCCCAGGCGGGCGGTGGTTTGCCGTGGAGGCGGTCCGGTTCGCACAGCATGGGGCCACGAACGACGTGGTCCATTGCCGGTGCGTACGCAGGCCCGAGCAGTTACGGAGGTGACTCCACCCGTCACAGGCATTTCACCTGACCGA
>NW_023458557.1:3991771-3994952 GCF_013731165.1 Rhagoletis pomonella | reverse complement strand
TAAATCGGCATCTTACAGAGGTATTATTTTTTGTACAAGTTTGTGTAAGCCGACGAATTTGACATTTCTTAACTAGATCGTGGAACTCTGGATCTTCTTCTTCCGTAGGCATTCTACAGCAACAGTTACGATCGAGAAGAAGTTTCCCTTCTTCTGAGTCAAACTCTGGATGATTTTCAATCCAAATCACCATATGATGGTGAGGACTCCCCCGATTCTGGAATTCAATACGCCACCAATGGTCTTTCACTTTGCCGCCGAATACTTCGTCATTGTTTTTGATTAATTTCAGTAGAGCATTTACTCTAACCATGAAATGTCGACTCAAAATTACTGGGTACTTTTCGATAAGTCTTTGAGTCTCAAAAATGTCGAGCGTATTAGGATCAACATCAGGTCTACCATCAGCTATTAACAAAGCTTTTCGTTGATCTAACCAGTTGAGATCATTCGAGCTAAATGTTACAAAGTAAGTTGGAGCTCCTAAACATCTGATTTGAGCTAAGAGCTCGTTCAAGGCGGATCTCCAATAAGATGCAGAACCTCTCAAATTTTTCACATACAGATGGACATCTTCGACTGCTCCTTCTTGATTAACGATTTTCTTACCACATGCTGATATAGTGCTTTTGATACGATAATATTCAAAGAAAGATAAGGCATACAAGAGATAGTCGTTGCGTTGAAATCTTGTATCACTTCCCAAAGTTCTGAAATGGAAATAGTCTAATGCTGTAATATTTACGGGTCTTTGCTCTTTAAAACCGTTCTTTCCATAAGGAAACAAGAAGTACCAGGCAAATTCTTCTGCTTTCAGTTCATGTCCCACATTATCGATATTGTCTTTCGTTTTACGTGTGATCTCATTGAGATTTTCCGATTTTCCGAAACCTGTAGTTCATCTTCCACATTGGGTTGCATTACATCAATCGGTGCCATCACTGATGTCTGCAGTGGAATTACTTGATCAGTTAATTCCTGTTGAGAAGTGATCATTTCAGACGCTGCCGGTAACGTGGCAATACTCTGCTGTGTTTCTGTTTCCTCAGAGTCATCATCTATATCAAAAACTTCAACTTCGACGTAATCAAGAGTATACTATACATTTCTGCTGCCTGTTGTACGTTTACAAATCCTCACAAACTCTTCTAAATTATCGCATTCGATGATGCAAGCTTTTCCATTGCTGTCCTTCGCTCTGGATCCCTTTTTACCACAAGAATGTGAATTGCTCAATTAATATTTATCATTGTAATGCATCACTCCGAATGATTGTCCACCTGTTATTAATATGCCGGCGCTATATACTATAAACAGATCTTCCAGACCTTGACGAAGGGTGCGTCCAAGGTTTGCTTCATTATACTTATCATTCAAGCTTCCATATATGCTTGGTTCGTTGTTAAAAGTTATCTCGAACCTTTTGCCAAATGCGATCAAATCATCTTTGACCGCATTGAAATTTCGCACCATTAGGTATCCACCATCTTCGATAGGATATGCTGATAGACTTCTCTCCGTTTGAAACCTTATATTACTGTAGATTTGGTCACCTGTTATCATATTCAGATTGTGGGTGTTTGTAGACCAGTGTTGTGGTGTAAGAATACTGGCCCTTAGGATGTTAGATAATGCCATTGCACAGCATTGTACACCCGCAAATCCTGACGTGAAAATGACATCGTTTCCTTGATGCCATGAAGAACGTACAATTCTGGAAGAACAATTAATTGTCATGTAAGCACTAGTATCCACGCTAGGTTCTTCGTTGGTTTCCATAGCAATCTCTACTGGTGCTTCTTCTACTCTTTCAATATCTTCGTCATTCAGTATGACGTTTTGATCGATTGTGACGTCTTTATAAAGCGGATTGTTAGCAACTAACCAGTTTAGTGCGTCATATACTTTTTGCCGAGATACTGAAAATTGTCGTGTTACATTGATATTTTCAAGACGCTCAGTAATGACAACTATTCCAGCATTATTTGTAGTTCTTGGTAACATGTTCGGAAGATTTTCAGTAACTTCAAAAACATCCTGAGCAAACAATATCGCTTGACCTCGAAAACTATATTGCCCAAATACGCCGCTTAGTTTTATAATCTTAACGAATGGAATGATGCGTGTAATCAGCCTTTGTTCGGCTTGTGATAACTCCGCAATAATTTCTGGAATAGAACCGGGATCCAAATTATTCCAATAAGACTTAGATGGTGCGATGTTTTTCTTTGAAGTCAAATGGGTCTTGCAACGGTTCCATACAACTAAACAATTCTTTTGTTTTAATTCGTTAGGCAAATATGGTGCTGTTTTAGTATCTACAATCCACTTAGAAATTTGATGTTGATAACAACGTTTAGTGCAAACTTCACATATTTTATCACAAAATGTGTTAATTGCCTGCCTAAAGCCCGTTATACTGGCTCTACTTATTCTTCTGGACTCTGTGCTTCGTTGCTGCATTTGCTGCAAACGCACCTCTCTGGCTTGTTCAGATTCTGAGGCTCGGCTTTCAGCTGCATGCTGACGCAATTGCTGCAAAAGCGCCTCTCTGGCTTGTTCAGATTCTGAGGCTCGGGTGCCAGCTGTGTGCTGACGTACTTGCTGCAAACGAGCCTCCCTGGCCCTCTTCGATTGCTTGGCTCTATAATTTTTCATATAGAGCCTTCTTTTCTTCTTTCTCTCCTCTAATTCCTCGCTTGAGAGTTCTGAGGTTCTTTTCATTGACTGTTGTCTTCTTTTCTCTAATGCCCTCTTTTGTTTTTTGTTGTGTTTTTGTTTTTTCTCCATAATAAACCCACGAGTATTGGACAAATAAAGGTCCGCCCTCCCAGAGGTCCGCGTAGAAGGGTAAGGCTAAAGTCAACAGGGTGCGCCTGGTGCCCTGAGGTTGACGCTAGCGACAAGATATATTTATTCACCCTCTTGCCATTTATCCCTCGACACGTTTCTCACCAATATATTGGATTAGGTGATTTATAATAAGTCATCATAACATTTGTGTGCATCTAGGAACTAGCGGATTTCCCTCTGATTTTCATAATCATTGAGTAACCGCTAGTATATTCATTCATTATCATTAAATGATAAATGAAAGTTAAAATTTGCGTTCAGTAAGGGAGTACGTACTAACTAGTACGTTGCGTACTAACATGTATGCTGCGGACTTAGACGCAGAACG
>NW_023458557.1:3977763-3991671 GCF_013731165.1 Rhagoletis pomonella | reverse complement strand
GTAACCGACTCCTTTGGACTCGATTTTGACCCACTTTAAACGGACAGGTTTAATTCAAACTTTGTTCAATTATCAAAAATCAGCGACAATATAATAATTCCATAAATTTATCTCATTATCCTGATTAGGATCGCCAGGATTAAATAATTTCCTCACACAGCCTCTGTGTGAGAGCAAGTGAGACAATTACGCTGTCTGCGCATTCGTACCGTCTACTTCATAGATGGGCACACCAATACAGTCTCATTTTGTCATGGTATTCGTGAATCGCGCTGAGTAACAGTTGCCACTTTTCTATATTGTACTAAAGTGCGTCGTTTTTTGCGCGTGTTAGAAAACGCTCTTACAAATTTATATTTAATTTGTATTATGAACATGAAACGAACATAATAAAATATAATTAAAAAATAATGAAGAAATAATTTTAAATAATGAATTATGAAATTAATTTTTATAAGTACATATGTACGCGCATGAAAAGTTTTTTTAAATTTAATTTCATTAAACTAATGTTTTAAAAAATGATAGTTTATTCAACAACAAAATTCACGAATTTAAAATTTCTAAACTTTGTAAAAAACTCAGTATTCAATAAAGTATACTAAATATATTAAATTGTCGTATCGTACATACATATATACATAAAACCCATTACAAAACACTTTAAATTGGTTTACACAATTCGGCAGTTTGACTTTTTTACCATGACAAATAATGTTGCCTTATATTAAAAGTACCAAAAACTATAATTGGCACTCATACGCAGCCATTTTGGGCATTGTTACATATATAGGTGGCAACAACGCGCTAAAATTACGAATAAAAATATTCAACGGCGAAGCGTCGTGTCACTCTCATGAAAACTGAAAGCAGACTGAAGTGAAATTCGCTGCGTCGTTTCTGTATACGTATAAGCGCTGCGACGCAGACGCTACTCGCGAGTAGCGTTTTGCCCATCATTGGTCTACTTACTTTCCGACTCGAGCACTCGGCTTATTACTGTTAATACATTCTATCCCTATCAGTTGCACAGTTGGCCAAGCGGGCTAAGGCGCTAGTCGTAGGCGTGTACTGAGTGAGTGAGTGGCGTGTACTGAGACATGCATGGCTTAATCTTTGAGACAAGCATATCACATAAAGTCGGTAAGGCACGGAAAAAGTTCGATGAAACAGTACATGGAACTAAATTACGTATACCGAAGGTTCTGCACAGCTTTCTGCGCATATGCGTTCTGCGTCTAAGTCCGTAGCATACTTGTTAGTACGCAACGTACTAGTTAGTACGTACTCCCGTACTGAACGCAAATTTTAACTTTCATTTATCATTTAATGATAATGAATGCATATACTAGCGGTTACTCAATGATTATGAAAATCAGAGGGAATCCCGCTAGTTCCTAGATGCACACAAATGTTATGATGCCTTATTGTAAATCACCTAATCCAATATATTGGTGAGAAACGTGCCGAGGGATGAATGGCAAGAGGGTAAATAAATATATCTTGTCGCTAGCGTCAACCTCAGGGCACCAGGCGCACCCTGTTGACTTTAGCCTTACCCTTCTACACGGACCTCTGGGAGGGCGGACCATTATTTGTCCAATACTCGTGGGATTATTATGGAGCAAAAACAAAAACACAACAAAAACAAAAGAGGGCATTAGAGAAAAGAAGACAACAGTGAATGAAAAGAACCTCAGAACTCTCAAGCGAGGAATTAGAGGAGAGAAAGAAGAAAAGAAGGCTCTATATGAAAAATTATAGAGCCAAGCAATCGAAGAAGGCCAGGGAGGCTCGTTTGCAGCAAGTACGTCAGCACACAGCTGGCACCCGAGCCTCAGAATCTGGACAAGCCAGAGAGGCGCGTTTGCAGCAATTGCGTCAGCATGCAGCTCAAAGCCGAGCCTCAGAATCTGAACAAGCCAGGGAGGTGCGTTTGCTGCAATTGCGTCAGCATGAAGCTGAAAGCCGAGCCTCAGAATCTGAACAAGCCAGAGAGGTGCGTTTGCAGCAAATGCAGCAACGAAACACAGAGTCCAGAAGAATAAGTATAGCCAGTATAACGGGCTTTAGGCAGGCAATTAACACATTTTGTGGTAAAATATGTGAAGTTTGCACTAAACGTTGCTATCAACATCAAATTTCTAAGTGGATTGTAGATACTAAAACAGCACCATATTTGCCTAACGAATTAAAACAAAAGAATTGTTTAGTTGTATGTAACCGTTGCAAGACCCATTTGACTTCAAAGAAAAACATCGCACCATCTAAGTCTTATTGGAATAATTTGGATCCCGGTTCTATTCCAGAAATTATTGCGGAGTTATCACAAGCCGAACAAAGGCTGATTTCACGCATTATTCCATTTGTTAAGATTATAAAACTAAGCGGCGTAATTGGGCAATATAGTTTTCGAGGTCAAGCGATATTGTTCGCTCAGGATGTTTTTGAAGTTACTGAAAATCTTCCGAACATGTTACCAAGAACTACAAATAATGCTGGAATAGTTGTCATTACTGAGCGTCTTGAAAATATCAATGTAACACGACAATTTTCAGTATCTCGGTAAAAAGTATATGACGCACTAAACTGGTTAGTTGCTAACAATCCGCTTTATAAAGACGTCACAATCGATCAAAACGTCATACATAATGACGAAGATATTGTAAGAGTAGAAGAACCACCAGTAGAGATTGCTATGGAAACCAACGAAGAACCTACCGAGGATACTAGTGTTATATGACAATTAATGATTCTTCCAGAATTGTACGTTCTTCATGGCATCAAGGAAACGATGTCATTTTCACGTCAGGATTTGCGGGTGTACAATGCTGTGCAATGGCATTATCTAGCATCCTAAGGGCCAGTATTCTTACACCACAACACTGGTCTACAAACACTCTCAATCTGAATATGATAACAGGTGACCAAATCTACAGTAATATAAGGTTTCAAACGGAGAGAAGTCTATCAGCATATCCTATCGAAGATGATGGATACCTAATGGTGCGAAATTTCAATACTGTCAAAGATGATTTGATCGCATTTGGCAAAAGGTTCGAGATAACTTTTAACGACGAACCAAGCATATATGGAAGCTTGAATGATAAGTATAATGAAGCAAACCTTGGACGCACCCTTCGTCAAGGTCTGGAAGATCTGTTTATAGTATAAAGCGCCGGCATATTAATAACAGGTGGACAATCATTCGGAGTGATGCATTACAGTGATAAATATTACTTCAGCAATTCACATTCTTGTGGTAAAAAGGGATCCAGAGCGAAGGACAGCAATGGAAAAGCTTGCATCATCGAATGCGATAATTTAGAAGAGTTTGTGAGGATTTGTAAACGTGCAACAGGCAGCAGAAATGTACAGTATACTCTTGATTACGTCGAAGTTGAAGTTTTTGATATAGATGATGACTCTGAGGAAACAGAAACACAGCAGAGTATTGCGACGTTACCGGCAGCGTCTGAAATGATCACTTCTCAACAGGAATTAACTGATCAAGTAATTCCACTGCAGACATCAGTGATGGCACCGATTGATGTAATGCAACCCAATGTGGAAGATGAATTACAGGTTTCGGAAAATCTCAATGAGATCACCCGTAAAACGAAAGACAATATCGTTAATGTGGGGCATGAACTGAAAGCAGAAGAATTTGCCTGGTACTTCTTGTTTCCTTATGGAAAGAACGGTTTTAAAGAGCAAAGACTTGTAAATATTACAGCATTAGACTAGACTAGACATTTCAGAACTTTGGGAAGTGATACAAGATTTCAACGCAATGACTATCTCTTTTATGCCTTATCTTTCTTTGAATATTATCGTATCAAAAGCACTATATCAGCATGTGGCAAGAAAATCGTTAATCAAGAAGGAGCAGTCGAAGATGTCCATCTGTATGTGAAAAATTTGAGAGTTTCTGCAGCAAAGTGAAAGGCCACTGGTGGCGTATTGAATTCCAGAATCGGGGGAGTCCTCACCTTCATATGGTGATTTGGATTGAAAATCATCCAGAGTTTGACTCAGAAAGAGAAACTTCTTCTCGATCGTAACTGTTGCTGTAGAATGCTACAGAAGAAGAAGATCCAGAGTTCCACGATCTAGTTAAGAAATGTCAAATTCATCGGCATACACAAACTTGTACAAAAAATAATACCTCTGTAAGATGCCGATTTAACTTTCCACGTCAAGAATATGACGAAACACGAATTGTGTCTCATTCTTCAGATGATTTTCTTCGTAACGGAGGTAGAATTTCTTTACTTAAGCGTCGAAAGGAAGATGCGTGGGTAAATAATTACCACCCAGAGTTATTAAGACTGTGGAAAGGCAACATGGATATCCAGCCGTGCGGATCAAACGAAGCGATAGCGTACTATATAGCAAAGTATCTATCGAAAGCAGAACCTGAAGGCGTAGATTCTGGAATTGTACAGGCAATACAGCAAATTCAACGTGAAGAGACTGATATTTCACGCAAACTGTTCAGAATATGTATGAAGATTCTTCATCAACGACAAGTATCAGCTGCAGAATGTGCGTATCGACTTTGTCATATCCTATTACGGGACAGCTCGCGAAGCTGCATTTTTCTGAATACAAGAAAGCCAGAACAGCGTTACAGAGTATTGCAATTTGACCAAAACGGACACGCAACTGGCTATTATAGCAACATTTTTGAAAGATATGAAAAACGTCCGTTACAACATCCTGACAACGATTTTGCGAACATGAGCCTTACAGGGTTTGCAATGTTGTTTGAACCATTCTATCCGAAAAAGGTAAGCGAGACCGAGGAAAGTGCGGCTCATGATGCCTATGAAGAACATCCAAACACACGTCGCCCACTCATCACCTTGTTAGATAAGAGCAAAATGGTTGTGAGAAATGTTCCCGGCGTTGTGAGGGTGCCATACTTTATAGCAACATCAGATCCAGAAAACATTTTTCTACAGCTTACTCGTTCAATATATGCCTTATCGTTCGGAAACTGAATTACTTGAAGGTTTCAATAACGCAAAAGAGGCCTTCTTAGATTGGGAAAATCGTTTGAAGGAAATGGGTAGACATATGCACCAATTTCGTGAGCGGGACCAATAGCTTGAGAATGCATTCAATCAAGTACATGCATTTGAAATTTTAGAACAGCCAGAGATTATCAATCCTGAACTTGGGGAAGAAGAATTACCAGAGACAGAAATGAGCAATGATCAATTCCAAAGGGACAGCAGGCGATGAATATTGATCAAAAACAATTGTTCATCTTCATTACAGAGAGTATCAAAAATCAACTTAACGGTGATATTAAACGAGAGCAAATTTTTGTAACTGGTGGAGCAGGCACCGGAAAAACTTTCCTCTTTAATCTATTGAAAAACCAAGTTAACCGATGCTATGGAAAATCGGTTGTGAAAATTGGTGCTCTTACTGGAGTTGCAGCACGGTTGGTCGGTGGATCTACACTACACCGTCTGCTAAAACCACCAGTACAAAAAGATGGAGTTATCGGTAGCATGCCACTTCTAACTGGTAATTATCTAAGAGTGATGCGCCAATTATGGCAAAACGTTGAGTTTCTGTTCATCGATGAAATTTGCATGGTACCCTATGAGATGCTTTGCATGATCGACTCTCGTTTGCGTCAACTGAAAAGCCCGGTCGCTTGTTTTGGAGGCATAAATGTTTTACTCTTTGGTGATTTAATGCAGTTACCACCTGTCCGAGGACATCAAGTATTTCAACAACCACAACACATGAAACCCGCTACACATTTGTGGCGGCAATTCCGCCTACCTAATGATATCAATAAAACAGGAGGTCTTCCTAATGTATTGAAAATATTCGTAGGAGCTAAAGTGATGTTAAGTCGAACATTGATGTGTCAAAAAGTTTAGTGAATGGTAACATGGGTTTTATTACAGAAATTGTATGGCCAAATTTTCGCAGGGACCAAGTATATGCGGAAGACATCCCGTCAGTCCGTATTAATTTTGGTTCAGATGGTGAACACGTAATTAAGCCAATATCGATACAATTTTCAGTAAAATACAGCTATGGAACTGCTGAGAGACGAATGTTGCCACTAATCCTGAGTTGGGCATCGACCGTTCATAAGATGCAAGGCTGTACAGTTGATAATGCAGTCATTTATCTGGGCTCTCGGCTGTTTGCTGCTGGACAAGCATATGTAGCACTTAGCCGGTGCAGATCTTTGGACGGTATTCGAATCGAAGAACTTGATTGCTCAAAGTTGACAGGTAAAACTCCATGTAACAGTGAAGCATTAGATGAAATGATTCGATTAAGAAATAATAATTCATAAGAGTCGTCAATATTACTTGGTCACAATTACCAACTATTTGAAACTATTCAAAACATTTTTTTAAGACATGTTACATTATTATGATTATAAAATATCAATCAAACCAATCAGTCAAATCAATTTTTCGAAAATTTTCTAAGTCCACAAAGCTATACGTTTAAATTGAAACAATAAGTATAGCTTTGGGGAATTGACAAAACAATCAACTTTTTAACACGGACAGATTTAATTCAAACTTTCAAGAATGAGCGAGAATATAATAATTTCATAAGTTTATCTCATTATCCTGATTAGGATCGCCAGGATTAAATAATTTCCTCACACAGCTTCTGTGTGAGAGCAAGTAAGACAACCACGCTGTCTGTGCATGCGTACCGTATACTTAATTTCCAGCTCGAGCACTCGAGCATTTAGAAAAAATTTTATTTTTAACAATAAATCGAACTAAAAAATTAAAAATAAATATAGTTTAAAAAAACTAAAAAACACGCTTTTAAAGCATATCAAACTAAAAAGTAAAAAATAATTCTTAATATAAGTTGAAAATAATAATGAACAAAAAATACTAGTATTATTGTGAAAAAGTGTGGGTTGCTCGATAGACGAAAAATATGGCAAAGAGCGCCCCACGCTTTTTCACAATCATACTAGTATTTTTTGTTCATTATTATTTTCAACTTATATTAAGAATTATTTTTTACTTTTTAGTTTGATATGCTTTAAAAGCGTGTTTTTTAGTTTTTTAAACTATATTTATTTGACTACCAAAGTAGTGGTTTTCGTCCGTAATTGAACTAGTATTTTTCTGTCTATTTTGAACTAGTATGAGACTGGTATATTTCTGACCGAAATCTGACAATTGCCATCTCGTAGGACATCCCCATGGCTGACTAGTTGGGCATGCAGTTCATACTAGTTGTGAGTAGTGATAGAACTCGATACAAGTACTCGATACAAGTACTCATAAAGAATACTCTAAAAAAAAAGAATCGATGCCAGTATTCATACTTGCAACAAAGTATCGATAATACTCGTACTTTCAAGTATTCTCAAAGCAAACGCAAAAAGTAAACAAAAATCAGATTGCTTTATTTTTTTACCTCTTCCTATTTGTAAATAGTCACTGCTTTTAAAACTATTAATCTGATCTAAAGGAGTTTTTTGGAATAAAATTCCAATAAGATTGGCCTTAAATGCGTTAATTAAATGTGTGTAGCATAAAGCTTATTTCAAGTTTTTAAAAGCAAATATATTATGATTGTTCGAGGGGTATATGTGTTTATAAATAACTTTACATTGAAAATGAAATGCAAATGTAGAAGACGAGACGCAAATGGGGTGAAGCCCATTCTCTTTTGGAAAGATAAGCTCTCTTTCGTAAAAATTTTCTTCAAGAATGGGCTAGATTTCGAATTCACTACGAAGGTAGAATATATGGGTTAACGACGGGTACTTATGCTGGAGTTCTCGAGTCGGAAGACCACCCTCTTCCACCATTCATTATCAAAGGTGTGGCAAGATATTCGTTTTTCAATTATTTAAATATTTTCAACCGAAGCCAATGTTGAAATGTCCGCTACATTTTCTTCTAGGTTGTGTCAAAAATTCCTAACTGAGTCAATTACCAGTACAACTAGAACAGAATATGTATTAATTGTTAGTATGGAGTATACATATCGTTTCCCGCATGTGTAGAAATGAACATTTTGGGAAATCAAGTTTCAAATTTTTTTTACGAGATTTACATTTGTTACATATGTTACATTTTTTTCGAAATTGACTTTTTACTGTTTTTTTCTTGTGGGTGAAATTATCATAAGCGCTAAGAAATTGGAAAATCAGCAAACCTAAACTTTGGTAAATACAAAAAATACTTTCCTGTAAAATTTGGTTTTTGTAACATACGATAATTTTACGCAAAGGGGTCGACATGTGCTTTCCGTTTACGCGTGGTATTCTGCATTTTGGTATAACATAGAACATGCAAAGGTTAACCAAGTCAACCAAATAGTTCAAAACTGATAAATTTGCACATTCATGCTTCTGACATGAAGGTGACGATATGTGCATTTGAAACTTTAAAGGCGTTTTTCTCGGGGTTTCGGTTTTTTGAGTTATGACAGTACTGAAGTAAATGAGCTTTATATTCACTTCATAACATTGATATTGGAACGTTCGCCACAATATTTATTGGGTAATTAAAAAAAAAAATACATAAAACAGTTCTTAACCAGTGTTGCCAGAGAAAGTCCCCTAAAAATCTTAATTTTTTTCAAAAAAATCTTCAAAACAAGATTTTAAAGCTAAAAAAAAATCTTTTTGATCCCAAAAAATCTTAATTTAAAAATACCTAAAAAGAAACACAAAATTCGATATTGCCTTTAGGGCTGTAAATCAGGGTGGGCAAAAACTCGGAGTTCGAGCGAGCGAGTGAGCAAACTCCTACTCAATGCCATTGTGGAAGAATACAAGTGAGATATCTTAGGGTTGACAGATAGTTGACAGGGTGTTCAATATGGCGATGACAGTGTGAACAATATGGCAGCCAATATGGCATACAACACCGAATGGCCCGAAGTAGCCAAACTACGACCCGAATGAAACGCTTCGTGAAAATCCAGGGTTGCGAAGTGGTATTTTGTTGGAAAATATAAAAGCCAGGATTTTGTGCAGCGCCGAATTTTAACAAAAGAGGGTTTTGTGTTCTCAAGATGAACAGAAAAGGGTTGCTGTGCTGTTTCGTTTTAAGCTTATTTTAATCTTAAGGTATCTAATTAAATATTAAAAGGAGACAAAAATTAAAGCAAAAATTTAAAATATATGTACATATCTGAAAATTATAAATAAAATATATATTTTCACGAGAGACAAATTAAATAAAATGGGTTAACTTTAGGGGAAATATACTTATCAGATTGGGACAGATAGCGCTTTTACGTTATAAATAAAAATAATTCCTACTTAAATTTTATATAATTTTGGTAACGTATTTCTAAGCTGACCCTGAGATCTGTGAAATAATACATATTTATGTGCATATATTGTGTTGATTATGCTCTAAATCGCTAAATAATTCTTGCAGCAATCAGCACCATTGGAAAGTGAAGTGACAATAGGCTGGTTTTCTTTATACAGCCCGTTTTAAATTCGTATTATTGTTATAATAAATTACAATTATTGTTTGTTTCCATTTCGGTCAACCGCGCAAATTATTTGTTAAAAAAATGTCGTTTCAAAATAGCAATTTTGTTTACTTTTGAATAAGACTTTATCGAGTGCGCTATAAAGACAGGGGGATAAATGCTGTAAAGAAATATATGTTGAGTCCAATCGGTTTATTGCTAATCCGGTTTTTGTGTAGGTATAAACAAGGTATATTAAAAAAATAAATCTCCATGAAAAAATATCGTTATTTTCGTATTTAAAATTAATCGGAATTTTATGGGGGGTTATAAAAACTCGTTTTAATTGAAACTTTGTTTTTTCGGCTGTATTTGTTATTATTTATTGGCCCAGATGCAAATATTGAATGAACTAACATATTTTAAATATTTACGGAACTACCATTTGTATGCAACCCTGCCTATCCTGTATTCAAGTAGATGTAATTCGAAAAATTTAAACGGATTTCTTTAAATCAACCTGAGCTGCGGACATATTGCGAATTCATTTTAAAACATTAACCACTACATTATATTAGTATTAAATACTTTCAATTAAGAAACAATTCTTACTAGAAAATAAATATGAATCGGTTTATTTTAAATATTCCAATGTATATTTTTTGTTAATGCAGATAGTGCGGATTTAACGTATTTTATAACCGTTACATGGGGAAAAGAAATTTTAGGCAGATTGTTATTGACAATTTTTACATAATTTACGATTGCAATCAATTTCTTTCAAAACTATAATCTAAATGATTGCAAGTTGTATTTTTTACGATCAAAACAGATTCCAATATTAGGTATATTATGCAAATGCAATCCAATTTGATTTGAGTTATTCAGTTTTAGATACATTTATATTTCTGTGTTCGTATGGAATAGTAGTTTATGTCGGGAAGCTGGCTTTAGTATAATCCGGCATTGCCTTTATTATTTACAACACATGGAATTTTTGATGACCCTTAACAAGAATATGGACGTGCTAGTATCGGAACTATTTCTTGCACGTTTATTTATCCAAAATTTCTTCAACGGCTCGGCGCCAGTGAGGGTATGCTGCGAATGCTGCATTATACTAAAACCAGCCTTTCGACATAAGCTACTATTCCATACGAGTGGAGCACGTGCGAAATGCGGATTTTCCCAGTTGCAGTACAGCAGTAACTCGACACCTTCCTCACCAACCGCTCTGTCCTCTATGAGCTTCTTAATGTAACTGCAAATAAAAGATGAAAATTTGAGAAAAAATACTATCACAGCGTTTCACTTGTAGCGTTTCACTCTTGTAGTATATTGGCTATCAAGCACCAGAAAATTTCCATCACGCATGCCATATGCCACCGATTGTCGTGGATCAATTAAAATACTGTCATCACAGCTTTTTGGTACTCCAGCAACTGGTGTGTCTATGGCGGAGTTATGTGGAGCTGTTGCATGACTAAAATCAATTTGGGCTCTTTGAGAACTGGCTTGTTTGTTGCGCGCTATTGGCATCAAATGTATGCAAATTAGATTTCCAAACGGGCAACTGTTGAATACAGGAAAAAATGTATTTTATATGGTTCCGCTAAAGTGCACTACTACCGTGTATAAATTGGCCGACCTTCTAATAAATCCAATCCTATTGTATCGTCATCGCCGCCAGTCACCAAGAAATTTCCACTTGGGTGAAATGCAACATCATTCTCCGCGACGAATGCACTGTATTAGCTCGCCTTCAGCTTTGTCAAATATCTTAACGCGGTTCCAACTTAATGCTAAAGCCATCAGATTGCCGTCTGGATGCCATGCCAGCTGTCGTCCCATACCTCTTCCCCCGGTGAACGTTCGCATACATTCGCCTGAAAATGTATCGCAAATTCTTAACTTGTCGCCGCACGATGAAATGAACTTACCATTGGGGTTGAATTTTGCTGCGCGCACCCATTTGTGTGTATTTTGAATCAGTATTTTGATGGCTGTTCGCCATTTTTCTAGTCTGCAAACGAATAAGCTGACGAAGAAGCAAACAAATTCAAGCACATTGTTGCATTCTACCGTACATTTTAAAAGCTTTAAAATCTTAAAACACATGTGAAAAACTTTTATAATCTGAATATTTCTAATGTCGCAAGCAAAACCAAATTTTATAAATAGCATTTTTAAAAAGCAATCATCTAATATTTTTCAAGTTTTTGGGCATATATGTTACCATTTGATCAACTAATACTACCAAGTTTTAAGAGACTATTTAATGCAACTCAGGTCATAAAAGCGCACTTTAGACCAAAATAAGCAACTCTAAAAAACAGATGATCGCAGCTGTGGCCCAGGATGACGTCTATTGCTAAGATATCTCACTTGTATTTGTACACAATGCTCAATGCCTCGCAGACAACGAGGCGCTCGCAGCTAGTACTCGTAGCAGCAATGAGGCGAGACACGAGAAGTTTGGCTCGCTCGCCAAACGAGCGAGCGCTGCTTGTTTGCTCGCGCTCCTATTAAATGAGCGAGACTGTTGGGTGTTGCCTCGCTAGCAGTGCGAGGCGAGTAGCTGTCTGCATACTCACTCTGCTAGGAACAGTGTTGCCGCGAAACACTTTTAGTGATAGCTAAATTCCAGCTAAAAAAGGGCTAAAAAAGAGCTAAAAATCGTCGTTGTGGCTAAAAATGGTAGCTAAATTTTTTTACCTACATCTTATACATATATAAAAATAGGTGCACGTTTTTGGTGTGACCTCATAACTTAGAACAGCTCCACCGAATTCAACCAAATTTATGTGGCATATTCGATTTATCATGCAGATGGTTTATGCGAAGTTTTCCCGAATTCGGAAGAGGGGGCGTGGCACCACCCATACTAACTAAAATATAAAAATAAGTGAACGTTTTTGGTGTGACAATATAACTTAAGAACGGCTTCACCGAATTCAACCAAATTTATACGGCATATTCAGGCTATCATGCATATGGTTTATGTGAAGTTTGCCCGAATTGGTAAAAGGGGGTGTGGCACCTTCCATACTAACTAAAATTTTTTTGTTGTATATCTCTTGAAATATTTGTGGTAGAGTACTGGAAGTTGGTATAGAGGTATAACAAATAATTCCATACTCATGGATAAAAATGGGCGGTATTGGAAAAGGGGTCGTGGCACCTCACATCTTATATATAAAGAATAAGTGCAAGATTTCAACCAAATTTATACGGCATAGTCGGGCTATTATGCAGATGGTTTGTGTTAAGTTTCCCCGAATTCGGAAAAGGGGGCGTGACACCACCCATACTAACAAAAATTTTCATCTAGTATATCTCTTGAAATATTTGTGGTAGATTACTGGAATTGGTAGCTATACGTGGCCTGTTCAAGAGTTGGCATTCCAAATTGTTTATTTATTCATACCCAAGATGGAAAAACAAAAAATGTTGTATATCCAAATGTGTTGGATTAAGATTTAAAATAAAGAATCAAAAATTTTGAAATAAAACAAATGATAAATCTTCATATAGAAAAATTCCTTTTCATTCGTTTTTCAATATTTGGTGTACACAAGCACACCGGGGTACTGCTAGTATAAATATGTAAGTATACACGCAAACATTTGCTATAATTACTGGTACAGAAAAACAATGAACTCTGAAAAGAATTAATATTTTATTCAACAAAAAAACTTTTTGTGTAACACATAAAGCATATTAAGGGCCGCCAACTTACCTATTTTAAAGTATAGTTAAATCGTTAACGGATAATAAGGAACATACATAGACATATGTTTACTTGCCTTAGAGGAAAGGCGTTCGCTTTATGAGCGAAGAGTTAAATTCATGAAAATCATAAAAAAAATGTAATGTCAATGATGAATAAATTTTGAAAAGGGCTAAAAAAAGGGCTAGGGGCAATTTCAAATTTTTGTGGCCAAAAAAAGAATTTGGTAGCCAAATTTAGCCACCAAAGGGCTAAAACGGCAACACTGGCTAGGAAAGACGAGTGAGCGACGAGAGAGCGCTCCGAGTGTACTATACAACCAGTGTTGCCAGAACTTTTTGGGCCGACCGGCTAGATTGGCAAAAAAAAGCGGCTAAAAACGGCTAAAATGTTTTAGTGAAAATCCACATGCTTTATTTAAATAAATCGCAAGAAACGAACGACTAGTTAACACCATTAATTTATATCGAGTGTATATTCCTCATCATCAAATAAATCACTATTGTATATATCACCTGAATTCATTAATTTTAAGAGATCGTCATCTACAGTAAAATTATGGCAGCATTTTTCTTCACGTTTTAAACCGTATCTTATATATAAAATAGCGTTTAACGTTTTAACGCACATTGGATTTCTTTGCTTAGTTTTTATTATATTCATTGAACTAAATATTCGCTCTACTTCTGCATTACTTATAGGCAAAACAAGAAAACTAAAAA
>NW_023458557.1:3976630-3977663 GCF_013731165.1 Rhagoletis pomonella | reverse complement strand
TTTAAAATATTCAACAAGTGAGTCTATATCACGCTCGCAGTTAAGTGCAGCGTTTAATTTAAGGTGACTACTGATGTACTTTTTATATTAAAGCCAGTTGGTGTTATTTGAAGTTAGACGAGGCTCAATTTCGATATTTTGGGTCTGTTCATATAGTTTTATTAATATAGGGGAGTGATCGGATGATAGTTCAGGTAGAGTTTCTGCTGTTATGTTATTTCTGTATATGTTTCTTGTAATTGCGAAATCTATTAGGTCTGGTATCTTCTTTATATCGGTAGGCCAGTAAGCAGGTTTACCAGGAGATGTGACCTCTAGTCTATTGTGCCTGTTTATAATGGTATTGTTTAGCTGCCGCCCTTTTGGGTTAATAAGGCGTGATCCCCAGTACGTATGCTTTGCGTTGAAGTCGCCTCCTGCCAGGAATCTATTACCCAGGCTATCAAAGAAATGTTTAAAGTCATTTTCAGAAATTAAAAATCGCGGTGGGCAATAAATAGCCGATAGATTCAAGTCTCGGTCGCGGTTTCGTAAGCATGTTGTTTGCAGACATGCTGTTGCTTTTGACTCTAGAATATTGTGCTTTAGACGATTTCTAATCAGCACCGCCGTGCCTCCATAAGCTTTACCATCTGGGTGATTTGTGGCATAGAATTTGTATCCAGGTATGGAAAAAATAATATTTATTAAATGTGTCTCGGACAGTAGCATAACATCTAAGTTATATTCAGTGGGAAATTGACTGAGTTCTAATCTACGCTAGTTTACACCGTTAGCATTCCATAAGCAAATTTTCAATTCACTAATTTTTTATTCACTAAAATTTGCAACAATTGGTTTTGAGCCTTTATGAGGTCTTGAAACATATTTTGCATAGTAGACATGAATTGAGTCATACAATGAGTAAGATTCAATATCATTCCTTCTATGCCACAAGTAGGGAGGTTTGGCTGCATTTGCTCAGTATTATTCCTTTGAATATTTGCAAATGTTTCTTGATTGGAGTTTGATTTCGCCGTGCATGGCTGCGTTT
>NW_023458557.1:3976064-3976620 GCF_013731165.1 Rhagoletis pomonella | reverse complement strand
TACATACATACATACATACATACATACAAACATACAGGTGAAGCTAATAAAGGCGTGTTAAAAAGTTGATTGTTTTGTCAATTCCCCAAAGCTATACTTATTGTTTCAATTTAAACGTATAGCTTTGTGGACTTAGAAAATTTTCGAAAAATTTATTTGACCGATTGGTTTGATCGATATTTTATAATCATAATAATGTAACATGTCTTAAAAAAAATGTTTTGAATAGGTTCAAATTGTTGGTAATTGTGACCAAGTAATATTGACGACTCTTATGAATTATTATTTCTTAATCGAATCATTTCATCTAATACTTCACTGTTACATGGAGTTTTACCTGTCAACTTTGAGCAATCAAGTACTTCGATTCGAATACCGTCCAAAGATCTGCACCGGCTGAGTGCTACATATGCTTGTCCTGCAGCAAACAGCCGAGAGCCAAGATAAATGACTGCATGATCAACTGTACAGCCTTGCATCTTATGAACGGTCGATGCCCAACTCAGGATTAGTGGCAACATTCGTCTCTCAGCAGTTCCATAGCTGTATTTTGCTG
>NW_023458557.1:3972306-3975964 GCF_013731165.1 Rhagoletis pomonella | reverse complement strand
TGTATGTATGTATGTATGTATGTATGTATGTATGTATGTATGTATGTATGTATGTATGTATGTATGTATGTATGTAACCGACTCCTTTGGACTCGATTTTGACCCACTTTAAACGGACAGATTTAATTCAAACTTTCAAGAATCAGCGACAATATAATAATTTAATAAGTTTATCTCATTATCCTGATTAGGATCGCCAGGATTAAATAATTTCCTCACACAGCCTCTGTGTGAGAGCAAGTAAGACAACCACGCTGTCTGCGCATGCGTACCGTATACTTAATTTCCGGCTCGAGCACTCGAGCATTTAGAAAAAATTTTATTTATAACAATAAATCGAACTAAAAAATTAGAAATAAATATAGTTTAAAAAACCTAAAAAACACGCTTTTAAAGCATATCAAACTAAAAAGTAAAAAATAATTCTTAATATAAGTTAAAAATAATAATGAACAAAAAATACTAGTATTATTGTGAAAAAGCGTGGGGCGCTCTTTGCCATATTTTTTCGTCTATCGAGCAACCCACACTTTTTCACAATAATACTAGTATTTTTTGTTCATTATTATTTTCAACTTATATTAAGAATTATTTTTTACTTTTTAGTTTGATATGCTTTAAAAGCGTGTTTTTTAGATTTTTTAAACTATATTTATTTTGTTTAAATACGCGTGCGGTAATATCATGGCGGTCCGAAGATGATTGTCCAGCTAACAGAAGTTCTTTAATTTCATCCCATGTTGGATTGCATGTGAATGTGATGAACAAATCTGGACGCCCATATGCGCGAACGTATGTCATCGCATCTTGTGCGTATTCATGCATGTGCCATGGACTCCCCGTGAATGTAGACGGTAATATGACCATTCTTCCCAATTCGTTTGGATTCACGTTACCATCATTAACAATTGCGTCTCGTAAATGGATGTACTCTTCAGAACGCAACTCAGTTTGATTCAATCGAATATATAGGAGTCGTTCGGTTTCAATCTTCGCGTACATGTCGACGATGTATTGATTGAACAATTGTCGAC
This sequence comes from Rhagoletis pomonella, assembly GCF_013731165.1. NCBI lineage: Eukaryota > Metazoa > Arthropoda > Insecta > Diptera > Tephritidae > Rhagoletis > Rhagoletis pomonella. The sequence goes on along the minus strand of NW_023458557.1, from coordinate 3,974,930 downwards.
ATTTCAGAATTTGGTTCTCAGCGTCTTGACGAATCATCAATCGATACGAATAATAATTCATGGCACTGACTTTCTTATTCGTTTCCTCGTCTGTTTGTGCATTTTTCATTTTGATGTTGAAATGATATCCATCTTCTCCTCGCCAAAACAGAATCCTATACTGCAATCCGTCGTATGAGCGATGAGTTTCGGATACTCGCTGAACGTCACCATTTCTACGATGAAGAATTATGTCGCGCGATTTGAATTCTTCGCCAAATATCACGATCACCTCTTCATTGATTGTTGGTGCATTGAACTGTCTTTCGTGTTGGGCAACGGGTCTTTTGTCTGCTCGAATTACAACTGCGTAGTCATCGGCTGGCATTCGTTGAATGGCGATTTTAAGCATCTGAACTAATTCATTGTGTTGATCGAAAAGGGCTTGTAACGCGGCCACGATTTCTCGTCTAGTGCCCTCATTGTAATGGCATCGTTGTTCAATTTGTTCATCACTGTTGGCCATGAAATAAATTTGAAGAAACTTGTGATCTGCGTCCGGAAATGGTAGAAGCGATCCGACACGATGATAAATTTGCCCTTGGACTCTGAATGTTGGCATGTAATTTTCGTGCACGATGTTCATTGCATCGAACGGTCATTCGAAAACATGAATTGTATTTGCGGATGCTTTCCAAGAAATGCTTTGACTCACGTGTAATTCTGGCAGTTTAACTTTTCCACTGGCGCAGCACATTCCGGGCGTTTCGTTCTTAAATTTGAGGGCGCTACAATTCATGCAAACTGTCATAATGGAATGCCCCAAGATTTAAATCAGCGTGCAGTGTTCGTCTTGATCGAGCGGTGCTTATTCGAACATTTTGCAGCCTTCTTTCCCGTTGTTCAGTTGTCTCAGACGAACGGGCCTGAGTAGTACGTATTCGATCAGTTTCTAACCTCACTTATTGTTGTACAGATGATTCAGACGAACGGGTCTCAGCGGCATGTACTCGAAGATTTTCTAGCCTTAATGCCCGTTTCTCGTCTGATTCTGACGTTCGTAATGCTCATTTCTTCCGTGCTTGATTTATGATTACATAAATCGGTTCTCGTTTTATTACACAGGATCATCTCTACTTTTTATAGAAAATTTTGAAAAAAAGTGAAACTAAGTGAAGTAATTTTATTATTGGCAGAATTAGTGTCTAATCCTACGTGACTGCTTCTAAAAGCTATCGTGTTTCACGTGGCATATAAGACTTAATTTCATTATTACATTAGTGTTTTTTATATGTATGTATATGAATAGGATATTATATATTTATGTATTTAAAAACCCACAACTTTAAGACCGCGCCTCTGAACTTGTTAAAATCTTGCCGTGTCACAAACATATTCGTTATTATATAAGGAAAACTACGAAGAATATGGAAAAGAATATCAGTACTGCGAATATTTTTATCATCAGTTTGGAAGTACTTCAATCTCCTTCAGTCTCCTCTTGCTCCTTAACCATATGTGCTGATTGTTGAAATATACCGCCTAGCTTGTAATGTAGCAACATGGTCGAGCCAGGCGAGGCGGCATGCAGGCATGCTTGCATCCCAAGCTAGCTCGTTGTCGGGGTGGGTCATTTCCGCCTGCCTTGCTGTCAACTACATTAGCAAAAAGTTATTCATGCCTGATACCTAGTGTACTAGTGGAGATGGCTATAGCAAATGCGAAGAAAGCAGAGAACAAAGAGATAGCAACAAATGAAGAGATGGTCCTGTCCTGTCCTGTCAGGTGGAGTCATCCCACCCTTCTTCTACGCGAACTTCACGCGAAGCCTTGGGCGTTGTCGTGACTCCTCACCTACTTTACAACGCCCCCTAACCTGACATCAGTCCGTTTATCTATAAGTCCGTCATTATACCGTCATTGTCAACGTTTGTACACTCCCACTTCCCCTCTTCTGCACAAGCGCAACACCCACACCAAAAATTTCGTGGTTAGCACTTCATTATGAAAACCCCACACTTAAACAAAATCAACCTCAAATCATTTCCTTCCTTTTTTCCTCACTTTATTATTACATCAAACTTTAACCCTAATTACAACCTAAGAAAATCCAACACTTAACTCTAAAACTCAAATTCACAATCCAATTTTTAACTCTACAACTCAAACTCTAAAATTCAATATTTAACTCTAAAATCCAATATTTACCTATACTTACACGTAATACTTAACTCTAATCTCAATCTCTATCTACTCCTAACATAAAAATTCAAGTTTAAATCCACGTACCCTAATGCTAGCTAAATTCTATTTTTATACCTCTAAGCGGTCTACCACACCTTGATTACCGCGCAATCTGAAGAGTTCCTTAATTAAATCTCAAAAATTCAATTACCCTAACAATATTCAATGAACTTCAAAAATTTACAAAACTAACCTACGGTGATAACCCAATGGATGCATGTATATCTGCAATTACATACGTATGTACACTTAATGTGCATGTGCGTATGTAAATATATGTATATATATATATGTATGTAAATAATAATGTAGGCAAATTTCGCACTCACCTTTTTCTCCAGAAATGATGGCGCCAGCACTCTGTTGAGAACCTGTTTGGGAGAATTAGAACCCTAACATAC
>NW_023458557.1:3970620-3972296 GCF_013731165.1 Rhagoletis pomonella | reverse complement strand
CCTTAACGCGAAATTTTAGGTTACATCTATCTACATATATATAAACATATGTATACATACATATATGTATATGGATGTACATATGCTCATATACGTGAAGAATAGCTAAAATAAAGTGAAAATACGTATGGAGCCGAACGAAAGAAAAAAACAAAAACGTGTTGATCCCAACCGAAAAAAATTTACAATAACAAGGTGAAGTTAATGAGTGGCAAAAACTAGAGGCTTTGGGAAAAATACGTTTGGCAAAATCGATTTTTACTTACAAAAATTCAAAAAACAAATAACTAAATAAAAAAATTACTTACAAAAATTCCAAAAAAAAAATTAAAAAAATGAAAAAAATAACTAAATAAAGCTAACGACAAAAATGCGACCACCCTACTACTGGTAATTTGACGTGATAAAATTAAATATGAAAACAACAAAACGGTAAGTAGAACTAAAGGAATGTGCCTAGCGAAAATCTGCTCTACATATATGTATGTACCCTGACATGTATGTACATATGCATAAAAATTTAACCAACATAGAATCTAAAATCCAACTGGAACTGGAACTATGCTCCCGGCGCTGCTGTTGATCGACGGTATATGTGGAGCGATAGTCTCCACTGCTCTCTCGCACACTGCTGCCGTCGATGTTATGGTCCTCTCCACTGTTATGCTCCTCTCCACTGTTTGATGGAACCCACATGTATGTCGAATGGCCGTTGACCTACTCCGGCCGAGATATTTCAATCAGCTGTTCCTGGTGATGTTGTTGCTGCTGGCTCTAATTATTAGCCGGGTTATCGGCACTGCTGTAGGGCTTAGATATGGGCCATCTTGTCGAGTCGCCGGGTGACAGTTAAGGTGGTTTCGTATCTTGCATGAACGTATGCACATATGTATATGCCTGAGTGCGTTTGTACACTTGCGCTGATGCCCGGCCCTTGTTGGTATGCTTTATTTGCCGGTGCGGGTGGTTGTGGTCCGTGGGTGGTAGCGTTTACGCATATATGGGCGTATGTATGTATTTTTACTTGGCTGCAACTCCAAAGTTTTCTTCCTGAATGCTTGGGCTGATTTTTCGGGCTTAAACTACCGTGTTGTTGTAAAACAATGGAGGTCCTTTCGCTGTGTTAGCAGGCGACCTGAAATCAATAAAAACTTCCATTAGCCCTCTTTGATATATTTAAGATTTTAATCTCGCGCACTCTTTTGCTACATTTGAGTCTCACTCATCTAGGTACTTGGACATATGCGTATCAAAGGTGTCAAATGAAAGTGTTCGCACTTACCTCCAGATCCAGAATGTGACTTTGATGACCCCAGGTACCGCTAGTATCCTGGTAGAGCACTGGGGGACCGTATTCACTCACTTTAACTATAAAACTTTAAACTTTATTACTTATACCACAAGCAACCACTTTAAAATTACACTTCACTTTCACTGTAAAGTACCACCGCAACTTTCGTTTTAAGAACCGCTTGTCTCAGTTTTGGTCCTTTTATATCTTTCTACGTCAAGTGACCGATCCCGTATTAGTTATGTATATATTTACTTATTTATGTACAAAGGAATACATACAAAATACGGTTTAAGTCGAACATTCACACATACACACACACACTCAAGACTGCTTCACCGAACCATAAGTCTAGCGAACTTTCTCACTCTAACGTAGTTACTTT
>NW_023458557.1:3958020-3970520 GCF_013731165.1 Rhagoletis pomonella | reverse complement strand
AAAAAGTAAAAAATATTTCTTAATATAAGTTGAAAATAATAATGAACAAAAAATACTAGTATTATTGTGAAAAAGTGTGGGTTGCTCGATAGACGAAAAATATGGCAAAGAGCGCCCCACGCTTTTTCACAATATAGTATTTTTTGTTCATTATTATTTTCAACTTATATTAAGAATTATTTTTTACTTTTTAGTTTGATATGCTTTAAAAGCGTGTTTTTTAGTTTTTTTAAACTATATTTATTAGTTTTTCACTCTGACGTCAGTAATTCAAAAATTATTTAAAAAATTCTGTGAAATGTCCCTGGAGAAGAAGTTTGGGTTCCAAATTAAAGAGGAAATCCTGTTGAATTTAAGCGGATTCAGTTTTTCGGTGCATAAGGACTGATAAGTATTGAAAATTTCCTTTTAAAATTGTATCCCTGAAATTTCGCAATATTTGGTTTTGAAAAAATTATATGTAAAGGACTTATATAAAGTCGATAACATCCTCGAATTTAGTCGTTCTAACATTATCAGCTTAAAAAATTACCTATTCGTTAGGGCGGGTAAATTGTTCATCGTTCCTAGCAGATTCGGATTCTACATAAAATGCTAAGAGAAAAAATCCTTTACACCATAGCTCTAAAATCACCTCCCAAAGTGAAAATTTTTAATCAGCGCTAACTTCGGAATTATTGCCACATGAAGTCGAAATTTGAAATGCACAGATACCTATGGTAGGTGCTTATAGAAAGATATATGTATATAAAGAGTTTGTAAAAGGGCGTGGAATCTTTTATCAGCTTTAACAGCTAATAGTGATCTCATTGAATTGAATTTTGAAGATTTGTTATAATTGATCAAAGTGAAATTCAAATAAATTATAGATGATATGAAGTTCACCGGGTCATCTTCTAGTCTTTAATATATACTAAGTTAATATACGGAATATTTACTAAAGTGTTACGAACGTTATTTTTTTAATACAGTAAGAAAAAAATAACTATAATTTAAAGGAGTGACTCACCATGGCTAGAGTCGTCGCATGTGTGTATTCTTTCATATACATATATATGGGCCGTTCTTACCGTTATATATTTTTCATCCACTCGCTTATTCCTTACCTAAAATTTTAAATAAAAAATTTGACAAGTTTTAACCGCTGATACAGTGCAGGTAGCAGTTTAAAATGGGTAACTGGATAAACTTCATAAAGAAAACATATTCTCTGGTTAAATTAATAAGACTGCCCGGATAACTCTAAATCCTAAGCTTGATAAACATTTGGTGTTATAAAAGTTTTATAAAGCTCTACTTGTAATTAGGAAAAATGCCGAAAAAAATATAAAATTGACTGATTGATGGATAAAAATAGAGAGGGAGTTATGGCTATGACAATAGAATGTAGAAAAAATAATATAAAAAAAACTTTTTAATATACAACGCTTTTATAAATGGACTAAAAAATAGAAAATAATATTTCTCAGTCCCATAGAATTTGTTTTGATAACTTTTGATTTTGAAATTTTAGCAAAAGTCATTCTAAAAACAATCTATGAAATTGAAAATGAAAAACGTGGAGCGCATGCAATACAAAGCATTCGATTTAATTGACAATAGTCAAACTACATAACGTAGACCTAAAATTTCTACAGCGAAAGTAGAACTTTGAAATCGATTTTATATTATTATTATTCATATACCCACATACATACATACATATATTACTTTTCAAATCAATTCAAGTGTTCATTCAACGATATTCATTTACATATGTATGTATGTACAAACGAGCACCAATTAATTTTATTTAAAGAAATGGCGTGTCGTCTATTTCCGCTGTAGCAAACGTAGTACATAGGGCGACATCTAGATGTCATCTACCTCGCCCTATTCACTACAGATGTCGCCCTATGCACTATGCTTTTTTATAGGAACTTTTCAAAGCAAAGCTTTATGGTGTCGGACACACAACATTGAAAGATTCTGGATCCACAACATTGAAAGTTTCTGGACACACAACATTGCAAGTTGATAAAAGCGTTGTAAAATTATACCTAGAGTTCAAAGCAAAAGGGATCTCAAACCAAAAAAACTATAAATACACTGTTAGTCATAAAACAATTTATGATTCGAAAAACAATTTTGAAATATTGTAAAAATTTTGTTTTTTTTGTTTTTTAAAGTTAAAAATTTATTTACTTACAGTAACGAACAAAAGTATGGCACAGTGAGTTCTTTGCAATATAGGCAAAGTTTATAATTTGTTTCCGATAATTTTTTATAAAAACATAGTTCATACTACACCAAAACACATTAAAATCAAATGTGTAAACTTTGTGAAAAACTCAGGAAAATTCAATAAATTTGCATTCTAATTTGAAACTTTCTATACAGATTTCTTAGAAAATTTCCAAGTATGCAATTTAATAATCCATTCAATTTTAGTTTATCAAAGTGCAAAAATTATCGGGAATAAATTAAAAACTTTGCATATATGTAGTGCGAAAATTCACTGTGCCAAAACTTTTGTTCGACACTGTACATATAAAAAAAATACATACAGTAACTTCTCCTGTTACAATAGTAAAAAATATGTAATTTGCTTTGTAGTGTAATCTTGCGGTTCTTTAAATAAAAAATATATATCAGAAATTAAATTTTCGTATCAATAAACTCCCAAGCACAGGTATGTATTAAAAAAAAAAACATCCGTAACACTTTATTAAATATTAATCTGCATATTTTATCAATTCGTCCGAATATCTTTTTATGTATTTTACCGCATAACTTTGGACTACGTTAACGGTTTTCTATAATTCTTGTTTAAAGGAAAGGTGGTTCCTCAGAGGTAATCTCCTACTAATTGAGTGTAGATCAGAGTTCGGCAGCAGTGTTGCCGTTTTAGTCCTTTGGTGGCTAGATTTAGCTACCACATACTTTTTTTGGCCACATAAATTTAAAATTGCCCCTAGCACTTTTTTTATCCCTTGGAGAATTTATTCATACATGAAAAAGTTGTATAGTTTGCTTAATTTGATAAATTTTTTTTTTCATTTATGTAAGAGATGAATTCTTAAACTAAGAAAGACTGACATATACAGGAAGGTTCTGCAATTCACTTTCGAGTGAATTTCAATCAAACTCGCTTTGAATTAAAATTGGCAGGGGTTGAAATTCACTCGGAAATGAATTGCAGAACCTGCCCGATATACATACATATATGTATTGTATGTTCCTTACGAGTTTATACATACATACTGTTAGGGCTGTTAACCTATCTATTAACGATTTAACTATAGTTTAAAATAGATAAGTTTACGGCCCTTAATATGCTTAATTTGTTAAATGGCCCATCAAATCGATTGACCGTGTATGTTCTTGTGGTGTGATTGTACCAGCTGCTGGTGCGACTTCAAAAACTATTTGAAAATTTTATGATTGTACCAGCGTGCTGGTGTAGCACAGTGGGACGTCCCCATATAAGCTGCGGCCAAAAGTAGTAACCGTACTAGAAATTCGCTGAAATCTCGTATATGGGCTGTTCGGCACTTAGGAGTGAAGAAATGTGGAAAACTGTAAAATTCAACGCGCTACCACGCCCACAACTCTTGTGGGCGGAAATAGTAAATGTTATCCGATTTTCATGAAATTTAGAGCATATGCTGATTTTAATGAGAAAGCTTAAATCTGAAAGATCGTCAAAATCGGTTTACATTATCGTCCAGTAATTCTGGAAAAACAGGCGCAATTAAAAAAAAATCTCTTTTGATGAAATTCGGTGTGCCCCGCTCGTTTAAGCCTAAATTTTCCAACTTGGAAGATAATAAAGAGCTTCTTATTACGGCGCCCACCTCCTACACAGCTTTTTTGGCTCCAAGTACTAAATTTTATGAATTTGAACAGGTACATTTATTTTATTTCTAAAGAAGTTCCTATTTCTTCATTTTAAAAATGAAAAAGCGAAAACATTAACAATACCTACATATTAAATTATGTGCACGATATGTATTTACATTGAAACTTTCAATTTTACCTACATTTTATCCAACAAAAGCTGAGCTAAGGCAAGCAGGACTCTTGCCATTAAAACGTCCATTTTTGGCTGAACGTTGACTGGGAGTTATAGATTGGCGAGTAATTAATATCTACACCTTCTTTAATTTCCACTTTAAATTGCGTATTATTCATTTTATGTACATATCAGAGTCTTTCCTTTTTGGTCTACAGTTCCTCGCAGCTGGAACTATTTGAGATATGACACGCATATTTAATGCTTACTGTCCTAAGTATAATTTAGCTCGCTTCCTAGGTCCTTTTTAAATGTCCCTTTTTAAAGTAAGCACTCGAAAAATTTTACACTCACAAAATTATGTAGAATTTCAAGGTAAACTGTTTTATACATTTCAAAAGATGTATACAAATTTAAAGCAATCTTTGACCACAGATATATTCAAAAAATGCTCATCAATCAGAATGGCTTTTTATATATCCGCACAAATGGAAAAATGAATTCAAATTACTTGCGACAAAATGAAAATCTTTTTTTACAAATTTATTTTTTCGCATTGCTCCTAACTTAAGCTCGTATCATGTTTGTAAATATGCATTTTCATCCATGTGATACCGCTAACTCTCTTGAAAATTTTGACAGAAATATGACGTCATAGGAGATTTTGTGTATTGTCTGTGTGAAATACATATACATGTACATATGCAAAACATATACATACTGATATATCTCTCAGCTCCCTTCACCGGAAAATCTGGGATGACGTCATATTCACGTTACTATCCCGAATTTCACATCAATCAGCGCAATCTTGTATTCTATCGGTCTTGGGTACAATCACTTGATGGAGCCAGCAAGCTGGTGTCGCATATTTCCCCTTTTATACAAAAAGGTTTTTGGTTGGATAAAATATTAGCTTTTTCCGGAGTTCATTGTTTTTCTATACCATTATTTATTGAAAATGTTTGCGTGTATACTTATATATGTATATGTAAGTAAACAATTTTAGCTACCAGTTTTGGCCACAACGACTTTTTTAGCTCTTTTTTAGCCCTTGTTTTAAAGGAATTTGGCTACCACTAAAAATGATTCGCGGCAACACTGTTCGGCAGTGAATAGCTCAGCTTATGAATATGCTCACATGCTCATGAATCACCCTCACGATTGAGAGAATACAAAGGTTGCGCCGATCTCGGACCGCTATTCCTCTCTTAACGAATTTGACAGAATCGTGGTTTGCCTGACGTCACACTTGTGCAACTTGTTTACGTTTTCCTTGCAACATTTTTTCTTCTTCTTCCATTCTTGCTCACGTTTTGGTATTTCTCTCTCGCAATTGCACCAGTGTGACGTCACACAAAAGTTATTCTCAAAAATCCTCTCTGATCGGCGCAATCTTGTATTCTATCATTCTTGAATCACCCCATTGTTCACTCAAACTTGCTCTCACTAAAAAATGTTACTCTCTCACAATTGCTTAGCTTGCTTGTAAACTAGTGAGCATGAATATCTTCAAGAACGATAGATTACAAGATTGCGCATTCCCGCAGAATGACATTTGTGGCAACAGGTAAACAAAGAATATGGCGAAGAACAATGAGTTGACAGTTGTGAATTTGCAGTGAGAAAACGTGTTTTCTTCACGATTCACCAATTTCTGAAGCCATCTTTGAATATAGCGAATTAAGCACAACGTTAGCAAAAAATATACAACCACTCTTGAAATGTGTTCAAAAGAATAGGTCTTATTGATTAACTATTTAGAATTTTTGTGTTTGTATTGCAGGTGCCGAAAAAGTCTTGTCGCAGCGCATGTTTTCCTGCAGAAAGTGGTCGATGCTTGCTTACCTCCGATTTTAATTTGTAATTTTTGGTATTTCAACGTTTTCAACTTAACATGTCGTGTTTAAAAGTGGTCCGTAAAGTGCTTCATGCATATTACGCTGATGTCAAAATTGTATGGCTTCTCCTGCCGGCAGAACTCTACCCACTTTCTGGCCAAGGCGTCGTCGCAGGGAAACAAAAAAAAACTGCATTTGGGGACTTTACCCCTACGGCTGCTGCAATTCAACACAGGACACGAAATTTTTATAAAGTTTTTATTACAAATAAAACGTTTTTTACTTCAGAACGCATTTACTTCGATTTTGCACTTGAAAGTACACAATACGTTTGCAATACGTTTGCACTTGTTTCTAAACAAAAAGTTTGTTTACGTATTGCCATAAATGTCAAAGTCGGCAAAACCAAAGTAGCGGTTTCGGGAATGCGTCACCTTCAGTTCATTACACCATGGAATATCTTTATATCTTTCACAATCGCTGATGGCTTCCACTTGGCTTGGCTTGCTTCTCTTTGTGCAATTGTTTGACAGATTCATTGTATACCGCTAGATGAGTTAAGTGACTCATAGTTTATTCATGAACACATACACAAATTCAGCGCCACTGCAGTTTTGCTTTGCGCGCAAGACCGTTTGCGACGTTGAATACGTACATGCATGTAGAAAATGGTAGGGGATGACATTTGGACCAGCTTTGACTATTTTTCTATATAGCTCATTACCTTACATAAACCATATATGTCGAAGTTTCAAACTTTGTAGAAAAATTGAGAAAATTCGATAAAATTTTACTACAAACTTTTTAATAAGAATTTTGAGATAATTCTAGTTTGCAATTTTATACCCAATTAAACTATAGCTATGGAAGTAAAAGCCTAATTTGGCTAAGAATTCGCGTTGATTTTTGATAACCTGTTTTTAGGGGATGGTGTTATTATTGTGGGTGAACCCGCCATTAAAAAAAATATGAAAAACCAAGGCGAATGCTTAACCAATTAAAATTTGCAGTTCCTTAAAAAGGAATTTAATAGGCTAAAAAACTGCATACTTAGAAATTCCTAATAAAAGGTTTGTTGTTGTTGTAAAAAATTTCCTGCTTTTCTACAAAGTTTGAAATTTGGACTTATATGGTTGTTGGAGCTAGGAGCGTTTTCCTTAGTCCTTTTTTGCGAATTTAAACAAGAATTAAGTACCTTGTACTTAGAAAATATTTATTTAATAACTATTCAAATAGTTGGTAGCTATTCTAATATTGAACAAAATATTATGCGAAGAATTTTATTTGATGAAGCGAGGAATGCCTATCACGGTGCGCGTTCAATCGATTTGTGTCCCAAGTGAATTGTATTAGCCATAGGTTGACCAAATTCCAAGACAAATAACTACGAAAAATAGCGGGTGGTGATGGTGGCGTGATTTGTTTGCGGTGCTTTTGTACATATGTATGACGATGTGTGTATTTAGCGCTGCAGCAATGATAAGTGGTGGTGTTATATTTGTCGTGCCGAAAATCCATTTTTTATACACGCATTTTTGTATAAGCTCCCAATTAGCGGTGCCATGCACAACAATAACAACAACTACTACCTATTGCTAAGTGCACTGTAAGCAGTGACCCAACTGGCACTGCTGCTGCGCTGGCAATGCAGTCAGCGACTGAACTCGCGCTGCTGCTGCGATGTATTATCCCTTTGAGGGCTTCTGTCCTTCAACATCCACCATAACCCACCAAAGTGTGGCGATCTGGGAGGGATGAACTTCCACTCGATGCCTTCCTTGCAGCATGCCGCTTTCACGTTATCTGCGTGTTGTTGCGATATGTGGAGTTTCAAGAGCTCACGCAGCTCCCGATTTGCACCGACGAAGTTTGTGGCATTGTCTGAATAAATGACACGACATTTGCCACGACGAGATATGAAGCGTTTCAGAGCAGCGATGAATGCGTCCGTCGTGAGGTCCGGAACCAGCTCAAGGTGGACGGCTTTGGAACTGAAGCATATGAAAATAGCTATATAAACTTTAATGGGAGCTCTACCTCTGAGTTGTTGGGTGATGAGTAGCGGGCCGCAGTAATCCACGCCTGTTTTCTCAAACGGAGGCGATGGCACTACTCGGTCTCTTGGCAAGTCGCCCATCAATTGTTCAGTCAAAATTGGCCGAAACCGGTAGCAGATAATGCATTTGTGGAGTACATGCTTGATGGTGCTTCTAGCATTGATAATCCAAAAGTTTTCTCGAAGGATGGTGAGCAAGGTTTGGCAACCAGCATGAAGATGATGTCGATGAAAATGCATGATGATTGTATGAACGAAAGGGTGCGATTTTGGTAGCAAAACTGGATGTTTTTCGTTAAAACTCAGCGAAGAGTTTTTAAGCCGACCTCCTACTCTAATAACTCCCTCGTGTATGAATGGTGATAACTGCGATAATGGTGATTTGTAAGAAACTGGACGATTTAATTGTAAATTGGTGAATTCATCTACGAAGGTGTGGGTGAGGAGAGAATCGTTCATTTCCGATGCGGTGATGTGATCTTGTTGGCTGTGGTGGTGAATTTTGCGAGCTCCGTCTATAAAGCGCCGCACATAACAAAAAATTCGAATGAGTTTGTTGTAGTTGGTGGTGAATTTGTGCTCGCCGATGATGTCTGTTGTCGGGTTTGTTATTAAGGTGATGTGCTGCCGACGTTGTTCTGGGATTTCGATGTCGATGAGCGATGGTGAAGGCCAATGGTTAGCTTCAAGTGTGAGAAAATTTGGACCGTGAAACCAAAGTTTGTTGCCAATGAGCTGGTCAACCTATGCTCCACGCGACAGTATGTCTGCTGGATTCACCTCGCTGGGGATGTGGTGCCACTGATATTGTTTGGTGAGCAACTGAATTTTGGTTACTCGGTTGCTGACGAATGTTGACCACCGTGATGGTTCACCCTTTATCCAGGCAAGCGTGATCATCGAATCTGTCCAACAGTGAACGTTGTTTGAATCGTGACGAAGGTTTTTGGACACTGACTCAAGTAATTCAGCCAGTAGTAATGCAGCACACAGCTCCAAGCGAGGCAAACTAACTTCCTTCGTAGGTGCGACGCGAGACTTAGCACACAAAAGTGACGAACTAGATTTCGTTGCTAAATAGATTGATGCGCCATATGCCTTTGTACTTGCATCTGCAAAGGCATGGATATTAGAATCACAGTCGAAAGCTACTAACCTTGGGACTCGAAGATTTTCGAGAAGTGGCAGTTTTGCGCAGAATGACTCCCATTGTGTGTATACGCAAGGAGGTACACTTTCGTCCCAATTCAAATGAAGCCTCCATAATTGCTGCAACAAAACCTTGCAGATGACAATGAGTGGGTTGAGTAATCCCAGCGGGTCGAAGAATCTAGCAATGTGAGAGAGAATGGTTCTCTTACTCACTTTCGATGATGGTGGTGGTGGTGTGTAGCGAAACAAAAAACTATCTTGCGATGGGGACCACATAAGGCCCAGTGCCTTTATGTAGTCAATGTCATCAAGCTGTTTGACGTCTTCACGATCTGCTTCTGGTACGTCTGCGATTATGCGTGTATCGTTTGATGAGAACTTCCTCAATGGAAATCCCCCATTGTTCAGCACCTCGATGACTTGCTTCTTAATTTCGACAACTTCTTCAATAGTGGAGGCACCCGTCATCAGGTTGTCTACATAAAAGTCGTTATGGACGGCGTAAGCGCCGATTGGATGAGATGACATGTGTTCGCATGCCAGCTGCTGCAAACACTTCGTGGCCAAGTAGGGCGCACATGCCGTACCGTAGGTCACTGTTTGTAACTGGTATGTGATTATGCGGTCGGTTATCTCATCGCGCCACAAAATGCATTGCCATTGTGCATCTTGCTTTTCCACGATGATTTGTCTATACATCTTTGCGACGTCAGCCATCAGCACAAAGACATGCCATCTGAATCTAAGGAGAATTGAAAACAAATCATCTTGCACTGTAGGTCCAACTCGAAGAATGTCGTTGAGTGATTTGCCGTTAGATGTACGACACGACGAATCGAACACGACGCGAAGTTTGGTGGTGCTGCTATCCAACTTCACGACTGCATAGTGTGGTATGTAGTTTACGAAGTTACCAGGGTGAGGTATGCGAATCATGTGATGAAGCTCGATGTATTCTTTCATGAAGGAATAGTAGTCTCGCTCTAGACATTTGTTGCGACGAAGTTTGATTTCGATGGACACTAGTCGTTTTTGTGCTATATCATACGAGCTGCCCAATGACTGTGGGGATTCCTTAAAAGGCAAACGAACGATGAACTTATTGGTGTTGGGGCATCTCTTTGTCGTCTCTGCGAAGAATTTTTCGCACTCAATTTCATCAGCAGTTAGACTTGGTGGTGTTTGATGTGGATTGTGTTCGATAAGCCAAAACCTTTCCAAAATCTGATCAAGTGACGGTTCCAAGGTGAGTGACGAAGCTTCCGTTACCTTCGAATCAAAGGAGATTTGCGATGGCCATGCGTTAGATAGTATGCAGTCGGTGCCTACTGAGGTGGTGTATGATGGGACCAATGACGCCGAAGATATAAGTGGTGGGATTGTGACAGCTCCAGCGACCACCCACCCAACCTTAGTTTTTTGAAGGACAGGCAGATTGTCGCCCAACTTGATCTGTCCAATCAACAGCAAGTCATAAAAAATGCTCGCTCCAAGCAGAAGATCAACTGGGCCTGGCTTGTTGAAATTATCGTCAGCCAAGTTGATGTTCTTTGGTATGTTCCATGCGATGGTGTTCAGTGGTGTGCGCGGTTGGCATGTCGTTATTGCGTTCATGATGACCGCATCTATGTTCGATGAATATGCTGTGTGTTGAGAGCGTATCTCCACCTTGCATAGGAACTGCGACCTTGATCCGCATAATCCTATGCCACTGATTTCCAGTGGAACCTTTTTGCGATGTACACGAAGTAACTGAGCCAAGCGCTCAGTTATGAAATGCAACTGCGAGGCGGAATCTAGCAGTGCACGAGCGAAAATCGTTGTACCCGATTGACTACGAAGCTGAATCACGGCAGTCGCAAGTAGAACCTCTTGGTTGCTGTCACAAACCTGAAGCACTGTTGGTGTCGAAGTTGACTTCATGGTGTTGGACGGTGTCAGTGGCGAAGACGATGATTGTGGATTGGTTGTGGTTGGTTGCGAACGGTGCAATAGAGTGTGATGACTCGCCCGACAAACTTGACATCTATGCGTGGACGGACAGTCTTTCGACGAATGATTCGGACCCAAACAGTTTAAGCACAGACTCTTCTTCTTTGCTACGTCGTAGCGTTGTACTGGTGTCAGCTTCATGAAGACGGAACAGTTGAAGGCATTATGACTGATAGAGCCTTCACACAAATCGCATTTTGGTTTATTGGTGGTGATGAACGATACTTGCTTTGGTGATTGACGAGACTTTGATTGCGACGATGATGTTGGTTCTGGTGACCGATGCGACGATTTGGTTGAAGTAGCGCTGTGATCGGTGATATCGATGAGTTGGCAACGACGTTCGAGGAACGCTGCAAGATCTTCCCA
This sequence comes from Rhagoletis pomonella, assembly GCF_013731165.1. Classification (NCBI taxonomy): domain Eukaryota; kingdom Metazoa; phylum Arthropoda; class Insecta; order Diptera; family Tephritidae; genus Rhagoletis; species Rhagoletis pomonella. The sequence goes on along the minus strand of NW_023458557.1, from coordinate 3,959,116 downwards.
TGCTGGCAGCATGAGGGATACCTGGTGTGATGGTCGGTCCCACTTCGCAGCCACTTCTTCTTCCCATTTCACTTGCGTTTCATGGTCTAGCTTTGAAACGACCAAGTGAAGCAGTAGCCCGTTACCAATTTGTGTGGATGTTGCCATCGATTGCATGGCACGCATGTTTGCATTTATGACGTCGACGAAGCTACGAAGATTAGCAACGGTGGGTGTGGTGATGCGTTGTGTGTCGAAGATGTGCTGAAGATGCGACTGGAATATGTACCGCTTATGGTCGAAACGGGATTCAAGTAGCTGCAGCGCCTTCTTATAATTTGCGTTGGTCACCTCTAATGATTGTATGAGGGTAGCTGCGCACCCTGAAAGGCTTGAGCGCAGATATTGAAATTTTTCAATATCCGAGAGGTCTGGATTTTTGTCGACGAGGACCAAAAAGGTATTGTAAAAATCCAGCCACTCGCGGTAGCAGCCATTGAACGTCGATAGTTTTAACTTCGGCAAATTTATTCTCTGTCGCGATGAAGATGTGTTGTGTTGTTGTGTGATGTGGGTGCTACTCAGCTGCATTCCGGATGAGTTGGTTCGTAAAAACGATAGCCTTTCACTGTACAGTGCCTTAACACTACAATAGCTCTCATCCATGGTCAGGCGAGTTCGGTGTCATCTAAAATCTCCAGCTGCGTTTGTAGTTCCTCAAATGAATTGTAGTAGCGCTCGATTAGCGCTAGTTTGGCCTCTATGTGTGGTGCTGATAACGCGCTAAGTTGAACCGACGGTATTTCGAGAGCCTTCAAGCGATTTAACAGCGATAACCGTTGACTCTTTTTGACGCGGACTTCACGCGATTCGCGGTACAGAGGAGTTTGCACCCCTGTATCTTCTTGCTCGATATCCGACATATTGACTAACCAACTTTTATAAATCAAGAACGAAAAGAAATTTTAAATGCAAATACGATGACGAAAATATGGGAAAATTTGTGAGCCGGGCGTGATCCGGCTCGAAGGACCAGTTTATGTTGGAGCTAGGAGCGTTTTCCTTAGCCCTTTTTTGCGAATTTAAACAAGAATTAAGTACCTTGTACTTAGAAAAT
>NW_023458557.1:3956131-3957920 GCF_013731165.1 Rhagoletis pomonella | reverse complement strand
AATAACTCTGGGTGGTAATTATTTACCCACGCATCTTCCTTTCGACGCTTAAGTAAAGAAATTCTACCTCCGTTACGAAGAAAACCATCTGAAGAATGAGACACAATTCGTGTTTCGTCATATTCTTGACGTGGAAAGTTAAATCGGCATCTTACAGAGGTATTATTTTTTGTACAAGTTTGTGTATGCCGATGAATTTGACATTTCTTAACTAGATCGTGGAACTCTGGATCTTCTTCTTCTGTAGGCATTCTACAGCAACAGTTACGATCGAGAAGAAGTTTCCCTTTCTGAGTCAAACTCTGGATGATTTTCAATCCAAATCACCATATGAAGGTGAGGACTCCCCCGATTCTGGAATTCAATACGCCACCAATGGTCTTTCACTTTGCCGCCGAATACTTCGTCATTGTTTTTGATAAATTTCAGTAGAGCATTTACTCTAACCATGAAATGTCGACTTAAAATTACTGGGTACTTTTCGATAAGTCTTTGAGTCTCAAAAATGTCCAGCGTATTAGGATCAACATCAGGTCTACCATCAGCTATTAACAAAGCTTTTCGTTGATCTAACCAGTTGAGATCATTTGAGCTAAATGTTACAAAGTAGGTTGGAGCTCCTAAACATCTGATTTGAGCTAGTAGCTCGTTCAAGGCGGATCTCCAATAAGCTGCAGAACCTCTCAAATTTTTCACATACAGATGTACCTCTTCGACTGCTCCTTCTTGATTAACTATTTTCTTGCCACATGCTGATATAGTGCTTTTGATACGATAATATTCAAAGAAAGATAAGGCATAAAAGAGATAGTCATTGCGTTGAAATCTTGTATCACTTCCCAAAGTTCTGAAATGGAAGTAGTCTAATGCTGTAATATTTACAGGTCTTTGCTCTTTAAAACCGTTCCTTCCATAAGGAAACAAGAAGTACCAGTCAAATTCTTCTGCTTTCAGTTCATGCCCCACATTAACGATATTGTCTTTCGTTTTACGGGTGATCTCATTGAGAATTTCCGAAACCTGTAGTTCATCCTCCACATTGGGTTGCATTACATCAATCGGTGCCATCACTGATGTCTGCAGTGGAATTACTTGATCAGTTAATTCCTGTTGAGAAGTGATCGTTTCAGACGCTGCCGGTAACGTCGCAATACTCTGCTGTGTTTCTGTTTCCTCAGAGTCATCATCTATATCAAAAACTTCAACTTCGACGTAATCAAGGGTATACTGTACATTTCTGCTGCCTGTTGCACGTTTACAAATCCTTACAAACTCTTCTAAATTATCGCATTCGATGATGCAAGCTTTTCCATTGCTGTCCTTCGCTCTGGATCCCTTTTTACCACAAGAATGTGAATTGCTGAAGTAATATTTATCATTGTAATGCATCACTCCGAATGATTGTCCACCTGTTATTAATATGCCGGCGCTTTATACTATAAACAGATCTTCCAGACCTTGACGAAGGGTGCGTCCAAGGTTTGCTTCATTATACTTATCATTCAAGCTTCCATATATGCTTGGTTCGTCGTTAAAAGTTATCTCGAACCTTTTGCCAAATGCGATCAAATCATCTTTGACCGCATTGAAATTTCGCACCATTAGGTATCCATCATCTTCGATAGGATATGCTGATAGACTTCTCTCCGTTTGAAACCTTATATTACTGTAGATTTGCTCACCTGTTATCATATTCAGATTGAGGGTGTTTGTAGACCAGTGTTGTGGTGTAAGAATACTGGCCCTTAGGATGTTAGATAATGCCATTGCACAGCATTGTACACCCGCA
>NW_023458557.1:3954681-3956031 GCF_013731165.1 Rhagoletis pomonella | reverse complement strand
GAAAATATGAAATTTGAAGACATCCTAGACACTGAACTGTATGTGTGAATAAAGGCTGGTTTTCATTATGTCATATTTTGACAACAAAATTTGTCGCCATATTTTGACACAACTTTCTTTCCTTTATCCCTATTTTTATCGATGATATTATGGGCCAAAAACTTACAAATAGCCGCTTTAGCAGCGGATGTACACGCATGAAGGCCTATTCTGATCTAAATCAATCAAAATACCATCTTTTAATCCCATTTGACAATTTGTTTTCACTCATTTGGCCGCAAATGCCATTGAATTTGACTTAGTGAAAATAACCGTTAAAATTAATAGAAAAAAATACGAATTTGATGATAGCTAAGCAAAGTGTTAATTTTTCGTAGTGGCTGCCCTAAATGCAATGTAAAATGTTTAAGATAATACATAATATGACTTTTTTAATTTCTTCCTTTTGACCACTTTCCTTTAAAATTGTTTATTCTTCAAAATGAAAGCAAAGTAAATATACCAGCACGGTAAAGGAAAAAGAAAAAAAAAACTAAAAATGCATCTGATCAAAAGATGATTGTACCTAAAATCTAGTGTCTGTACCTAATGTACCTTTAAGTCATCAAACGTCGGAAAAAGGTACAATTGTACCTACTTTTTCATCCCTGGTTCGGATTGTGTACGTGTAAGAAGCCGATTGTGTACATGTGAAAGGCCGAATATAGTTCGTTTCTCAGGAAAGGTTTGGCGGGCACTGTTCTAGATAGCGGCGTGTGTGTGTTCGACTTAATACACAAGTTATTGTGTTTTATTTGGCGGGGGTTAGTGGGACCTTCGCTGGACTCTGGAGCGGCTGAGCATACCTCAGCCTTCGACAAAACCCACCTCATACATTCTTGTAGTTGCTTTTGTTCATTGTGCTCCTAATAGTGGCAGGAATAGAGTTCCACACTCTCATAACATTGACAAAAACAGGCTAGTAGAGTTTTTATAGTTAAACTGAGGTACAATTAAATCATAAGAGCGTTCAGACTTAGGAAAGATAAATTTTTCATATAAGTAAAGCGGAGTCTTTGTAGATAACAGCCTGAAGAGAAATATGCAATTTCTAGCTTTTAAATAATCGGTTAACTCGCAGCCCAATAAGCTACATCTCCAAGCAGATATGTGGTCAAACTTTCGTATTTCATAAACATAACGACGCGTTATGATTGAATAAGGTATCAATTTTATGAGATGACCTAGAATCAAGCTTGCTATAAACCACCTCAGAGTAAGTGATGATGGGAAGAACTAATTGACGAGCAAGTTTTTTTCTAATAGGCATAGGAGTATACGATGCGGAATGACAAAGATTTCTTAGGGTGC
>NW_023458557.1:3950617-3954581 GCF_013731165.1 Rhagoletis pomonella | reverse complement strand
ATACTAGCACGGTAAAGGAAAAAGAAAAAAAAACTAAAAATGCATCTGATCAAAAGATGATTGTACCTAAAATCTAGTGTCTGTACCTAATGTACCTTTAAGTCATCAAACGTCGGAAAAAGGTACAGTTGTACCTACTTTTTCATCCCTGGTTCGGATTGTGTACGTGTAAGAAGCCGATTGTGTACATGTGAAAGGCCGAATATAGTTCGTTTCTCAGGAAAGTTTGGCGGGCACTGTTCTAGATAGCGGCGTGTGTGTGTGGGTGTGTTCGACTTAATACACAAGTTATTGTGTTTTATTTGGCGGGGATTAGTGGGACCTTCGCTGGACTCTGGAGCGGCTGAGCATACCTCAGCCTTCGACAAAACCCACCTCATACATTCTTGTAGTTGCTTTTGTTCATTGTGCTCCTAATAGTGGCAGGAATAGAGCTCCACACTCTCATAACATTGACAAAAAACAGCCTAGTAGAGTTTTTATAGTTAAAATGAGGTACAATTAAATCATAAGAGCGTTCAGACTTAGGAAAGATAAATTTTTCATATAAGTAAAGCGGAGTCTTTGTGGATAACAGCCTGAAGAGAAATATGCAATTTCTAGCTTTTAAATAATCGGTTAACTCGCAGCCCAATAAGCTACATCTCCAAGCAGATATGTGGTCAAACTTTCGTATTTCATAAACATAACGACGCGTTATGATTGAATAAGGTATCAATTTTATGAGATGACCTAGAATCAAGCTTGCTATAAACCACCTCAGAGTAAGTGAGGATGGGAAGAACTAATTGACGAGCAAGTTTTTTTCTAATAGGCATAGGAGTATACGATGCGGAATGACAAAGATTTCTTAGGGTGCCATATATTTGGCACGCGATGGATTTGATGTGGTCAGTACATCTAAGGTTAGTATTTATAACAAAACCTAAATTAGTTATTTTTTCAACCCACTTTAAAGGATTGCTATCAAGGCAAAGAGATGGAATGCTGCTAAAACTTATTCTTGTTTTGCAGACAGGCAGAACATACGATTTTAGGGGTTGAGACGAAGGCCGTCATTCGCAGCCCATCGAGAGATGGAGCATAGGTCCTTGTTCAAATTACAACTAACTCTGACCACATCATTAATTTACAGACGTTTTAACGATAAGCTGTATGAGATTTACAACGATATGGACATAGTGCAGCGAATTAAAATTCAGCGGCTCCGCTGGCTTGGCCATGTCGTTCGAATAGACAGGTACGCTCCAGCTGGTAACAGAGGAAGAGAAAGCCCTCCTCTGCGTTGGAAAGACCAGTTTGAGAAGGACTTCGCTTCACTTGGCATTTCCAATTGGCGTCAGTTAGCTCAGAAAAGAAATGACTGGCATGCTGTTTTGGACTCGGCCAAAATCGCTTAAGCGGTTACAGCGCCAATAAAGAAGAAGAAGTATTTTAATATATCCTCCCAAAATCTTGGAAAAACGCAGTTTCGAAAAAAGTGTTGGTTAGGGCCTTTGTGAATTAAGGTATCGACATATTGGCTGTAATCAATACTTCCTTGGCGTATTTCAAAGTATTATTGGTACGTCTCTATAAATAAATTGAAAATGGATTCATCGCGTAGAGGTTGTGTCAATGAGCCAAATGTATTTTTTTACAGTTAAAAGGTTCCAAAACCCTATTTGTAACAGATTTTAAAATAGTGCTTATTTTTCCTAATTCAAATCGGAAATTGAGGATGAATACAAGCCGGGGGATACACCAAATAGTGTGTAAACTATGCTACAAGCACTTGAAACAGTGGGTCAGTGGTCAAAGGTAGTGTTGGAAAACTATCGATAGTCTGCCCATTCGATGGTTTCGATGGCGATAGTGTAAATAATTCGATACTATCGAAAAATTTTACTCTAAATTTTTTGAATAACATTCTGTAAACACACAAATAATTTGATTACACATTTATAAATATAGAAAATATATCATTTATTTTTTTATACAAAGTCTTGACTATGTATGACTAAATAACACAAATATATGTATGTACATACTTATATTGTATGTTTCACAAACAAGATACCATGTACTTCAGCAGGTGCGTTCTTAACTAACCAACAGTATTTTTTTTTTCTAAATATAGAATAAAGGAACTTCACGACTTGTAGCCTAATATGTTTTTTAAAAAAAATTGTTTGTGTTGTGTTTTTTAGAATAACGTAAAAAATATAATTAATTTAAATGTTGATTTCTGTTGACAAATAAAAGTTTGTTTACATTCGCTTGCTTGAGATTGGCTCTTCTGTCGGAAATGAGGTAACCCGCTTTGCTAAACATCCTTCGGATTCAGTTGACGTTGCCGGAACACATAAATAACGTCTAGCGCAATTCTTTAACGCATGTGAATCGTTTACCTGCAAATAATGAATATGCAAAAATAAAAGAAATATGTACATACATCATATTTACAGGTCTATTCTGCGCTGGTAACATTAATTTTATAACCGGTGATTAAAGTGTCTGTCAATTTTTAAACCTTTTCGCATTCTGTGCTCTCTTGTAACCGGCAAATTTGGTTACCATCTCATAAGCTGGTAACAAAATATTGCCCCGTGAAATATACAATACAAGAATTTCCACAAATCTTCATAGCTGAGTTGGTGAATATTTTCATTGCATTAACAACGTACCTAGAATTGCGGTGACAAGAAGTGATAACATTTTTTGGTAATAAAATTTTCCGGTCACAAAATCTTCGGTAACGTGCAGAATAGACCTGTTAAAGGCTATTATTGTTGCGTCAAATTAATAATAATTAAAACTTAACAAGTGAAACTAAAATTATGAAAGTCCTAACGCGTTGCAGGATGTTGATCCGTTGCTCTACTGGAAGGTAATTGAAAGTCTTAAGCATTTTTAAGACGATTATATTTTAGTTTAGGTTAAGTACGCAACAATTCTTGATTTAAAATTTACTTCAGAGCAAAGTTACAAAACGATGCGAGCTATTCGGTTAATAGTTTGCAAGTGATTTTATTTTTATTTTTTTATTTTAAAACTAAATTTGCTTGATGTAAATCTTATTAACAGTTTCCACTTTGTTGTACATATGTTTAGGTAAATACATAACTATACGGCAGTAAATCGTACATACGTGTTATGTTTTAAAAATACACAATAGAAGTACATATGTATGTGTATTAGTTTAATTCATTTGACTTGTTTCATAATTTTAGTTTCATTTGTTAAGTTTTAATTATTATTAATTTGACGCAACAATAATAGCCTTTAACAGGTCTATTCTGCACGTTACCGAAGATTTTGTGACCGGAAAATTTTATTACCAAAAAATTTTACCACTTCTTGTCACCGCAATTCTAGGTACGTTGTTAATGCAATGAAAATATTCAGCAACTCAGCTATGAAGATTTGTGGAAATTCTTGTATTGCATATTTCACGGGGCAATATTTTGTTACCAGCTTATGAGATGGTAACCAAATTTGCCGGTTACAAGAGAGCACAGAATGCGAAAAGGTTTAAAAATTGACAGACACTTTAATTACCGGTTATAAAATTAATGTTACCAGCGCAGAATAGACCTGTAAATATGATGTATGTACATATTTCTTTTATTTTTGCATATTCATTATTTGCAGGTAAACGATTCGCAAGCGTTAAAGAATTGCGCTAGACGTTATTTATGTGTTCCGGCAACGTCAACTGAATCCGAAGGATGTTTAGCAAAATCGGGTTACCTCATTTCCGACAGAAGAGCCAATCTCAAGCAAGCGAATGTAAACAAACTTTTATTTGTCAACAAAAATAAGCATTTAAATTAATTCTATTTTTTTTACGTTATTCTAAGAAACACAACACAAACAATTTTTTTTATAAAACATATTAGGCTACAAGTCGTGAAGCTCCTTTATTCTATATTTAGAAAAAAAAATACTGTTGGTTAGTTAAGAACGCACCTGCTGAAGTACA
>NW_023458557.1:3947289-3950517 GCF_013731165.1 Rhagoletis pomonella | reverse complement strand
TTTCGTATTTCTGGAAATTACCGTTATATGGGAAGTGGGCGTGGTTACAGTCCGATTTCGCCCATTGTCAATACCAACCTACCTTGGATTAACTGAAACCTACATACCAAATTTCGTTGAGATATCTCAATTTTTGCTCGAGTTATCGTGTACACGGACGGACGGACAGACGGACAGACGGACGGACAGACAGACATGGCTTAATCGATTTCTCTAGTCATTCTGAGCATTTATGTATACATTTGTCTATATCTCTCTCGATTCGTTTTGGCTGTTACAAACAACCGTTATATGAACAAAATTAATATACCCTTGTGCACAAGTCCGCTCGGGTATTAATATATATATCTAATATATATTTATTTTAAAATTAGGTAAAACTTGACATTTAAGAACAATTTAAAATAACGATTAAACCAAAAGATAAATAACAAAACATATTGTAGGTTTTAATTGAGGACTAGTCTGGTATTACAAAAAAATACATAATTCACAAAGTTCTTTTAATATGAAGAAAAAGCACGACTTGGTACCATATGCATACCTATTTCTAGGGGTGTATGTACGAAAAATTGTGTTATAAAATTTTTGAATGAATATTCATTCATTCAGCTCAGTGTACCTACTTTATTCAACAATAATGCGCCATCAATCTGCCTCGCCTATTGTTTGCACAGTGTTGCGAGAATATCATATGCAGTTATCCCCAAAAAATCCCAATTTTTCTTTTAAATCCCCATTTAAATCCCCTTTAGTAAGGAATAAAAAAGCATGTATTCACATGTGGGTTAGTTCATTTTAATCCAGTTTTCATTTTAACACAGTTTTCATTTTAACACAGTTTTCATTTTATTACAGTTTTGAATACTTTTCCCTACACATTTTCACAAATTTATATATGTATATGTACATACGTACATATGTACATATGTACATATATGCATGAGGTCATTTGGTTATACGTACGGTGACCATCCGTCCTTTATTTTAAAGGACAGTCCTTTATTTTAACCCCCTGTCCTTTATAATTTTTTTCAAAATAAAGGACGCCTTTTGTCCTTGATTTCTTAAACTGTCCTTTAAATTGGCTTTGTATTTGTCAGAGGTAAATTTTTAAACGCAGAATATGAAAAATAAAAATGTCCCTTATAAAATATAATGAAAACTTTCGCCAGTTTGTTTCGCACCCCACTTAAGGGTTTCTATTTAATCGATAATCTTTGTACAATCTATAAAGCATAGGGCAAGTTGTGCCCAGGATCGTGTTGCACGCTGAGTTTCCAGTTCCACTGAAAGAGAACAATAAACCCCCTGCTGCACGGTGGTTCAAAACTGGCATTCATTCACTCCATTCTGCACTTAATTTGATTAATTGTTATTTTTTTTTATGAAAGCTTACAATATTTGCATGAGACCAGTTGAGCCTGATTTCTGAATTTTAATTCGATTATATTAAATTTTTTAGTGCAAAATGCAGAAAAGGTAGCAATTTTGAAGAAAATGTATTCTCCTGTTCCAGTTAATAAATGTTACATAGCTAAAACTTGTTGAAAACAATTGTATGGTTTTCCCAAAACAAAAAATACACAACAAAAATGTTTAAAAATGTCATAAAAAAATGTTCACCAAAATAAATATTTTTTTTTGGTTTTTAGTAAAAATTGGTGGAAAAATGAAGGCTGCGGTGGATTATGAACATTGAATTCCAATTTTGAACCACTGTGTGTTGGTTTCGTCGTGCAGTATGAATTATGGTAAACGCATTTTGGTAGCAAAGGATGGCGAAGTCCTTGAAAAGGATTTGGCTTCATTTTTCGCTACAGCAGGGGAACTTATACAATTAAATAATATAATTAACTGGTAATTATTTGATTTATATTACGATATGGGCAAGGCACTTTTATCATACAAGTTGTATATACGTATTCCCAAATAATTTTGAAAAAATGTCCTTTATTTTACGTTGGTTAATATGGTCACCGTAGTTATACGTACAACTATGGTCAGAGATTTAGTACCAAAATTCAAAGATATATGTTTTTACAACATATGTTTATTTATTTATTTTTACTAATTTTCTTTTAAAATATAATTCAATCTACAACAGAAACAGCATAAATAAAAGTTTAAAACCAAAAAGTAATCAAACTTTTTTAGTGTAATAAAGTACAAGTCTCAAATAGCTAAAGAATACCGTTTATTTTTTAGAATTTTTTTCGTGAAGGTTGTTGCCAAAATTGTTTGTTCAGTGAAACCAATCAAAGCAGACATCTGCGCCGAATAATGCTTTGAAGGCGTTAGGAAAACCTTACAAACATATCGGGCAAAAAGTATGTACTACACTGAGAAAAGAGTTTAGTTACGTCAACTAAATATGTTTTTATCAACACATGATTTGGTTATAGTTACATTATTTGTTTATAGTTACCAAATCATGTGTTGAGAGGAATATATTTGGCTGACTTTTTTCTGAGTGTAATAAAATCTTTATTGGAGAAATTTTTATGGGCAGCCAGAAAAATATATGTTTTAATTTCAACATCTAAGTTTTAAACCAAACAAAAATCCCCACATCCCCAAACGAAAAAATCTATCCCCAAATGGTTTCGTAAATCCCCAAAATGGGGCGAAATTCCCACATCTGGCAACTCTGTTTGCATGCAAACTAAATAAAATTTGTTGCTCTTCTATTCTTTCTGTTGACGTTCGGATCAGGGTTGAAAAATGGAAATTTGAGATTGTACCTAATATCATAAAATAAATGTACCTAAATGAGACAGATTGTACCTAAAAAAGTTACATAATTAATTTGTAGTTTTTTTTATAAATGTTATTTAAAACATGTATACAAAAAATTTATGTTTTTTTTTTTTAACTGAGCCTATATCTATAGACTACATATAGTCTAATGGGAATCGGAGAAGCGTTGTTTTTGTCTAATTTTGGCTACTGAAAAATATTGACGAAAAAGACAAAAAACACACTTTGCGAAGTATACTTCTTTATCCAGCTTTTTATAAAACAACAGGAAAATCTGCTTATTTATCCGATTCCTTTCGATAGGTGCAGCAAGTTTAGAGAAAATAATCAAATTGCAGGAAGTAACTTCGAAAGCATTTTAAATATATTTCCAGAAATCAAAAAGCGAATATGGGTCAAATAGCTATAGTTCTCATATAAAGAAAATATGAAATTTGAAGACATCCTAGACACTGAACTGTATGTGTG
>NW_023458557.1:3946790-3947189 GCF_013731165.1 Rhagoletis pomonella | reverse complement strand
GGTACAAATTGGTAGAACGGTTACCGATATACATATACATATGTGATAATAAGTGGGCGGTGTCACGCCCATTTTCCAAAATTTTACCATAAACATATTTTTTGGTAAAGAGTGGTTGCAAGCATCAATTTTGAACAAATTAGCTTCAATATTTACTGATTTATCGAAGATTTTGTATTTCTCTAAATTACCGTTATATGGGATGTGGGCGTGGTTATTGTCCGATTTTTTAAATTTTCGGCCATTTAGTATACTGTATGATGGCCAATAACTGTGCCAAGTTTGGAAGAAATTGGTGCGGCGGTTACCAAGATATACACATGTAGCCATTTTCCAAAAACTTATAATATTTTTAATTTTCGTCTTAAAATTATTGTAAATATCAATTTTGAGTGAATT
>NW_023458557.1:3941115-3946690 GCF_013731165.1 Rhagoletis pomonella | reverse complement strand
AACGGAAACCTACATACCAAATTTCGTTGAGATATCTCAATTTTTGCTCAAGTTATCGTGTACACGGACGGACAGACGGACGGACAGACAGACATGGCTTAATCGATTTCTCTATTCATTCTGAGCATTTATGTATACATTTGTCTATATCTATCTCGATTCGTTTTGGCTGTTACAAACAACCGTTATGTCAACAAAATTAATATACCCTTGTGCACCAGTGCGCTCGGGTATAAAAATATTAAAAATCAACGCGATTCTTTAGCAACTTGACACTTGCACATGATTACCCCGGAATTTAATGGGCTATCAAACTGCATACTCAAAAAGGTTTAAAAAAAAAATTGAAAAAAAACTTGAAAATCTAGCTGAAACTTTGCAGATTTTTTATAAATTTTGCACAAAGTTTGAAATGTGGATTTAAATTACGGCTGTAGCTTCGGCCCTGGGACAGCAGTGCTAATAGCGGCCCCGGTGATGAGAGCAGCGGTACGGGCCCTAGCGGTGATGATGGTTATTGCGGCGGCCCTGGATGACAGTGAATACAAATCGCGGTTCTTTGTGTTGCTAGCGGGCGGTCCTCGGCAGAAATGTCGGCCTTGGCGCGGCAGTAGTAGTAGCGGCCCCGGTGAAAAGAGCAGCGGTCCGGGCCCTAGCGGTGATGATGATGGTGGCGGCGGCCCTGAATGGCAGCGAGTACGATTAGTCCTCGGTTATGTTTGCGGGCGAACCTGGGTAGCGATCTCGGCCTTAGGGCGGCAGCGGTGTTGGCGGTCCAGATTGGTGACCTACGGACAACTGATCATTAGTGCGGTCCCCTAGGGCGTCGATAGGTTTCCCAGTCCCCCCGTATGTATTCGTGGCCGCTAGGCGCTGCAGGGGGTGGTTCGCCCCTTCAACGCCCGCTAGCCGCGCGGTATCGTAAGCAGGCAGGGGTGCTCGGAATTGGGCAAGCCCAAACGGGTCACGCCCCCTGTCTGCTTGAGACCGTGTCTAAAAATGGGTCTAGCCCATAATGGTTTCGGAGTGTTGCATGAGGGGTATTCCCCCCTTGCAGCCCCCTTCAACCAGTCAGTCTTCCTCCGAGGAGGAAAGCCAAGAGCGCCCCAAATAGGCCCGAAGCCCCGGATATGCTCCGTGCTTACCTACGGACAACTGATGCTGGTTGAGTTCATGTTGGCAGCTTTAGCTCCGGCTTTGTATGAGCTGTTTGAGAAGTGAGTGGGCTTATTCCGCATTTTTTGTTTTGCGTAACGCATTTCTTCCATATGTTGGTGTATGTATGTATGTTTGTATAGTTGTACCTATATGCAGTTGTAAGGCGCATGCTAGGGTGATGTTGAATATGTTATTGTAGCGTAGGCAAAGCTACGTTACAGTTCCCCTGCCACTTCGGCGGACGACAAGTTGTGGTATTCTTCTCCAGAGTACACTGTACACTGGCTCGGTCGGTATGTATGTGGAGGATCTTATTTTATTTTGTTTATGAAGTTTTTTGTTTTGTGTTATAAAATACAAGTCTTCTTATTTCTTAAAATATTTCGAATATCAGCTCGTAAGTTTTGATATAACTATAACTAGGTAGTGAAATGCAAATTTACTTCCACAATGATTGGAAAATGTTATTTATTTATGTATTTTTTTTCTATTTTTTTTTCTAGTAGTACAGGGTAAGACTTAGGTCTTTTAATAGTACTACATCCATTATATACTGTACGTGGAAAGTAAAACAGCAATGATAATGACAATATTTACTTAATCCTAAAATAAATTAAATTACAAATTATCCTTAATAATTAGATAAGTGTAAGGAAAGAGGAAATAAATATAAAACAGTATAGAAATAGAGAATTGAATTGTAAAGGAAGAAATATACACGTTTAAGAGTTGTAAGAGTTTAATGCCCTGATATCCTGCGATCATACTGTTTGCAAATAGTTATAAATTAGTGTCTTGTAGTTGAATCTGCCTAGTCCAGCCTTTACGGACTCCGGCATCGAGTTACAAACCCTAGCAGTGTTAATGAAGAAAAGTCTGGTGGATGTTAGGTAATTAAATTTTGGAACGATAAGACTGTGGTGTCTTCGTGACTTGGCTGGTATCAACTTCTCAAACAGATAGCTAGGAGTCCTCCACACAATAAATTTGTACATAAATATACAATTTCTAGCTGCCAGGTAGTTCTCAAGGCTGCAGCCTAATATCTTTGTCTGCCAAGGAGAAATATGTTCGTATCTGCTGATCCCAGATCCATAACGTGTAGCATTGTTAAAGGCAACATTAACTTTATGGCACGATATTTAATCTAATTTACTGTACACCACCTCAGAGTATGTGATGAGTGGCAAAATCAGTTGAAGTACTAATTTGCGCCTGGTTTCCACTGGAGTGAATGCAGCAGACACCCTTAATTTGCGTAGTATGGCATACACGTTTCCTACCATCTTATTTGCATGGTCAGTACATGTAAGTTCTGTATTAACAATGAAACCTAAATTTTTTACCTTTTCCGTAAAACTTAGCGAACTAGAACCTATCCACAATTTGGGAATATATAATGAACTAGCTGTACCCCGCGCGCGTTGCTACGCTGCCAACTAAAATAAATATGAAGGAAAGACATTACACAAATATTCTATTCATTTTGAGTCCTTTTATTGATTTTGTTCATTTTGAAAAAATTGTGACATTGCAGCGTTTTGTTTCAATTCGATATTTATTGAAGTGCTGTGGGATTCACAATATTTCTTGTTTTTCCATCTGGTGCGTAAACGAATAAATCGGAAGGTTTTCCGACGCGTGAGCAGGCCACATAGAGCTGCCCATGTGAGAAGCATGGATTCTCCAAATTTAATCCACACACTTGCAATGATTGTCCTTGTGCTTTGTTGATAGTCATTGCGAAAGCGAGTCACACCGGGAACTGCAAAGGTTTGAATTCGAACGGCATATCTGTCGGGATAATTGGGATGCGTGGCAACAGTACGTCTTCACCTTTGAATTTTCCAGTCAAAATTGTTGCTTCGATAACATTGTTCATCATTTTCTTGACTAAGAGTCTGGTTCCGTTGCAAAGTCGTGGTGGATTTATGTTTCGAAGAAGAATGTTAGAACGTGCGGTGGCATGCCTGGCAAATCAAGCGAATTCAAGAATTCAGTTGGATAGTTGACAACTTCGTCTTGATTCACCACAGTATCGATGGACTTATATGCTGTCGTTTCGCCGGGTATTCCATTCTGAATAGTGAAGTTGATGGTATTGACATCGATGTTTTTGGCCGCTCATATAGCGCGCGTACTGAGCCACTGATGATTTTTGTAGTTCTGTGCAATCTGTGGGAATACCTTTTGCACCAATTCGGCTATGCTTTCTGTGATCCTACAGAAGTTTGCTGGCAAGGTGATACATTGTGTGGAATCATCAATTTGCATTCGCCCATTTCCAATATCCATTAATTCTTTTGCAAAATTACCAGCCGATGTATCCCGTTGTAGTTGTACACGCATGTTGGTTTTCAGAGTCAATTTCTGTATATTACGCCATAAAACTGATGATTTGAGACATGCATTAAGCGGATGTTGAACGTGGTATAACCGGCAGTGTTTGTCGAAAATCACCAGACAATAAAATGAGTGCACCACCGAAGATCCGTGTGTTTCCCCTCAAATCTCGCAGTGTACGATCAAGCGCTTCCAATGCTTTCTTGTGAGACATTGTACATTCATCTCATATGATAATTTGACACACTTGGAGTACTTTGCCCATTCCAGAGTTTTTACTGATGTTGCATGTTGGTGCCTCTGTGTTTTGCAAATTCAACGGGAGTTTCAACGCTGAATGCGCTGTTCGACCACCATCCAAAAGAGCTGCCGCAATTCCAAATGATGCAATGGCCAGTGCAATATTATTTTGTGATCGTATGACTGCCAAAATGAGTGAAAGAAGAAAAGTCTTGCCTGTACCACCAGGCGCATTTATGAAAAACCGTCCACCGCTTTGTTCTGTGATTGCACGCATAATTCTGTCATACGCAATGCGTTGTTCTGGAATCAACTGCGGAAGATTTGTCTGAACAAATGTTTCCAGTTCGTCAGAATCAAAGTGTGTTTCTCGTTGCAAATCCCGATCGAAAATGTCGTTCGCTGGTCGGTTCGGAGCAGGCATTTCCAGTAGCACCAGCGCTTTGTTAGCGATTGCCAAAGATATGTCTTCAATCAAAATCAGTGCCTCATTATACACGTTTGGTGTGAATTGAATGTCCAGATTTTGATTCGCAGCGCGCAAACGATGTAGAATATCTTCACTCATGTAGTCCTTGTAATTTTCCCAAAGTTCTTTTGGATTAGATGGGAAGCAGGTTGTCAATATTACGGCAAATAACGTGCGCATTTGCTGTGGTCGCGCAGTATTCGATGCATCTGCGAGCGAAGTGTCCCAATGTGCATCTTTCTCAAGAAGATTTAGCTCCTGGCAAGCTTGGCGATAAGTGGCGCACAGCTGACCGTTGACTTCTCTTAAATCTTGGAAGGATATCGGTCCACGTACATTGATTAACAGCAATCGCAGATAGAAGTACCCTGTATTGTTCGGGGAACAGTGTACAGACGACCCAATGCGTCACAGGAATACAAATTGGGATGTCCTTCAACTGATTTAACTTGCTTGCTTGTTGAAACTTTTTAGCAGATGCATTCCATGTGTAGAATTTCGGTACCTCAGAATAAAGTAGAGTCTTTGCAAAAATATCATCCCGCACAGTGAGTAAAATGCAATTAAAGTTGTTGCCGGTGGAACCAATGCTCTTGCACGTACATTTTCTGATGTGAAGTACACGCGCTGTCCATTCTCGAGATGCACCGCCAAGTGTACTACTGTTGGATATCGTTCATGGATTAAAAATGATAAGATGCGCCATACTGCTTCATTGCTGCTAATGTAGCGTTCAAGTTGGTATTGGTTGATTTCAACGAGCTGTGCGGCCACATTCCCTACTCCGAAGACTGCCATGTCGCTTCCTTTGTTGACATATTTGCAAATGTATTTGATCGACTTCACTGAATTGCAATACTCAACATTAATGTGTGCTTTGAAGGTCTTTGAAAGCAACGGTGAATATGGCACAACCCAACGATTATCGACTTCAACATCAACGTTTCGTACTTTCAGAACGATGAATTTGCCGCCATCCTCAACTGATCGTCGACAATACAGTGGGTATCCGTCATTGCCAGTGATGGAATCAGAAACCATCTTGGGTATCGTTTCGTGCATGTCCCATCAGACATGCATGGATTATTGTTATTGAATGCGCCACATGGACCATGGATCATATTTTTGGTAACGACGTCGAATAAGTCTAGATCAATGTCCTTATCTGGTATTTCTGCTGAGATGATTTGGTCAATTTGATCTGGCGTAATTTTGTTGATTAACCAAACCAAAATATGTGCATGTGGCAATCCTCTTTTCTGCCATTCTATGGAATACATCCAGCATCGTGTCTTTCCAAAAACGTGATGCTTGTTAATAAAATCCATAAAATCTTCAATTTTTGTTTAAATACGCGTGCGGTAA
>NW_023458557.1:3940884-3941105 GCF_013731165.1 Rhagoletis pomonella | reverse complement strand
AAGTTCTTTAATTTCATCCCATGTTGGATTGCATGTGAATGTGATGAGCAAGTCAGGACGGCCATATGCGCGAACGTATGTCATCGCATCTTGCGCGTATTCATGCATGTGCCGTGGACTCCCCGTGAATGTACACGGTAATATTACCATTCTTCCCAATTCGTTTGGATTCACGTTACCATCATTAACGATTTTGTTAATAAAATCCATCAAAAAAAAAA
>NW_023458557.1:3937491-3940784 GCF_013731165.1 Rhagoletis pomonella | reverse complement strand
AAAAAATTAATTGTTAAAACTTATATTATATTAAAATATATTAAAATGTTTGTTTATATTTTATGACTGAATGTTTACCTTATTTTTCTTTTTTATTAATATTTAAGTATTTATATATATTTAAAAAACTTTCAAAAAATTCAATGAATTAAATAAACTATTTTAAACTAAAAAAAAAAAATGTTTTTAATTTTCTAGCAACTTTGAGCGTCGTTTTGCAGTTCGCTGGTATATCGTTCTTGCGTTCTTGGAAGTCGTTTTTGCGACCCGCCGGCGAGTCGTTTTTGCGACCTGCCGGTAAGTCGTTTTTGCGACTCGCCGGCGACTTGTTTCTGCGACTCGCCGGCGAGTCGTTTTTGCGGCCCGCCGGCGAAGTGATCTTTTCATCCGACGGCGAGTTCGCCGGCGAGTCGTTTGCGACCGTCGCCGGCGAACAAATTGCTCCATCAACTGTGCTACGAACTCCTACCCTATCCTCTATATTCTTCAGATTTAGCCCCAAGCGACTATTTCCTGTTTCCAAACCTAATGAAATGGTTTGGCGGCAGGAGATTTGGGTCGAATGAAGAATGAATCTACTATTTGGAAGAAGGAGTTGGTTGGCGTCAGGTACAAAAGTGATGACGAAAATTTGTATTTTTTTTTTTTGTTCAAATGGCCTTATTCTGAAAATGGGCATTTTGGAATACCAGCGCAATGAATGGCGTCTTTTTATAAACAATTCAAGAGGTAAAATTATATTAACGCGACTACTCTGACGCTGACTAGTCTGGTTTAAAGTTTAACCTCTTAACTGTGAGATCGAGGAAGATTTTTTATGCATTTATCCTACCATGGAATCGCTGATGACTCGAACTATTTTAACCATATATAAAACGCTATCAACTGAAAATAAAATATAAGGAATCAGCTATCTTTAATAGTAAATTAATAAAGGGAAAACTAAAAGGGGAAAACGACATACATTTTAAAATTCCATTACATATTCCTATTTCGGAAGTAACCTGTAGCTATGGAAACTTTTACTTCATACATACTTTATACCAGTTACAAAGACCTGTACCACCAGTTACAATCTAATTACTAATGAAAACAAATGTAGGTGCATATATTTTACCACAAAATAAAATCTGGCATGAAAATTCATTTAATAACACTGTGAGACAAAAATGAGCTTTAACAAAAATCTATAGTGCGCATATATCAGGTTTGATAGCTGATGGCCATACGTGCAATGCCTCACACTCAGTTTTACTAGATCAATCCGAGTTTTCGAAAAAAAAATTAATGATCCAAAAATCTGAGTATAGAGCCAATTTTTTTTCTCCAAATTTGAAATTTGATTTGGTCTATATTTGCTTTATATGCTATTTTCACAAAATACAGGCCAACAAAATTATAAGTTTTTAAAAATCTTGAGAAAAAAATTTGGCCGCTGTACTCAGATTTTTGGAACATGAAAGCTTTTTTTCCCCGAAAACACGAATTGATATAGCAAATCTGAATATTAGAGTCCGAACGGAGGTAGATTTTTCGGCCAAAACCAAAGCCGAACCGAACTTTTGGTTTTGATCTAACATTCGGCCGATTACCGAAGCCGAAGCCCATGATTTATGATGTAATGTGGAACGATTTTCCGTCATCCCTTGTCAAATTTGGTTTGGAGACAAACCGGTTTCGGCGTTGTGCCATCTTCAGTGTCACATTTCGTTTAAATTTAAGTAAATCGATTTTTTTAAAGGATAAGCTCCATCTTACCTCTTTACGTGTACATAAAATACAAAATACATAGAGACGTATTTATATCTAGTGTATTTACAAAAAAATTGTAGTCACCGTTCAGCAAATATCTTTGTTTATATGAATAATAATAAAAGATTGGCGCTTAAACAATATGTTAGTGTTTGGCGCTTACACTTTTACTAAGTGTTCGGCCAAGCTTCTCCTCTAATTTGTGACGCCAATTGAATTTTATCAGAAGCTTTTTCTATGCAGAAATACATTCGGAGGTTTACCATTGCCTGACGTGGGGCGACCGCTGTTTTTTGCGTTCTCGCCAAGAGTTTGTTCTGTGGTCGCTGGTGGATGGAGCACAAAGATAATTTTCAGCAACTGCTTTAAGTAACTCTAGAGAGCTAGTATTCCAATATTGAAAAATATCAGGCACCTCGAAAAATTCTATGTATATTCCTTAATCGCAATTTTAAATTCCGAAGTTCTCAGCTGGCAGCTGATTTTAAGAAAGGGTTACAATACCACTTTTTTTTAACAGATTATTCAAAATAAATGCATACATTTTAATTATAATACATATTCAAAAAAATCTAGATAGCAAAAAGATTCGGCTTCGGCAAAAACTTCGGCCGAGCATTCAACCACATATGGAAATATTGCCGATGGCGGCAAACCGAAGCCGCACAATCGGTCGGACTCTACTGAATATCAGGCCAACCTAGTATTCACGCACGCCGGCGGTTTACTGTCAAAAATATCTCATGCACATACAACCTCTATGGGACCAACCGAAATTGAACGGCGTGCGTAAAAAGCTAACTCAAATTCCAAGATTTGTGTTGCGTGACATTTCGATTTGACGTTTGTGCTCATTTGACATTTTGGCGCGACTGTGAATTCAAATTTTGCTCAACAAACTTCTGTAAATTTGACAGAAATGCAACGCACCCAAATTGATTTCCGTTAAACTGAAATGAAAACTGAATGTGAAAAACTTGCATGCGTGCGTAGAAAAACTCACGCCGGTAATATTAGGTTGAGCTGTATGAGGCATTGTACATGCATTGTTCGTATGGCCAACAGCTATCAAACCTGATATATACGCACTCTTGGTTTTTTTTTGTGTTCCACAGTGTAATATGTAGTTACAAAGAATTCAGAAATTCTTTGGTATTTATTTAAATCAATTCTATACATTAATTATTTATGTATTTGATCTATTCGATCACATTCTGGAGACAAAAGTATCACCAGCCACAATAGAAAAGCTCTAAAGCTTTGTAGATTTTTAATTTTCTTGCTGACAGAGTTAAATTTCAAAATTCGGATCATTTGTTTTCAAAGAATGTTCCGAATATTTTTAGATGCGAAATATATAGCTTTCACTGGAAAAATAAGAATGATGATACCTATGAAATACATATCGCACACCGTCTTCAAAAGTCACAACTCAAAATTTGGCATTTTTGAGATTATGCGCTAAAAATGTACGCAGAGCTTTTATTTACCTTTCAGCAAAAGCTGGAGCAAATTTTTGTTATAATTTGTTTAAAAAAAAA
>NW_023458557.1:3929747-3937391 GCF_013731165.1 Rhagoletis pomonella | reverse complement strand
CTTCATCTTCATCTTCATCTTCATCTCCATCTTCATCTTTATTCAAAACCATTTCTTTTAATACCCATATTGGGATACTTTACTTATTTTAATAAATAATTTGAATTTGGTACATTTCGGCCAAAACCGCAGCCGTGCGCACGTAATGCTTACGCTCTTTAAGCAGGCGCTCACTCTCAGTGCATGCTTTTATATGAGCAAATTTGGACATTTCTATCACTGTTGCCAACTTTGTGGCTTTAGGCCAGTATGCAGCTCTCAAGAAAAGCAAAAGCCATATAAAATGGCTAACTAAACTGGGTAAGAAATTTTCTTGTGTAAAATTTTCTTGAGGCAGTACGCAGTTCTTAAGAAATTTGTTCCGCTTTCTACTACACTTTTCTAAAGTTTTTTTGTGAAAAAAGAGCACAAGGCAACCCATGCTTGCAACAGAAATATGTGCCCGTTCCATTATTTCTTGAGGAAAGAGTGAGGTAATAGGTAGGTGAAGTACCATATGTCAAAATTCCTTAGCACACACACGAAATAATGGCAATGTTTTTGATGTGTATACATCTTTGGTTTCGGTAGGGGTAAAATTTGCGAAGATGTAACGCATAGCCCAGCAGCAAATTTAGAAAGGCTGAGTATTGCAACAAAAAAATTGTATTTTCATTAGAGGCACCTGTGTTTAATTGTTATTGCAAATGGTTGCATACATTTAGGCATATGCAGAGTAAAAGGAAATGCGGTACAAATTATTATTAGGTTTGTATAGTAATGAATAGTCAGTACTAATTTGTACTGGAACCTAAAATTTTTTACTGGAAAAGTGTATGATAACCCAACAAATTTGCAAGAGAGCACTGAATCGAGAGCGTAACAATACGAGAGACCAGCAAATTCTTGCTAGTGAAGTTTCTACTAGCAGAAATTAGCTAGTAGAAGAAGAAGAATAAATGTCAAAAGCCGCCATTTGTTGAATTGGGTTTGCACAAACAAAAGTAAAATAATATTAATGATGTACTGGACTGTGTAACTGCTTTTGTGTAAAGCAAAGAGTTTAAAACTGATTTATAAATAGTAAAATGTTTACAGCAGAATGACAAAACAGTGCAACAGCTGTTCACTTGCAAGTTTTTGCTAGTTTTGTTTTCATTAACTTTTTCTGCTAGTTTTCTCTTCTTCTCAATTTTACGCTCTATTTTGCTTTTATGCTCTCGCTGTAATGTTTTACTGGAGAAGTTACTATACAAACCTATTATTTCGGATTATGCAAACTACACGCATGCATACTGATGTGTACCTATGTGCACACATACTTAAGTTTGCATGTACATACATATTATGTATGTATGAAATCATTTGCTGCAAGTGGTTTTGATATTTGTAGCATGGTTTTAGGCATAGGATTAGTAGTCTATTGATAAAAAAGCAAGGCGAAAATTTTAAAAAACGTAAATCATTTTAACTGGGTCCTTTGATAACTGATGAACATTAATATACATATTATATGCATATATACATATGTATTGGTGATATAATAGCTCTGATCCAATACTTTTCGTGTAAAATCCTGTAAAAATGTCAAACAGCAAAATTACTCTCTGAAGTGAGAGTAAAAAGTGAGTAATAGCAAAAAGTACGGGAACAAAAAAAGCGCCTTCGTCTTGGTCTGCAGGCTGTATCGGAGATCCAGCCGCTAAATTTAAAGGTAGAATACGTGGTATGGTCAAGAGCATATCCAAGACAAAAACGAAAGCACACACTAAGAAAAACATATCGATAACAAAAGCGATAATAATATCGATAGCAAAACCGATAACTAAATCGATTACAAAAGCCATTACAAAATCTATTAAAAAATCGATAACAAAGTCGATAACAAAATCGATTACAAAGTCGATAACAAAATCGATAAAAATATCGATAACAAAAGCGATAACAATATCGATAGCAAAATCGATAAGAATATCGATAAAAAAAACGGTAAAAATATCGATAAAAAAAGCGATAACAATATCGATAGCAAAATCGATAAAAATATCAGTAAAAATACCGATAAAAATATTTATGAAAATCGATAAATAATCGATAGTAAAATCGATAAAAATATCGATAACAAAATCGATAAAAATATCGATAACAAAAGCGATAATAATGTAGATAATAATATCGATAGCAAAATCGTTAACAAAAATCAATAAAAATATCGATAACGAAACCGATAAAACTATCGATGACAAAATCGATAACAAATATCGACAACAAAATCTATAAAAATATCGATAGCAAAATCGATTACTAAATTGATAAAAAATATCGATAATAAAATCGATAACAAAATCGAAAACAAAGTGATAACAAAATCGATTACAAATTGATTAAAATATCGATAAAAATATCGATCATAAATATGGTGTAACACGTCGATAAGTTCCGAAAATATCGATAGCAAAATGAATAATATCGATAAAAATTTCGGTAACAAAACCGGTAAAAATATAGCTGAAAAAATCGATTAAAATATCGACAACAAAAGCTATAAAAATATCGATGACAAAATCGATAGCAAAATCGACAACAAAATTGATAAAAATATGGATAACAAAAGCAATAAAAATATCGGTAACAAAATCGATAAAAATATCGATAATAAAATCGATAAGAAAATGATAACAAAAGCGATTACAATATCGATATTAAAATCGATAACAAAATCGATAAAAATATCGATCATTATATTGATAAGTTTCGAAAATATCGATATCAAAATCAATAACAATATCGATAAAAATTTCGATAACAAAATCGATAAAAATATCGATAAAAAACCGACAAATTATCGATTATTATATCGATAAGTCCCGAGAATCCCGAAAATCTTTAAAATCCCGAAATAGTTCCGAGATTGAGTCTCTGTGCCTCTATCTATATCCTTTTCTCTACCACTACCTTTATTTTAATCTTTCTTCCTCTATCTTCATCTATACTTTTATCGGTATCCTCATCCTCGTCTTTTTCTTTATATTTATCTTTGTTTTTATTTTTAAGTTTATCATATTCTTCATATACCTATTCCCCGTCACATTTGCACTTATATAAGTAAAGTGTTTAAATTTACCTTGGTCTTCATTTTTGCCTTTATCTTTACGCAACTTTGTTTTTGTGTTTATTTTTACCTTTGTCTTTATCATTTTCTTTATCTATGTATGTACTCACTAGGGCTGTTAATTTTTCGGATTTTTCCGATCCCGGGATTTTCGGGATGGCGTTGTCATTATCCTGGGATCCCGGGATTTAGATATTCATTACTTTTCAACAACTTGAATCGAAAAAATTGCTTCTATATTGTTTGAGAAGCTCTCCTACCATGAAATAAATAATAATAAATGGGTTTGAAACCTACTTTTTTATTTAAAGTGGCGTATTTAATTTTTCTCTCTGACCGCAGGATTTATTTTGAAGGACTTTGTAATTTCAAAGATATGATTAATTCCGAAAATTGTTAAAAAAGATTCAATGCAATGTAAAATAAAAATATGGATACCAATGCAATAGAAATTTCTTTAGAATTAAAAGAAAATTAAATTTTTTGGATTCACAAGGACGAATAGGTAATTTTTAAGCTGACAAAGTTAGAAGAACGAAACTCGAGGATGTTATCGAGTTTAACATATAATTTTCTCTAAACAAATATTGCGAAATTTCAAGGATAAAATTTTTAAATTACATTTTCAATATTTACCAGCCCTTCTGCACCAGAAACTTGAATCTGTTTAAATTCTACAGGATTTCCTCATAAATTTTATACCCATACTTCTTCTCTAAGCACATTTCTCTGAATTTTTTAAATCATTTTTAAATTAATGACGTCAGAGTGAAAAACTAAAAACGCAATTTTACTATATTTGGCGCATAGTTTCGCGAATATATTGATTTTTGTGTTTAAAACTTACTATCGCGCGGTGTTATGCAGTGACGAGCAAAAAAAAAACTGTAACATGGTGTAACACTTTTTATATCAGCCCCCGCTATCTTTCCAAGTTCTAACGACTTTCAAATTTTGTTGTATATTCTGTATTATCTCTACTCCCTATCTCATAAAGATTTGAAGTTCATCCAACAACAATAATAAAACCAGCAGGCAAAAATGTAAATTAAGGCAAATGTTACAGTTTTGCACTCACTCTCAGTTTTGCATATTACCGTTATCTTTTACTTAGTTGGATGTCAGATGACTTTTTTCTGTATTGTAATTTATTCAAAACAACAAAGCTGCTGGAGCTGACAGCCTGCCAGCTGAGCTATTCAAGTACGGCGGCGAGGAGTTGATAAGGTGCATGCATCAACTCTTCTGCAGAATATGGTCAGGTGAACGCATGCCCGACGACTGGAATTTAAGTGTGCGCTGCCCAATCCACAAGAAAGGTGAACCCGCCATTCGCGCCAACTACCGCAGGATCAGCCTTCTAAGCATAGGTTACAAGGTCTTATCGAGCGTATTGTGTGAAAGACTGAAGCCCACCGTCAATGAACTGATTGGACCTTATCAGTGTGGCTTTAGACCTGGGAAATCCACCATAGACCAGGTATTCACAATCTTGGAAAAGACTAGCGAGAAGAGGATCGAAACTCACCACCTATTTGTCGACTTCAAAGCCGCTTTTGGCAGCACTAAAAGGAGTTGCCTATACGCCGCTATGTCTGAATTTGGCACCCCCTCAAAGCTCATACGGCTGTGTAAAATGACATTGAGCAATACCATCAGCTCCATCAGAATTGGGAAAGACCTCTCCGAGCCGTTCGCCACAAAACGGAGTTTCAGACAGGGCGACTCCCTTTCATGTGACTTCTTTAATCTGATGTTGGAGAAGATAATAAGAGCTGCAGAACTGAACCGCTCAGGAACAATTTACTACAAGAGCGTGCAATTGCTGGCTTATGCCGATGACATCGACAGCATCGGTAACAAAAACCGCGAAGTCTGTTCTGCCTTCTCCAAGTTGGATAGGGAAGCAAAGCGAATGGGTCTGGTGGTAAACGAGGACAAGACGAAGTATCTCCTGTCATCAAACAAACAGTCAGCACATTCGCGCCTTGACACCCACGTCACTGTTGACAGTTACAATTTCGAGAAAGTAGAGAATTTCGTTTACTTGGGAACCAGCATTAACACCGGTAATAATATCAGCATTGAAATCCAACGCAGAATCACTCTTGCCAACAAGTGGTACTTTGGACTGAGTAGGCAATTCAGGAGTAAAGTCCTCTCTCGACGTACGAAAACCACGCTCTATAAGTCACTCATCATGCCCGTGCTGGTATATGGCGCAGAGGCATGGACAATGACAACATCCGATGAGGCGGCTCTTGGAGTGTTTGAGAGAAAGATTTTGCGGAAGATTTACGGGCCTTTACGCATTGGCGACGGCGAGTACCGCAGACGATGGAACGATGAGCTGTATGAACTTTACAACGGCTTGAACATAGTGCAGCGAATTAAAACACAGCGGCTCCGCTGGCTTGGCCATATCGTTCGAATGGACACCGACGCTCCTGCTCTGAAAGTATTCAACTCGGAACCAGCTGGTGGTAGCAGAGGAAGAGGGAGGCCCCCCCCTGTAATGGAAAGATCAAAGGGAGAAGGACTTGGCTTCACTTGGCGTTTCCAATTGGCGTCAGTTGGCACAGAGCAAAAACGACTGACGTGCTTTGCTGAACTCGGCCAAATACGCTTAGGCGGTTACAGCGCCAAAAAAGAAGAAGAAGAAGAAGAATTTATTCAAGAAGTGATCACCAGTAAATAATATGGTAAATCAGGGAACATAAATGTAAATAATAGATTTAGTGGCAAAAAATTGTGGAGTTTGCCACATAAAAATGTTAAGACTGAGAAAAAATATAGACTAAAATGTTCCCAAGGACAAAGGAAGTCTGCCCAAAGATATTACGGTCCGATATCTTGTGAACTTAGTAGCAAGTAGCGCTGCAGCTACTATTACAGAAGCGCTTAAATTATTAAAATTGAATGCAAATCAGTAGACAGCGAGGCGAAGAATTGTTAAATTGAACGCAAAGGCATAACAAAAGACGAAAACACCACTTTGATCAAAATACATGTGCGTGAGTGGTAGCATTTTGCCGGATCGCACGATAACCGGACAGTTGCCTATTGGGATATGTTAGGCCTTACAGAATGCAATAAAACACACACATTTTTAAGATTTAATTGAAGGTTAGTTGGTCTGACACGTTCTGGTCTGACAGCTTCTCATAAAAATACAATCGCCGTTCGCCGCTTTGTGCGACATCCAATGGAGTACATGAGCTATGAAAGCAAACTAAGGATACATGGGAGGCTATACCTGCAGAATTTTTACAGAGATACAAATAAGTTATGCCAAATTGCATCCAGGAACTAAAAAAAGCAAAAGTATACTGAACATTGTGTTAACAATTCTTTTTTTTCGTGAAAATTGTCAAAAAGTTATTAAAAATATATAAGCGCAAAACTGTAACATATGCCTTAATTTACATTTTTGTCTGCTGTTTTTATTATTGCTGTTGGATTGACTTCAATTCGTTATGAGAGAGGAAGTACAGGTGTACCAATAAGAATATACAACAAAAGTATGAATGTCGTTAGAACTTGGAAAGATAGCGGCAGCTGATATAAAAACCGTTACACCATGTTACAGTTTCGCTCGTCACTGTATGTATAACGAGCTAGACATTTATAAAAAAATATTAATTATTAAATAAAGAAAGAAATGTAGCCAATACTGGTCAAGAAAAGGAGTTTCTATTATTACCATCAGTGAAAATTACAAATCTTGAAAATCCCGGGATTACTTGCCAAGAATCCCGGGATTTTCGAGACCTCAAAAAGTCTGGGATCCCGGGATCCCGGATTAAATTTCTAGTCTAACCTTTATTTTTATTCTTGGATTGGTCTTTTTGTAAGTGTTGTTTCACTTCAAAAAGTCTTCGCATATTATGCATACATGTTTTCATACATATATGTATGTACATTAGACTGCATCACCAAAAAAAGTTGCGGTTTGTCCACCGGGACTACAAAATTTATTATATTTTAAGACGTCCACCAAAATATTTTGGAAAAATATTAAGATTTAAGCGAGCTGGACCGATTTGAAAATACCTCCAAAAATGAAGTTTTTTATGAATAAAAATAGTTTCTTAAAGAACTGTTTGAAAAAAGTCCGCTCAGATCACAAATTAGATTAAGCTTAAAAAATCTGCATAAAATATTTAAAAATCTTTTCAACGGAATCGTAAGTATGAGATTTTTTATGCTGTTTTTTACTTTTTTCAAAGATTGGTTTACGAAAAACTGAAATGACTGGGCCAAAAATGTTCTGATTTAGACTTATAGGATCTCAGTAGAAAGGTATTTTCACACTGTTTTTATTTCTGGCCAAAAAAACGTCATTCGTGTCCCATCTTGTTTTTTCGAATACCAACACATCTTAATTCAACTTTGAATGACATTCGTTCATCCTACCTTTCTCTTCCATCCTTTGAATGAGTTTATTAGCAATGAAATAAAAAGGGTGAGAAAATAGCTTTCCAATGACACCTCTTAAGTCTAAATCGGAAGAGTTTAGGTTCAGTTATTCAAGTTTTTCCTATACCAATCTT
>NW_023458557.1:3927314-3929647 GCF_013731165.1 Rhagoletis pomonella | reverse complement strand
TATATATTTTTCCCGTTTTTCATTTTAGGTTTTCCCGTTTTTTCCCCTTTTTATATAACCCAGATTTAAAAAAATGGCAAATCAATTATTCTCCTTGTTTTATTTTTTATACGATCAATAACCGTATAACTCAATCACAATAACAATTCAATTTACATGTAATATTCTTAATTAAAAAATATTACTTTAAAACATATATTGCATCTACTTATACGTTATTTGTACATATCATTCGTGTGCAATTGTGATGCAATTTTTGAATCACAGAACACTGTTCAACAGTGATAAGTAAAATGCAATATTGTGCTCCGCCGAAAACGCACATAGCTTTATCACTGCATTTTTAGCTTGATGTGCTACCGAACCATTAGTGAACTGCTAAATTTTCAGCTGGCGATTAGTTATCATGAATTGGCTTATATTTTTGCACATGCTTTTGCGTTTTTGCATGTTTTTGTAATTAAGATTTCTTAGGAAGAAGGCTCACTGTGCAAAATACCCGACTTTGATTGGAGGTGGATGCTGACGGACGAGGTTCTTAGCGTAACTTAACTTTAAATTCCATACAGCTTTCCCACTATTTTAGCCTAATAGCATTATAATATTTGTGGGCACGGCGTATGTGGTTTTCCCCCTTTTCACGACCATTATTCCCGCCATCCCCTTTTTGTTCAAAATTCCCGAAAAACGGGAAAAATTTCTGTTCTGGCAACGCTGCATACATAGATTACTAAAAAATAGAAACAGATCCACATTAACTGCAATCAACATATGTACGTACTACCCAATGCCCGCTTGCTTCGCGGCGCCTAATAAGATCTTTTGCGTTGGCCAATACAAAAAGAGCGTTTAAAAGCAAAATCGGTCTGTAAAGTAAACATTTTTAGTTTAAATTGAAACGAATAAGGCAAAATCCTCCTGATACTTAGGCCAAGAATAGTAGCACTGTGATACCATATCGAATACTAATCCTTTTCGATGTTATGACTTTTATCGATGGTCTTATTTCCACCTGTAAGATCTTTGCCAAGCGTGCGTAATATTCTTCTATGATCTTGCAACTTCAACATTGGTCCGATGTACCATGTAAGCCAATAAAAGTCCTTATAAGGAAAATAAAGAGCACAGATGAGCGTTTTCAGTTATACGAGGGCCAATAATCCTATAATAATAATATAGGGCCAAAGCAGATCAAACCCCGTGTGGGTTTCTATATATTTCGGCTGCAGCGTAATCCATTAGGTCCCATTTCTGCAAAACCAGTGCTTGTCATGAAATGAATACGCATTATGAATTTCAATCAGATTTTATAAAATATAGCGGGTTCCTTTTTAGGAAACGAATTTTTCATAATACAGGTAGCTCACTTTGCGAATTTTAACGAAATAGGTTAATAAATACGACTTTTATAAGTAACTCTACTCCAGTAACACCAGCGTGTTGTCTAATAGGCTATAATAGGAATATAAGCAAAGGTATAACCTCCGACAATTTGACTGGTTCTTTGTGTTTAGTCCGAACAACGAAAACGGCTATCATTTTATGTATGTATGTATGACTGCATCACTCCCCATGCAAAAAATAACTGGTACTGTTTTTCCACCGGAATTATAAAATTTATTATATTTTAAGATGTCCACCAAAATATTTTCGAAAAATATTACGATTTAAGTGAGCTGGACCGTTTTCAAAATACCTCCAAAAATGGAGCTTTTTATGAATAAAGATAGTTTCTTAAAGATGTTTTTTGAAAAAATCCCCTTAAATGACAAAACGGCTTAAGCTCAAAAAGTTTACATAAAAATATTAAAAAAAAAAAAGTGTTTAACGGAATCGTAATAATGAGATTTTTGATGTTGTTTTTTAACTTTTTTCAAAGATTGGTATAAGAAAAACTTGAATAACTGAACCTAAGCTCTTCCGATTTAGACATGTGGGGTATCATTGGAAAGGTATTTTCTCAGCCTTTTTATTTCTTTGCTAATAAGCTCATGCAAAGGATGAAAGAGAAAGGTAGGATGAACGAACATCATTCAAAGTTGAATCAAGATGTGTTGGTATTTGAAAAAAAAAATTGGGACACGAATGACTTTTTTTTGCACATAAATAAAAAGAGTGGAAAAATACCTTTCTACTGAGATCCCATCAGTCTAAATCAGAATAGTTTTGGCCCAATTATTCAAGTTTTTCGTTAATCAATCTTTGAAAAAGTAAAAAAAAAACAGCATCAAAAGTGTCATTATTACGATTCCATTGAAAAGATATTTAAATATGTTTATGCAGATGCAAAGAGTTCTTTAAGAAACTATTTTTATTCATAAAAATTTCCATTT
>NW_023458557.1:3915181-3927214 GCF_013731165.1 Rhagoletis pomonella | reverse complement strand
CAAAGAGTTCTTTAAGAAACTATTTTTATTCATAAAAATTTCCATTTTTGGAGGTATTTTCAAATCGGTCCAGCTCGCTTAAATCTTAAAATTTTTCCGAAATACTTTGGTGGACGTCGTAAAATATAATAAATTTTGTAACCCCGGCGGAAAAGCCGCAACTTTTTTGGTGATGCAGTCTAATGTACACATATGTTTAGAATGAAAAAAAAATCATCATGAAAGTAATAAACGTTTCGAATTTGTATTAACAAAATGGGTTCATAAATAAGGCTTCTATCGGGTCCGTTTTTCGCAAATGCTTTTTTCATCATGCAGGTAGCTTATACTTTAAATTTCAACGAAATCGGCTCATAAATACGACTTTTATAAATAACTCGCCCCCGCGCCACCTAGCGGGTTTTTTTTGGTAAACGTATTTTCCATCATGCTGGTAACTTATATTTTAAATTTAAAAGAACTCAGTTCGTAAATACGATTTTTATAAATAGCTCGACTCCGGCGCCACCTAGTGGGTCTATTTTTCGCATACGAGGTTCTCATCGTGGAGGTAGCACACATTTTGGATCGAAATCGGTTCATAAATACGACTTTTATAAATAACTTGATCCCAGCGCCACCTAGCGAGTTTTCTGATAGACTATAATAGGAACATATATGCAAGGTATAACCTCTGAAAATTTTACTGAAATCTATGCAGTAGTTTTTGAGTTAACTCCGAACAACGAAAACGGCTATTGTTTTATATATATAGAAGATATATCGTCGCTCCCAACGAAGAGTAGCACATCTCAAATTACCGTGGAAGACTAGCACGTTTCACTATTCGCGTCGAAGACTAGCACATTTCATTATTCGCGTCGAAAAGTAGCACATTTCAGATTTTCGTGTGGAAGACTAGCACATTTCACTATTCGCGTGGAAGAGTAGTACATTTCAGAATTTTTCGTGGAAGAGTAGCACATTCCAGATTTTTGCGTGGAAGAGTACCACATTTCACTATTTGCGTGGAAGAGTAGCACATTTCAGATTTTTGCGTGGAAGAGTAGCACATTTCACTATTTGCGTGGAAAACTAGCACATTTCAGATTTTTGCGTGGAAGAGTAGCACATTTCAGATTCTCGCGTAGAAGAGTAGCGAATTCATATAAAGTGGTACTAGCTGCCGTACAAAAACCAAACATACATGTATGTTATAATTATTTCTCCTCGACTAAGCTGAGAGTTTAATGTTGTGTATGGAGCTTTTCGGTATTTTATTACAAATGGAATAAACGTTTATTTTCCTCCTACTTGTTTTGACGCATATTCGCGTCTCCCTCAGGGAATCTATTAATAAATACGAGAAACATATATGCACATTAGAGTGGTCCAAAAATGCATGTGAAAAAATAAAGTCGGAAAAAAGTGTGCCCATATTTTTTTATTTTAAAATCAAAAAATGTTTAGAGGTCGCTCAAAGCGCCCAAATTTTTCCATGTATTTTATGTGGGGGAAAAAACTTTTGGTAGAAATGGTATAGAATTCAAAAAAACTAATATTCGGATTCCCAATAATAATACCCAATTGTTTATTGAACCATTTTTTCACCGCAACTATAATTTGTAGGTCCGCCAAAAACCCACAAAAACACCCAAAAATGCAATGGGGGGACAAATAAAAAATCGTTAGTATTAAAAAATGGTTAAGTAAATAATTGGGTGTTATTATTGTAAGTCTCCTGAAGAGAACAAGAGTTTTACGATCGAAAAATATTTATTTTCAAGAATTCTATACCATTTCTACGAAAAGTTGTTTTTTTCCCCATTCAAAAATACATGGAAAACTTTGAGCGCTTTGAGCGACCTCTAAATATTTTTTGATTTTAAAATAAAAAATATGGGCACACTTTTTTTCTATATAGAACAATCGTAGGGGGTGAGAGCATTACAATTCCGAATTTACTGTTTTTGCAGTCATAACAAGAGCACCTCA
This sequence comes from Rhagoletis pomonella, assembly GCF_013731165.1. NCBI lineage: Eukaryota > Metazoa > Arthropoda > Insecta > Diptera > Tephritidae > Rhagoletis > Rhagoletis pomonella. Next base: position 3,925,240 of record NW_023458557.1, on the reverse strand, counting down.
TTTCAAAGTGATATTGTTTTCCGCTTATGTTTATTTATTTATTTTTAAGAATTTTCATTAAAATAAAGTTCATTCTCTGAAGAAGTCCATATAAACCCAAATTTAAAACTTTTTAGAAAACTAAAAAAATCTAAAAATGTTCATACAAATATCAAAATTATTTTCTCAGAATTTTTGGAGTATATAGATTTAAAGCCCTTTCAATTTTATTGCAATAATGTGCAAGTTTCAAGTGACTGAAAATTTCCGTTGTTGCGGCTTTCTTCCATATAAAAATTAATTGTGTTTATTCTTTATATGGTAGCAAATGCGACAAGAAGAATCAAAGGTTTTAAGGCTCTTGAAACTCGCACATTATCACACTAAAATTTAATCGGCTATAAAGCTTCATACCCATAAAAACACTTCTGAGGAAATAAATTTGAAATTTGAATGAAAATTAGTTTTTTTTTTAGATTTCTACAAATTTTTAAGCGTGGGTTTACATGGTTTTTTAAATAAACTTTATTTTAATCGAAATTGAACATACTGAAAACAAAATTTCAATGGTTAACCATAGAACAATATGAATTCCCTAAACCTTAAAGGGGAAAAATGCCTTCAAAAAAAAGAAAAGTGGATGATCTCCAGCAAATGATCACCATACCATCTGAATATCATGAATTTTATAATAGAACTAGCAGACCCGGTGAACTTCGTCCCGCCCAAAATAATTTTTTTGTACACGGTCAAAAATTTGGGTTTAATTTTTAAACCGCGCTGGGACTACTGCCTTTTTTAATCTTTTATAGTCTACTTTTTAAACCAGTCAATAGTTTTAAGCAATTTTTAATATATATTTAAATTTTAGTCCAAAAAGTTCGTGGTTTAAAAATCAAACGAAAATGTTTTAATTCTAGTTTATAGATTTCATATATAGAAAATTTGGTTTAAAATCTAAACCGAAATAGAAAATGTTTGCACACAGCGAAATGTGGTGTTGATTCAAACTCAACATATAAAAGCATATTTACATACGTGGCTGTAGCTGAGTGTGCAAAGCTGCTTGATACAATTGGTTGCTACTAAGGCTGTCCGGGTTCAATCCCCATCAGACGGAGCATGAAATTTTATTTTTATTTTTTATTCTTAATTATGAAAATGTTTGGGTTTAAAATGAACACTTCCAGAGATGTGCAATATGAAAAATTCGGTTTGGATGGGAGGTGCCACGCCCCCTGCACCTAGCGGTATGAAATATACTCTACATCCGATTCTCATACCTACCATATATAACACAAAAAATTTCATAAAGATCGGTCGAGCCGTTTAGGGAGAGTTCGACTTTTATATGTATATTAGATAAGCACGATGCGAGAAGCATAGAAAAAATTTCGATGAAAAAAACTACCCTATCTTTTAAGTTGGAACCAACAATACACACCCACAAAATTTCACTGAAATCGGTTAAGCGGTTTCGGAGATTAGCGTAAACGAACAGAGTGACACGGTATATTTATATTAAGATACCCTAGTGAAAGCACCTACCATAGATACGTTTGCGTACCAAATTTCAATTTCATTTGACTTATGGTTTTGAAATTATAGCTGATAAAATTTTCCACGCCTACGGGACGTGCCACGCCTCCTTTTACAAACCCATTTATATATAAGCACCTACCATTGATATATCTGCATACTATGTAAATTTCAAGTTCGTGGGACTTATAGTTCCGAAGTTATAGCTGATAAAAAATTCCTTACCTATTGGATTTGCTATGCACTCTTTTCCAAACTCATTTATATATACCCTAATATAAGTACCTACCATTAAAATGGCTGCGTACGAAATTTCAAGTTCAAGCGACTTATAGCTCCGGAGTTTTAGCTAATAAAATATTCCAGGTCCATGGGACGTGCCGCTCCCCCTTTTACAAACTCACTTATATATAGCCTTCTATAAGCACCTACTATAGATACGTCTGCGTACCAAATTTCAATTTCACGTGACATATGATTCCGAATTTTACAGCGTGGCGACGAATAACTGTTACCCCGGTTTTTTTGAGAAATAAAAGGATCCTTTATAGATTTTGCGAAAAAAGTATTTTATTGTCAATTTCCACAGATTTTACTTTAGTTGTATTAATTAGTTATTAAATTTTAATTCCTATTTACATTTGCCAGCAGTTTAAACTTTGAGAGAAAAGTTCATTTGGCACGCAAGTCTTTTTCAGGTGTATTTTTTCTTAGGCTTTGTATAAAAAAATACAAAAAAGAAAAAACCTGTATAAGGTTGGTCGAATGAATGGCCGTCCTAGTCACCAGTTCCGAGTCTATTCGATTTTTGAGTATGAGCCCTTATGTCGAACAAAAGCGGGAGTATAAGGGACTCAAAATGGACAAAATTTGCCTATGGTTACAGAAGATATGGAATAAATTAACTGACGAAAACCTGCGTGCCAAATGAACTTTACTCTCGAAGTTTACACTGCTGGCAAATGTAAACAAGGATTAAAATTTGAAAACTAATTAATACAACTAAAGTAAAATCTGTGGAAAATTAACAACAAAATACTTTTTTGGCAAAATCTATAAAGGACCCTTTTATTTCTCAAAAAAATCTGGGTAACAGTTATTCGTCGCCACGCTGTATATAATAATTATATATGCCTTACTTAAAGCGCCTACCGTAGAAATGCCTGCACACCAAATTTCAAGTTCTTGGAACTTATGGTTCCCAAGTTATAGTTGATAAAAGGGTCCACGCCTATGGGATGTGCCACGCCCCTTTTTACAAACTCATGTATACTGTACTGTAAGCACCTACCATAGTTATGTCTGCATACCAAATTTCAAGTTCATGTGGCTTATAGTTCCACGCCCACTTTTACAACCTCATTCATATATACCCTACTATAAGCACCCACCATATGTATGACTGAATAACAAATTTCAAGTTCATATGACATATAGTTTCGGATTTATAGCTGATAAAATATTCCACGCCTATTGGATGTGCCACGCCCACTTCTACAAACTCATTTATTTATACCATACTATTAGCACCTACCATATATATGACTGTATACCAAATTTTAAGTTCATGTGACTTTTGGTTCCGAAGTTATGATTGATAACAAATTTCACGCCTATGGGATGTGCCACGCCCACTTGTACAGTCATTTATATATACTCTACTGTAAGCATCTACCATATATATGACTGCATACCAAATTTCAAGTTCATGTTATTTATAGTTTCGAAGTTATGGCTGATTAAAAATTTCACGCCTATGGGAGGTGCCACGCCCCCTTGTCGAATCCCAATTTTTTTACCCTACTATAGGCCCAGGTGTCATGGCGATACTCTGTCAAAATTTTATTCGATTCTGTCCGTCCGTTTATAATGCAACCTGGCACATACATACATACATACATACTTCCACAAATATATAGTAGATATATCCTTAGCGTAAAACAATTTTTGGGGATGTCTCGGCCACAGGGCCACCTATCGTGTAAGTTTCAAGTCCAAATATTTCTTTTAAATTGGCTAAATAATGATATTTTTATTAATATCCCGACCTCAGCGCCACCTAGCGATTAAATTTTCAGTCGAAATATTTCTCTTCAAGGTGCTAAAATATGTTCCAAATATGAATCAAATCGGGCCAGTCCTTTAGTAGTTTAGCGACATTCAATATACAGAAAACTGTATGAAATTGTGAAATCGTGACGTCTCAGCATTCTTCATTTTTCGGCAACAACAACAAAAAGTTTCAAATTTTTTTAAATCGAAAAACCTTCCACACAGAAAGTCCAAAAAGTACTTTTTACAGAATCGAAATCTGTTCAGCCGTTTGGTCAGGCATCGGCGTCATACGGAAAACATTTCATTTTTATATATATAGATTATAGAAATATAAAATAAGCACTTGAATTTCCAATATAAATTATGCTTTTATGATTTAGTTTAAACACTACCCTGTGGGGAAAATCTCTAGTTCTGAACTGGTGCGCTTCTAGTACATTTAGACCCAGTACTGGTTCGCGATAAATCTCTTTTGCATGCAAGCAACTGGCGAATTTAACATGGCGATGTCCTAGGAAGTGTCAGTTGCCCCCCGCTGCATCGCTTTTTCGATAGTTCCGAACTAGTCCTAAATTCTAGAGTTCCGAACGAGTTCTGAAATCGACAGACGAAAGAAAATAGTATCATGATTTTTCAATCTTTTTGTTTCTTCCGTGTGTGCGATTCTAAGATATTTTGGAAGAAATGTGTTTTCAATTTGAAATTAAATTTGTTTGAATGATTGTAAGAAATGTACGTATACATACCTTTAGCTGTAGCTGAGTTTGCAGAGGTGCTCGCTGTTAGATTCCAGACGGTCACAAGATGTTGAAATGTTAACATAAATTTTAGTTTTGTATTACCAAGCTATGAAAAAGCATCTGCGAAGCACAGAATAGAAACGTATTTGAACGAAAAAGCCGCCGAACACATATCTATGTTAAGTAAACAAGCCCCCCGCTGCATCCCTTTTTCGATAGTTTCGAACTAGTTCTAAATTCGACAGATAAGATCTAGTTCGTTCTGCGTCCCTTTTTCTACAATTCCGAACTAGTTCCAAATTCGACAGATAAGATCTAGTTCGTTCTGCGTCCCTTTTTCTACAATTCCGAACCAGTTCTAAATTCGTCACTTTAGATATAGATTTCTAATGAAAAAAGAGAAATAAAATAGTTGTTTAAGAGTCCCACATTTCGCTGATTTTGAACTGGTGGGGATATACTTACTATCGGACTGGTTCGTTTTTGGCGATAAAGATCTTGTACGGAACTAGAAATGTTATGCACCAGTCCGCGGTTTCCCTGCAGGGTAAGGGCTGGTTATTCAATGTCTGATTAGCACAAATCGGAGGTAGAAGCTCCGGTTAAGCACTGCTTTATCGATCACATGTTACATGCATGATGTCGAAATCGTCGATAGTGTAGTGGTAGTGATAACCAGACATTGAATAACCGGCCCTAAATGTGCTACTCTTCCACGCAAATAGTGAAATGTGCTACTATTCCACGCAAAAATCTGAAATGTGCTACTCTTCCACGCAAATAGTGAAATGTGCTACTTTTCCACGCAAAAATCTGAAATGTGCTACTCTTCCACGCAAAAATCTGAAATGTACTAGTCTTCCACACAAATAATGAAATGTGCTACTATTCCACGCAAAAATCTAAAATGTGCTACTTTTCGACGCGAATAATGAAATGTGCTAGTCTTCCACGCGTATAGTGAAATGCGCTACTCTTCGTAGGGACCGACGATATGTATTTACATATGTACCTACGCTGCGATTAGGTTATAAATAGCGCGCCATCTGTTTATCAAAAGCCGCATTACATACGCATACATACTTTTTCTTTCCTTCCCACACTTCCAATGCATGCACGTGTTTGCAAAATAATGACGAAGTGATTTTGTCTGGAAAATCATTTATGCCCATATATTTGAATAAAATAAACATATATAGAAGATATCAACCAATACTTGCCATATACCAAACGAAAGGAAATCTCTTGAATTTTCATCAATCAATTAAAATCATTCGAGCGGTTTTCGATGGTAAAGAAAAAACTTGAAAATTTTTTCAAAAATTTTTTGTTTTAAAATGCTCAATATATGTTGAATTTATATAAAAAATGTAAACGATAATATTTCAACTCCTCCAAAGAACCTATGTCCCGAAAATGAAAGTTATATCTGCCAACTGTTGCTAGAGCATTTTAAAGGCTCAAAATTTACCCCAAAATAAGGCCAAAATTTACCCCAAAATAAGGCAATGTTTACCGTTCTTTTTACGACAGAAACCGAATTGGTTACTTACAAGAATGAATCTGTCGATAGGTTTGGAATTTTATCTTTGAAACGCCACACTTTTCTTTGAAATCCCTTCTTTAGTTCTCGTGCAATAAGCGTTTTCGTGAAGCTCTAAAAATTACATCTACAACATTTCAGCATAGCCTCCATATCGTAAGGTAAGACGTATTCTACGTCAAAAGCATCGGGTAAAAACTTGCCACTTTATTCTCTACACCACTCTCCAAAAATCGCTCTCATTTACAAGGATTTTGGAGTACGGGATCATTTTTCCTTTAATTTCCTGCAAGGTCGTGTTAAAACCTGAAAGTTCATTGAGTAAGAGGAAGTGCCGAAGAAATGAATTTAGCTTCCCATTTTGCAAACAAGAGATGGTACGTTATATGTATTCATGACTTCAACGTAGATCTAGCGGCAGATAAAGCGGAACCACAGATAATATTCCTAAAAGAAAAACTAAATTTAGGAATATATACAAATAGATATGCTCAAACTACAAGCTCAAAAACAATAATTGATGCGGTGTTTTCAAGATTATTTCATGTATTAAGAGAATTAAAAATGAAAATGAATAAAAAAATTAAAATCACCAAATGATTAAAATTAAATGGAATTACTGTTTAATTTCTAACCTAACCTACATGTGTATGCATGTAACTGAATATAAGTAAATAGAGTACCCTCATTTTCGAGCTAAACTCCCTAATCTGTAATTAGTAAAAGAGATTAGGTATACAAAATTATAATCATAAAATAGTCTCAGATTAAACCGATAACTTTTTGGTGTCCAACCTAGTTTTATCGATTATAAGTGCGAAGAAGAGGAGGAATGCAAAATGTAAAAGTAAACAAAAATTGACTTTAGCAAGAAAAAGGGGTTTGTACATGTATTTTTAATGAAATATTAAGTTAAAATATATTTAAATATCATAATATGTGTAGCAGAAAAAGTGGGCACGGTGGCACAGAGAATAAACTCAACTTTTCTTCGAGTTGTGAGAATAACAAGCACAACCAATTTGACAGCTAACGATTTTGATTTGGCCATTTCACACTAGAATGACAGAAGAATTATTCTCACGGTTTCACACTGGATTAAAAGTAGCAGAACAAAACGCGTTTGTAACTTTTGTGCTTGAAAGTTTCGAAGCGGCATTTTCGTATTTGCGCATGTGTTAGTGCGCTGCAGCAGAACTGCCACTTTAATGCGGGGTAGAAGCTGGAACAACTTTTTGAGAAACTCTACCTCACCGCACTGCCTCTCTAGCCTACAAACAGAGTTGTTCTGGTGACAGAAATGTTCCAGTGCGAAACCGACCATTGAGATTATAACGGGTGATTTTTTAAGAGCTTGATAACTTTTTTTTTAAAAAAAACGCATAAAATTTGCAAAATCTCATCGGTTCTTTATTTGAAACGTTAGATTGGTCCATGACATTTACTTTTTGAAGATAATTTCATTTAAATGTTGACCGCGGCTGCGTCTTAGGTGGTCCATTCGGAAAGTCCAATTTTGGGCAACTTTTTCGAGCATTTCGGCCGGAATAGCCCGAATTTCTTCGGAAATGTTGTCTTCCAAAGCTGGAATAGTTGCTGGCTTATTTCTGTAGACTTTAGACTTGACGTAGCCCCACAAAAAATAGTCTAAAGGCGTCAAATCGCATGATCTTGGTGGCCAACTTACCGGTCCATTTCTTGAGATGAATTGTTCTCCGAAGTTTTCCCTCAAAATGGCCATAGAATCGCGAGCTGTGTGGCATGTAGCGCCATCTTGTTGAAACCACATGTCAACCAAGTTCAGTTCTTCCATTTTTGGCAACAAAAAGTTTGTTAGCATCGAACGATAGCGATCGCCATTCACCGTAACGTTGCGTCCAACAGCATCTTTGAAAAAATACGGTCCAATGATTCCACCAGCGTACAAACCACACCAAACAGTGCATTTTTCGGGATGCATGGGCAGTTCTTGAACGGCTTCTGGTTGCTCTTCACTCCAAATGCGGCAATTTTGCTTATTTACGAAGCCATTCAACCAGAAATGAGCCTCATCGCTGAACAAAATTTGTCGATAAAAAAGCGGATTTTCTGCCAACTTTTCTAGGGCCCATTCACTGAAAATTCGACGTTGTGGCAGATCGTTCGGCTTCAGTTCTTGCACGAGCTGTATTTTATACGGTTTTACACCAAGATCTTTGCGTAAAATCTTCCATGTGGTCGAATAACACAAACCCAATTGCTGCGAACGGCGACGAATCGACATTTCACGGTCTTCAGCAACACTCTCAGAAACAGACGCAATATTCTCTTCTGTACGCACTGTACGCATTCGTGTGGTTGGTTTAATGTCCAATAAAGTAAACTGAGTGCGAAACTTGGTCACAATCGCATTAATTGTTTGCTCACTTGGTCGATTATGTAGACCATAAATCGGACGTAAAGCGCGAAACACATTTCGAACCGAACACTGATTTTGGTAATAAAATTCAATGATTTGCAAGCGTTGCTCGTTAGTAAGTCTATTCATGATGAAATTTCAAAGCATACTGAGCATCTTTCTCTTTGACACCATGTCTGAAATCCCACGTGATCTGTCAAATACTAATGCATGAAAATCCTAACCTCAAAAAAATCACCCGTTATTTATATGTAAACGTATTTTATGCTTTGCCGTACACATGTTTCCACATCAAATTTCATGAGTACTTCCCTGCAAAAATTGCGACTACACCATGCATGCATGTAAAGAGTACTCCCTAAGGACCAAGGAGTGCTCGAAAATTAACCACAATTCATATAAAAAATATGGTCCAATTAACATTGCGATGTCCTAGGGCAAGACCATATACTCCATCTCTGCATAACATCAGAGTAGCACAAAACTACCCCAACATATTAACAATGGCATTGTTGTTATATTTTTTCGTTTGTACACGCTTTTGTTCTTCACTTCTCAAATGCTTTTTCGAAATCAATAAAAAAAAACCAAGACAAAAAATAAATATTACATGTTGCCTATGACGGCATTCGAACCCGAACATGCTTGGAGCTAAGAACTAATAGCGAGCATCTCTACACGTTCAGCTAAAGCCAGACATGCAAATGTGCTTTCAAATGCTCAACTTCAATCACATTTCGTTAAAACACGAGCAGTGATCGGATAACAAACAATAAGCTGGCGCAGAGACACGAGTTGGTCCGCTACAGCATGACAGAGGAACACTTTTGTAAGTACTCCAATTTACCACAAATAGACTACATGGTCCAACGATTTTTGCAGGGTTAGTACTCACGCCTTTTTTTCCATACAAAATGCTCTCCCATATATGGACTTTCCGATAAACGGACGCGGGCACTCAAACATGTCTAACTATGAAAAAAAATTTCCCACAAGCGGACACGAAGCTCTAATAAGCGGTAAATTTTGTTTTTTTTTTGCTCACTAATGTTGATTCTTGCGCATGTACGTATGTATGTACGTCCATATTCAAATAAGTTTTTTTCTAGAAAAAAATTGTGCCTTTTCATTGCCCTTTTCTTGCTGCTTCAGCGAAGCGGGCATTGAGATTTGGTGGTAGAAAAGAAAACACCATCAGTTTGAATTTATTATCTATTCATTCTGTTTTTGTCTATTGAAGAATAAAGGTATCCACACACCTATACGATTCTGTCTGTGCGAATCTGTTCCGACAAAAATTACAACAATGCCGACCACAGTTTTAAATGAGGAACCTCACACTTGTGCGATTTTGCTGCAGCGATTTATTCGAACATTCCCAGTTCTTCTTTTGGTCGTGCCGAAATCGCAGACTGCCGCGTTTTGAGAACGAAAAATGTCAATAGAAGGGTTTTACCATGGTACAAAAAAGAAGGTAGTTCCAATAAACAACTTTTGACGGATAATAAAATTTTTTGAAGTTTCATAAATTGTGAGTATTCTCAACGGCCTTGCCACTTTAATAATATTAAAACAATAAATCGGAGTATTTTATTTCCCACATTTATACCAATTTAATAAAAGGTTTGTTCCACAAGCTACTCGAAGTCACTTTGAGTTACACATACGCGTTCCACAAATACGTTGTAGAGTTTGTTTGATATACGCTGACAGTTTGAACTTTGCTCGAGTTTTTCTATAAGTAGCTTGTGCAACAAACCTAATATTTCAAATCAAATATCATTATCAGTGCTTGGTAATTTTTT
>NW_023458557.1:3913502-3915081 GCF_013731165.1 Rhagoletis pomonella | reverse complement strand
TGTTGAATATGTTATTGTAGCGTAGGCAAAGCTACGTTACAGTTCCCTTCCCACTTCGGCGGACGACAAGTTGTGGTATTCTTCTCCAGAGTACACTGTACACTGGCTCGGTCGGTATGTATGTGGGGGGGATCTTATTTTATTTTGTTTATGAAGTTTTTTGTTTTGTGTTATAAAATACAAGTCTTCTTATTTCTTAAAATATTTCGAATATCAGCTCGTAAGTTTTGATATAACTATAACTAGGTAGTGAAATGCAAATTTACTTCCACAATGATTGGAAAATGTTATTTATTTATGTTTTTTTTTTCTATTTTTTTTTCTAGTAGTACAGGGTAAGACTTAGGTCTTTTAATAGTACTACATCCATTATATACTGTACGTGGAAAGTAAAACAGCAATGATAATGACAATATTTACTTAAACCTAAAATAAATTAAATTACAAATTATCCTTAATAATTAGATAAGTGTAAGGAAAGAGGAAATAAATATAAAACAGTATAGAAATAGAGAATTGAATTGTAAAGGAAGAAATATACACGTTTAAGAGTTGTAAGGGTTTAATGCCCTGATATCCTGCGATCATACTGTTTGCAAATAGTTATAAATTGGTGTCTTGTAGTTGAATCTGCCTAGTCCAGCCTTTACGGACTCCGGCATCGAGTTACAAACCCTAGCCGTGTTAATGAAGAATAGTCTGGTGGATGTTAGGTAATTAAATTTTGGAACGATAAGACTGTGGTGTCTTCGTGACTTGGCTGGTATCAACTTCTCAAACAGATAGCTAGGAGTCCTCCACACAATAAATTTGTACATAAATATACAATTTCTAGCTGCCAGGTAGTTCTCAAGGCTGCAGCCTAATATCTTTGTCTGCCAAGGAGAAATATGTTCGTATCTGCTGATCCCAGATCCATAACGTGTAGCATTGTTAAAGGCAACATTAACTTTATGGCACGATATTTAATCTAATTTACTGTACACCACCTCAGAGTATGTGATGAGTGGCAAAATCAGTTGAAGTACTAATTTGCGCCTGGTTTCCACTGGAGTGAATGCAGCAGACACCCTTAATTTGCGTAGTATGGCATACACGTTTCCTACCATCTTATTTGCATGGTCAGTACATGTAAGTTCTGTATTAACAATGAAACCTAAATTTTTTACCTTTTCCGTAAAACTTAGCGAACTAGAACCTATCCACAATTTGGGAATATATAATGAACTAGCTGTACCCCGCGCGCGTTGCTACGCTGCCAACTAAAATAAATATGAAGGAAAGACATTACACAAATATTCTATTCATTTTGAGTCCTTTTATTGATTTTGTTCATTTTGAAAAAATTGTGACATTGCAGCGTTTTGTTTCAATTCGATATTTATTGAAGTGCTGTGGGATTCACAATATTTCTTGTTTTTCCATCTGGTGCGTAAACGAATAAATCGGAAGGTTTTCCGACGCGTGAGCAGGCCACATAGAGCTGCCCATGTGAGAAGCATGGATTCTCCAAATTTAATCCACACACTTGCAACGATTGTCCTTGTGCTTTGTTGATAGTCATTGCGAAAGCGAGTCG
>NW_023458557.1:3903292-3913402 GCF_013731165.1 Rhagoletis pomonella | reverse complement strand
TACAAGTGTGCAGAAAACACACCTTCCAACTAAATTTGGCTCTTTGAACGTTTATCTATTTTATATTTTATTAATTTCATTCTTTAACGATCAGGAACACGTTTATAAATTTGTTTACTTTCCTTTAGAGAACCGAATCAGTATGTAAGTGTGTAGGTATGGACAATGACCGAAACGAAGATGGCCGCACATGTGAGTAACGTGTTGCCAGATGTTCAAAGCGTAAGAATATTATAAGGGCGAATATAATAAGTTATATTATTTTATAAGTTTAATAGCAATTATTAGTATTATGTGTGCAGCGTAAGAATATTATAAAGGCGAATAGGAATAAGTAAAGAATACCAACCGTTCCGCTAGAAAAAAACTAAAAATAGGAGTCAAAAAATAGGAGTTGCGTCCACTGTATTTTTGCGTAGAACTCCTTTCTGCGTAGGCGGCCTTCGGCCGCGCTTTAGGATTATAACCCTTACCAAATATAATTCTCCTTTTGGTGTGCACCAACTGAGGCTACCGCCCCAGTGACGTAGCCTTGGGAAAGGATGAGGTAACTAGAATTCCCTTTCTGTGTGGTAAAAATGCGTGAAATGCATCACAAGAACGTGCGAAAAGCGAAGGTGTTTTGCAAATAACTAAATGTCTTATACAAATTCACAAAGTAGAATTCTCTTTCTGTGGTGCGAAGAAAAGAAGCAGAAGGATTATAACCCTCACAAAGTAGAATCCTCTTTCTGTGTTGTGAAGAAGAGGAGCAGAAGTACTTTGAGCAGAACTTCTCAACAATAAAGGTGACTATAATTATGATGTATATTTAAATCACACAATCAATAACTATTATCATTTTACTGAAAAATTACATTATCTTCACACACAATACTCATAACAGCTATCACTACAGTTGTGTCACTACTATGGACGTCGAAGATAACGTGTACCATACATTCTTCACCTGCGAACACTTCTTGATTTCGCGCAGAATGTTGGGAAAAGATACGGAGACATAACTCCGAACAACATAATTGGGGTAATGATCTACAGTGCAGACAAGTGGGAAGCAGTTGCGAGTTACGTGAAATTCGTACTCCGCTGCAAACGAGAGGACGGATATCTACTGAGGACACCCGAATGAGACGCCCCTACAAAAGAGCAGCCCCGAGGCGCTTGCATCGCGCTCCTGCATCTGAAGACATGCAGAATTGCGGTGCCAAATGCGGGATTCTAATGGGTAGCCCAACACGCTTCGGTGGGAGTCCCACACTCGGGGAAGGTAGTTTAGAGACTAGCGCCCCCGGCCAGTGCATAAAGCATTTCCCTCTCTTACGAACAAAAAAAAAACAGCTATTAAACTCATAATAAAATAGCACTTATCATATTTGCCTTTATAATATTCTTACGCTTTTAACATGTGGCAACACATTTCGAAACGTATTCTGGCAACACGTTACTCACACGTGCGGCCATCTTCGTTTCGGTCATTGTCTATACATACATTCGTACATAGTAGTTGCGATCCCGTACGAGTCCGGACTAGTCAGAAATAGTCAGAATCAGTCAGATTTTACTGGAAATCGATACCGTACTCAGATCTCTGACTATTGAGAGGACAAAAAATAGAGTAAATACCAATGCTCTACCAATGACCCAATAGGAAATTTTAACACTGACCTCGAAAACACAACCAACTTAAATTATTCGGAGAGCAACTACCGAAGCAACCAGTAAACAAAGCATAAAGTACACAACATGAAACACTTCTTCGAACACATTAGATTTAAATATGACGAGGTTACTTGCTACACCATAAAACAGTTCAACAAAAACTATAAAAAATTTGCCAAACAAGAACAAAGACTGAAATTTCTACTAAACTGTAAGAATTTTGTAACAACACCACCACATTTAACGGGCAAACTTAAGAGAATAAAACATGGGTTCCAATTGGACATCACGAAAAAAGAGTTGGACAAAGTTGAAGAACAGTTTATACTGAAAATTTTGAATTTGGAAATAAAAAAGCCAACGTCCAAATAAAACTAGCCGAAAAAATATAGAACACATCAAAACAGATCTACATACGAAGCTTGAGGAGTCCGATTTCATGCTAGTCACAGAAAAACAGAACCAATTTTCAACAAATATAGCACGTCACACCGAAAACAGTCTCAATGAGAAATTACAAAGACAAGTAGAAAAGAATTTTAGAACATACGGGTTTGTGATCAATGAAGATTGGTTTATAAATAAAACCAACATCCCAATTCCAAGAGAATCTCGATGGCTTCTTTCCTTAGGAAAAAAGTTTGCGCTGTCTATGACACGGAAAAATTTCTCGCCGGTTCACCTGATTGCGTAATTAGAGCAGGGAATTCAGACCTTAGAGGAAGACAGGGAAAAATACACTGCAAGATGTAATATAGCCACTAGCATTAACACATTCAAAAACAAATTTAAAAGTAATAAAAAAGAAAAATTCATACTTAGAATATTTGAGGACACTAAACAGTTTATAAAACAACATAAAGACTCTATAGTAATTACAAATGCGGATAAGGGAAATAAAACGGTGATGACGGACAAAACAGAATACAAAGACAAAATGAAAGATATATTTAACGACAGATCTGTGTACAAAACGAACCGAATGGACCCAACACAAAAATTGCTGAGAAGAAACAACGCGATAGTAAATGACATATACAAACAGAAAAACATTGACAATTATCAAAAGCACCTAGACTATATGGACTTCCGAAAATACACCCCTCAGACCGATATCTGCTTCAACCAATGTACCCTGCTACCGCCCTTCAAAGTTCGTTGGACAAACTCTTAAAAAAATAGTCTCAGACCAATACAATATCCACAACTCGTTTCAGCTAAAAAAAATTAAGAACCATGACGCTTGAAGAAGACGAGGTCCTCATTTCCTTTGATGTGGTATCATTATTTACCAATATACCGGTGTAAATAGCAATCCGAACGATAATGCAACAATGGACTCTAATAGAAAGATATACCACTCTCACAAGAAAGCAGTTTTTAGCGATGTTAGAGTTCTGTCTATGCGACAATAACTATTTTTTATATGACAGAATATCTTACCAACAAGTACACGGAATGCCGATAGGAAACCCGTTATCGCCCACTGTAGCTGACATTGTTCTAGATAAAATACTTGACGACAGCATCGCTGAATTGAAATCTAAGGACATATGTATCAAATACATCAATAAGTATGTAGATGATATATTCGCGATCGTAAAATGAAATGACGTAGAAGATATTTTCAATGTGTTAAATTCACAGCACAATAAAATAAAATTCACCACTGAGTTAGAAGAGGGCAATAAATTACCCTTCTTAGATTTGGAAATTCACCGCTCAAATAATAAAATAATAACAAATTGGTACTCAAAATCCATAACGTCTTCGAGAATGATAAATTACCACTCCATCCATGGGCACAAAAGAAAAATACAGCAACAAACCTAATCTACACAATCTACTTCTTAAGTGACCAGGAGTTCAGAAAAAGTAACAAACAGAAAATAATAAACATAATGCACAAGAACGGGTACCCAAATAAAGCTATTGAGATGCTAATGGCAACAACAATTAAAAAATTAAAATCAGCGCAAACAGACAATAAGTCTACAAATTTCGTATTTCATATTTCATATTTATTTAAGAAATGAGGCTGTATCTATAAGACTTTTGAGTCTTTTATAATACATCAACAGTTTGTAAAATTCAATGTTTGTACAAAGTAAACTTAAAACTAACAATATATCAAATAGCAACAAAAAATATTAATATTTGTATTTTTAATTAAAATTAAAATTAAAACTTAAAATTTAACGCCAGATATAATAAAAGGTCAGGCATATAAATATAAAAACGAACATACAAAATTTGGTTTAATAGTAGAAGTGACAGAGACAGAGAAATGATAACAGTTTAATCGCAACCACATTCATTGTGCAGATATAAAGTAATTATGCAATACCTTTCTGAAGTTACTCCGATCCATCGCTGCTTTTACGGATTCAGGAACTGAGTTCCAGAGCCTTACAGCATTAATGAAGAACAGCCTAGCTGAAGACAAGTAGGAATATTTGGGGACAATAAGACTTTGATTTCTATTAGACCTTGTTGATTTTAATTTTTCAAAAAGGTATTTTGGAGTTTTGAATTCTATAAGCTTATACATAAATATACAATTTCTAGCCGCTAGGTATTCAAAAATACTGCATCCTAGAATTTTGTTTTTCCACATAGAAACGTGGTCACATCTTTTGAGGCCGTAAACGTAACGTGTAACGTTATTAAACGCAACATCAATTTTGTGAAACGAAATAGAGTCAAACTTGCTATACACTAGCCCACAGTACGTGATCTGCGGCACTATAAGCTGAATAGCTAACTTTCGTCTTGTATCTAAGGGTGTAAGCGACGCTGACATTCTTAATCTACGTAAAACAGCATACACGTTACTTACAACATTATTTACATGGACAGAACAGCTCAACATAGAATTAACAACAAACCCTAAATTTCTTATCTTGTCAGACATAATCAGGACGCTATTACCAACAAACAGTTTTGGAATATCTTCCACATGTACTACACGTTTACTAATGGGCAACACATACGACTTTGCAGCATTTAAGCAAAGACAATTATCGTGGGCCCACTGTGAAATTGCAGACAGGTCACTATTAATTTTAAAAACACAAATATTCAACAAGACCAATTTGACTGGACAAGTACAATTGAATGTCAGCGTAAGCATGGACATTGACATAGTGGCACACAGAGAATACATCATTCACAAAAAGACTGAACAAAAGGGGACCAAGGACAGAACCTTGCGACACACCCGAGCCAACAAGTTTAGATGTGGAGCAGCCAGTCTTGCACATTACCTATTAAGTTCTTCCTGCAAGGTAGCTGATCATAAGTTTAACAGAGCTATCAGAAAAACCAAAGTGGTATTTAAGTTTTTTGCAAAGCAGGTCATGATTCACGAAGTCAAATGCCTTACTGCCATACCTAAACAAAAGCGTCAGCGTTGTCTGGCTGTCAAAAAATTCTCATGTCCATACAATTTGTATGAAGCATACCGAAACAACGCGGCGTCAACGCTGAGCGGTTGCAAAATCCGATTTTGACAGGACGTTAGGTATTGAAGTTGGCTGCAGAAAACGGCGAAACTGTAATTTTCGTGTTACACACAAACCAACCTATGCTTATTGTTGCCGTTATTTCTGCATTTGGCGTAGCGTTGACGCTTTTGTTTAGGTATGGCACTTCGGCGCTAACGCTAGGCGTCAGAAACCGCTCCGCCCAACGCTTTTGTTTAGGTATGGCAGTTAGAAAAATCCAGAAGGCAAAGAAGAGATAGGTCACCATTGTCAAACTGTATCCGTATATCGTCAAGTATTTTCAACTTAGCCGTAGAGCAGCTATGACTTGGTCTAAACCCTGACTGCAATGGCGATAATAAATTATTTTCCTGTACAAATGAAGAAATCTGCCCTGCCATCAACGACTCGCGCACTTTTGAGAAGGCTGGTAAAATACTTATAGGTCTGTAGTCTCTAGGATAAGTAGCAGTGCTCTTTTTGGCTACAGGAATAATGACAGCCTTTTTGCATTATCTTGGTTAATGACATGAGTTAGAGTTCTCAGAATAAAAGGCAGCACAAGTTTCACAAACTTCAAACATATCCCATCCTCTCCAATGCCATTAGACTTGATACCCATTACACATTTCAAAACTTCTGATTCACTTACTCCGTCAAATTGAAACTCTTCTTTTATAGCAACATTGCTAGTGAAAATTTAAGCTGGAGGACTTTTGCTGTTTCTGCTGACACTGATAGAATAGTCGTTGAGTGTGTTTGGGTCAATTTTACAATCAGACTTAGGTTTTCCATGCACATTTAGGTTTTTCAAATTGCGCCATAAATCCTTTGAAGATAGTGACGGGTTCAATTTATAACTAAAGTACCACCGCTTTGCATTTCTTGTAATGACAGTCGCTTTATTTCTTGCAGCCTTGTATTGTGACCAAGCAAAGTCAGAGTTGGTTCCTCTCCATTTTGCATACAATTTATTTCTAGTTTTTATAGCTGAGCTGACCTTATTAGTGTACCAAGGACAGGAGGTATTCATAGCCCTAACAATGCGGACAGGGACATGATCGTCAAATAATTCAGCGAGTGTTTTATTTAAAAAAGAACCAACTGCTATCCCAGTTAACATTTGACAAATCAACGAACAGATCAGTAATGTTAACAGACTTCAGATCACGATACATAAAAATAACACAATCAGCAGGACAATTCAGCGACACATCTAATGCACAAAATACTAGATCATGGTCAGAGACAAAAGACATTTGGTCAAATTTAAGAACATGGTCAAGATTAGATGTAATAACCAGGTCTAGCAAGCTAGGTTTCGAATTGTTGGCGTATCTTGTTGGTAAGAACTTGTTGACTACAGCAAGACCAGCAGCGGGTACGTGGTCAAGTAGTTTAATAGTATACAAGTCGTTTAGCAGCAGGTTAACATTAAAATCACCACATATAACATAATATTCATATTCAATTAAAAACGCGGATAACTCAACAAAAAACGAATCTAACATACAACACCTATGAGGATTATACACACAGGACACTAGTACTTTTGTTACACCGTCTGAAATTTCAGAAATAATAAATTCCGTTTCAGGGTTATTCGCTTTAGCTAAAAGTTTAATTTTTAAGGTAGATCTGTAGTATATTGCAACACCTCCCCCTTTTTTTGTTGTTCGATCGTGATGTATACGATTATAGTGTGGGATTCCATAATAATAGTCAGGAATATTAGAATTGAACCATGTTTCTGAGACACAGACAACATCAACGCCCGATCCCCCAAAGACATTTCTAACGGAGTCCAGTTTGTCACCGTTAAGGCTTCGCGCATTAAAATTCACAATTTTAAGGCCCCTAGACTGGTTGCACAAAATATTTACTACAATTTTATGGTTTTCATCAATGCTGCCGGCAGATTTCCTACTGGGGTTTAAATCCATCAGCTAAAAAATTAGTAACCACAAATCATAGGCAAAACAAAAAGACTTCAAAACATGAATGTATGTGATTGCAAAAAATCAATATAAGCAGGAGAAAAGAGCGATTCGAGAACAGGCGAAAATAACATACACTTTCATAGACCGAAATCAAGGGAACAAAGAAAAATTTCGAAGCGAAAACAGAAGATTTACAGGAGTCACTAGAGATGGGCGATCTCGTGACTTTTGAGGAACAACGTTATTTGTGACTGTGACTTTGCAGTCACAGTGATTTTCAGCCGTGACTGTGACAAAAACAGTGACAAAAGTATTGCAGACCAGAAAAATTTGACCGAGTGAACTTAGTGCTTTATTGATCAATTTGGCAACACTACATTTGTCTTTTGTTTTCACTGTTCATATTCCTTTTTAATTCTAATATCAAATATCGCTTTGGATACAAATTAAGTTGAAAAAAGGTTCAACAATCACATTAAAAGATGCAGGAAGCACATTGCCACAATTGGAATATACTCGTAAACGTTCCCACAAAATTAGAAATATAAAGTTGGAGTCAAAGGAGTTTGATGGCGAAATTGCACAATCTATTAGCTGCGTTCCAGATGCTTCCCGATTTGCAGGAAAAGCTGTTTTCGCCATTAAAAACCGTATGGAAGGTGGCCACCTGGAACAGCTTCCTGTAAAAACCTGCGAATCGTGAAGCATCTGGAACGCAACTATTATGTCTGTTTGGAATCGGCGAAATAGCATCTGCTTGGGTACAGTGTATTTATACGATTCCGTGATCATGACCATGCGGCAGAAGTTCATGGAGGAATGTCCGCAATGGAAGTGCCATTCATGGTGAGTAATTATCAAATGCAAATAGCAGTTATTGACTTTCTATTTTAGGATATTGTGGACGTTGTGAGGGGCTTACCTATAAACTTGTGCGGTACTACATGTTTTTTTGCTGGGTGATGCACTACTGCACTAAATCAATTAAACTATGGAATATTCGAAAAAAAATTTGGTTGGAAACTTACGAACAAACCTACGACGAAATATACATATTCAATAACAGTGAACTATTATAAAATGGAGGGTTTCATTGCTATTGAATTCAACCGCTCAGTGCCGATGTAAACTTTAGGACAACACTACTAAACTCACACCATAGGAGCTAGTTCAAACTGCCCTCAAGGGTGCACTCGCCTTATATGCAGTAAAATAAAATGATAAATGAGTTTTATTGAATTCAAGAGATTCGAAATTTCTCAAGTAGGTCATCCAAAATCAACATTTAATTTTTCCAATTTCAGTTATTAATTTTAAAAATTTACATAAACTTGGTAATATTCTAAGAGCAGTTGCTGGGTTTTAATTATTCTTTAAGATATTTGTAGAAGTGTACGGGACTGTCTGCAGTTCTTAAGAAAAATGCAAGAAGTATTTTTCTTTATTTCTGTTGCTGTAAATTTTATTCAAGAAATAAATATACGAGCACTTTTTTCTTGATAGCTGCTTACTGATTTAAAGAAATTTTGATAGAAGTAAATTTCTCTTCGATTTCTTGTGTATCATATTATTTAAATACATTCACATATGAGTTTTCCGCTCTTACAATAACACCATTCATAATCAGTAACCAAAATTGTAAAAATTAAAAAGCTGGTTTTGGGTGAGCAGCTTAAGAAATATTGAATTTTATTGTAAAGGTTCAGGCTTCAATTCATGACTATTTCATATTTACAAACAGGTACAAAAGCTAATATGTTAAACAAATTAAAATAACAAAAATAAAATTTACATATTCAAGTGTTTGAAATTGAATATAAATTTTTGATGTTTTTTAATTCCTTATCATATATCGTCGTTAAAAATAATGCAAAGGCGTAAAACCAAATGCAAAATTTAGTGTGTCTATTCAGTCAACTAAAACTTAAAATTAGGAGTATATTCATTAAAAAACATAAAACTTAAAAAGTAGTAAGTTAAGTAACAAATGGTATACCTTTCCACAGATATTTTTCGTTTGTATTTAAAAATAATAGCATCTCAGTGTTTTTTTCACTCAATCGTGAACGCCGGTCACTGACAATTTGACCTGCTTTAGAAAAAATTCTTTCACAGGGAACTGAGGAAGCTAGTGCACACAAATATTTTTTTGCCAGTCCAGCTAATTTAGGATACTTATATTTATTTTCGCACCACCACAGAAATGGGTTATTTGACCTGTGAATTATACCATCTTCTAAATAGCGCTGAATTTCGATAATGCTTTTAGCTTCAGCACTGCCTTTTGGTTTATTTTGGTTGGCTCATTGATCGAAAGAGCTCCAAATGGAAAATGCGTGCACTGCGGCTTCTTCTGAACTTTCAAACAGCATCTCTGGTTCTTCCCTTTGCAATTCCATAAGGTAACATTTTACCATTTTTTTTTGTATTTTGTGCTGCATTTTCATGCGTAAGGGCAATAATTTAGAAAGAAAAAGTGTTGATTATCTGGAAATGTACTCCTTTATTAGTTTTGTACTTCTTTTGAACTCCTTTTTCCATCTATTAATATTTTATCATATACAGGGTGTAAAATAATAACTGTTGCACAGTTTTTTTTAAATAAGATTGGCCTTGATAGATTTTGCGCAAAAAGTAGTTCATTGTTAATTATCCACAGATTTTACTTCAATTTTATTAATTTGTTTTTAAATTTTAACGTTTACCGGTATTTGAGAGAAAAGTGCAAGTAAAAAAAGTCGTTATTGTATAGTTTTTAAATTTACCCTTCATTTGGGTTTACCAGGGGGTTTGGGAGATAAGCGCAAGCGGCACGCAAGTCTTCGTCGGTTACTTTATTACATATCTTCTGTAACCATCGGCTAATTTCCTCATACTAGGAGGGAATTCATTCGACCAACCCTATACATTTGTTTTCTTTATACAAAATCTAAGAAAAAATACACCTAAAAAGGAGGTGTGTGCCGCATGTACTTAAACCCCTTTTATTTTTCAAAAAACCTGTGCGACAGTTATTATTTTACGCC
>NW_023458557.1:3899562-3903192 GCF_013731165.1 Rhagoletis pomonella | reverse complement strand
TATTTCTTTCTGCTCTATTTACACCGGAGCGTGATTCGCAACCGCCCTCGTTTAAACATTTGGTCCATCGCTGCCGACCGATTTAAAATTACAAGCACCATTATTTCCAAAGTGATTCCTGCTACTCAGCTATATTCACCAAGCCACATACAGTCCATTACATTCAACAAAGCGTATTTTCCACATCCAAAATTCACCAGCACGCCAGCATCTGTGCCAGTGTCAAGTTTTTGTGCCACAACAAACTGCTCCTGCGAAAACGCACCGCTTGCGCCAGCGATATTTGGCACTACAAAAACACCAGTCAATAATACAAGGTACGTGGTTATATTTTCGGTGCACTTTGTTTAGAAAACTATGAAAATTTCTATTTTCTCCAAAATAAATTCACATACTATACGTATAAACGCGAGTGCAAACGAGATTCACGCGGGTGATGTTGTGAAAACTGCGCACTTGTGAAGTAGTTTCTTTCTTCAAATAATTAAGCTGATTCAGTCCATCCGCGAGTGACATAAAAGGCTAGTATTGGTTTATAGTGCACATACACGCATGACAAAAAGTGTCTCATTAATTCAAGTTTATTTGCAACATATTGGTTTCCGTGTTTTTATCGTAGCTTTAATTAAAACACTTTGTCATAATAGATTGAACGAATTATTAACTTGTGTTGCACTAATTTTTTGACACAATTCACTTATCATTGTTTGGAGGATAAATAACCTCAATGTTTGTAGCAAGCCTTATTAATCAGCCCTTTAATTTGCTTTAATCACTCGCGCCCTTTCACAAAGTCATTTTTAGATTGTTGAATCTGCCAACATTTTGATTTGCACATATTGATATTTGAAACTTTATTGATCTCAAGAATTATATCATATACATATATACGAATATTCATTTGCACAGTTGGGTGGCGAGTTTATGTACACATATTTAGATAAATAAGTGTTTGACATATTCCACAAATCATTGCTGGAAAAAACCTATAATTTAAATAAAGTCTGTTATATATATAATTTTACAAATACAATCCTGCGTGACTTTTTTGAATTGTGGACACAATCGTTTTCTTTCTTTGGTGATTTGATATTTTTGATTTCATTTGCAAAAAATAGTTTCGTTGTTTGAAAACGATCAAGTGCGGTCATAAGAAATAGCTTTTGAGAGTTATATTGGCCGTTCGTCGACAAGCACAACATCATCAGGGCTGGAGGTCGCCTCGGAGCATAATTATCCCGTATAATTGCAGATTGTCTCGTCTTATCGCCCTGTTGATTCACCAAGTTTCCTTGCACGGAGAAAATCAACTCATGCTACGCCTTATCCGTACCCAGTACTGCATTCCCAGGATAAAAACATGATTAGGTCTACCATCCACAATTGTAAGACCTGTACGATCTACAAAAAACGACCTCAGACGCAAATTATGGGAACTCTTCCTCAGGAACGCACTACGTTTACGCGCGCGTTCACGAATACGGGAGTAGACTTTACCGGACCTTTTGAGATCAAAAGCTACCGCGGCAGAGGTTGTCGAATATCCAAAGGGTATGTTTGCCTATTCGTTTGTTTCACTACTAAAGCGATTCATTTAGAAGCTACGAGTGATCTTAGTACCCCATCCTTTCTAGCAGCATTTGCTCGATTTGTGTCTAGAAGAGGATGCCCGAAAAATGTCTACTCCGACAATGGTACAAATTTTGTCGGAGCTTCGCGTTCTTTACGATCCGAATTCAAGGCTTTCTTGTCGGACGCGCGAGACAAAACGACTGACAGGGAAGACAATCTACCCCCAACTGAATCTAGGTTGGGGCGAGTTGTCAACCTACAACAACCACCTTATAAAATTGCCTTCTTCACCTATAGATTATTCCACTTCCTTTTACCACAACATTCCACTTCCAGGTAATCGGTGGGATTCCACGCCTAACTTGTCATAATTTTACAAAAAAGGAGTATCTTTTCGTTTTTTTTTTTTTGTATTTTTGGTGATGATTCTTACTCGGGTTACGTCGGGTTGATCTGGTTACACAAAAACGACCATCCTCAGATCTGAATCCACAATTAAAATTGCAGAAGTAGCGAACTACTCCGCCTCAGACTGAGAGGCAAGCGGTCGAAGATCAGCAAGTTTACCGAACGAATTCACGAAATATACTTTAAAAATCTTTCGGATTCCGCGCAAATTATTCGCAACTTTGCTGGTCTTAGTTTTGTGGTGAAGTTTCTTGAAAATTCATTTTTTGAAATTGAAATTTCATTATTTAAACCACAACTTAACCGCATAACGTTTGCTTTATTTTAGTTAGAAATTATTATATTAAAAACATATCGAAAACTCTTTGAGGATAAACATTTAAAACATAAAAAAAATACCAGTGCTAAATACTTATCAGGCGATTCGACAGATAATTAGTGTTTACTTATTAAAAACATGATTGGTGTTCCAGGGTTAATGAATTTGTATTTAGTTGCAAGTTTAAGCAAATGCCCCACCCGAAGTTTAAAAGGTAAATTTTTTTTAAGGGAAATTAGCAGTCATTATAATATTTCAAAACTCACATAATTTAGGGTCCACTGCGGTTCGATGGAGAAAAGATTGTTGAATAACTTCTCGCGGTGGTCAAGGTATCCATATTATGTATTTCTTTTCGGAGGCCTTTAAAAAAAAACACAAATCAATTAGTTATCAAATAAACGGTTAACAAAAAAAGGTTAAAAACATAAAACTTGATTACCAGACCAACGAAATTTCCGACAAGGAAGATGATGGAGTCCAAAAGAAGACCAGGATACTGCCCCGAACAGAAACGTCAGCTGGAATGGGGACTCGCAAACCAGACTGGAACCTATACCATGAAATAAAGACTGTTAAAAACTCATTTGGATTATACAGTGGCTACAGTTAAATCGGCGTCCACGGCTGCATTTCGAACATAATAACTAATTTATTACTTCAACTGAGAAACAAAGTGGAATCTATACGTAGTTTCCTTCGTCGATTGCTTTTTTGATGACGAACATAGCTGTTTCATACCAATACTTTTCAAATCATTGGAATTAATTAAATTAATTAAGTAAACAAATATACATCTTTCCTTAGTAAATCGCAGGAAGATTGTACATTTTTAAATTGCTGATGCAAATTATTGTTGACAAAAAGCACCCGTGGGCCGCAATCCCACTCACAAGTTCGTGCTGGAAAAAATGTTCCCAGCACGTGTTTGCAACTTCCCTACTACTTTGTATTTGTATGTTTTGTGTGTTACACCTCAATATAAATAGTTTGCTACTATAAGCTTACAAGCTAAATCTACTTTTTGGCTTCGTTTGTTTTTAAATTAACTACACATGATGTTTGCCATTACCCAGTGGCTAACAAATAAAAGCAATTTCTCTCCAATTGCTTTGGCCATAACTGGTAGCAAAATGTTTAAAAACATAAAAGTGCTAGTGCTAATTATGTATAATATAATTTTTATTGACTTTAAAGGTTAGCATTAGCAGAATCTAATGCATTTACTAACACTCAGGTGCGAACTCGAAACTTCTAAGTTTGTTGTAATTTATTTAGCTTCCTATTCTATGGAAGAGATCCCACGTAGTATTGCACTGCGTCAAGATCAA
>NW_023458557.1:3897086-3899462 GCF_013731165.1 Rhagoletis pomonella | reverse complement strand
CAGAGTGTCATCGATCCTGGGAAGAGGATAGCTGTCCTTTTTCGTCAATCGTTTAGTTTCCGGTAGTCTACGCAGAACCGCATTTGACCATCCTTCTTCTTCACAAGTACTACCGGCGAACTCCACGGACTCGCTGATGGTTCAATCACACCACTCTCGCTCATTTCTTTTATTATTTGGTTAATAGTTTCACGCTTGGCAAGTGGAACACTCCGAGGAGCTTGACGGATTGGCCTTGCATCGCCAGTATCAATGCGATGTTTCATAACGTTAGTCCTGCCTGGTTTGTCGCCATCCTTGTCGAATATGTTGGAGTATCTTCGGAGAAGTTCCTTAGCCTTGTGCTGGTATTTTTCTTCCAACCCTTCCGTCCATGCATTGATGTCTTCCGCAATGCCATTCTCGCCAATGGAATCGCTTTCAGGTAACTTTTCGCAGTTGAAGATTGCCTCTACCTCTCGACATTGCCCCAGTACAGTTCCTCTTCGGAGTTTGACTGGGGATTTGAACTCATTGAGCACTCGAACTGGGATGCGTCCATCCTTTTGCGTCTTAGCCAGGGTTTACCAATAAGTACGTCCGGTGTAGAGTTTTGTGTTGCTTCAACAACCCACAATTTGTTTGTCCCACAATCTCCATCAATCTTTGCCCACACAACTGCTTCTGACTTCGGTGGAATCTGCTCGCTTTCCTCTAGGATCACTCGCTTGCTGCTGTACGGACCATCATACCCAAACCGAAGGGGCACTTCCATGTTGTTATACGTCATAATCCTGTTCTTCATGTTGATCTGCATACCTTGATTAAGGTAGAAGTCTAATCCAATGATGACTTCATCCATAATCGCCGCGACTATGAACTTGTGTAACACCGTCACATTCCCTATTGCGACTTTACATGTTACCTCTCCTACAACTTGGGTGTCCGCACCAGTTGCTGTCCCCAACCTTGCTCCAGGTAATGGCCTTACCTCTTTAGTGACCAAATCAGATCGAATGATGGAATGTGATGCGCCCGTATCCACTGTTAGTACTCGCTCATGTCCGTCCACATATCCACCAACAGTAACGTTGCTCGCTTTTCTGCCAATTCGCGAGACGGAGATTATGGGGCATTCAATTACCGGAGCCAGCGCGCGCCCCTTGCTGCTGGCTCGTTTTAGTTTAACGACTGATTGGAGTTGAATTCGTCTCCTTCAGCCCTGCGTTTGCGTCCTGCTAAATTGTTGAGCGCACTGGAACTTGCACTGCAATCGCTCCATCTGGCAGATCTGTCGTCTGTGCTCGCTACCATAGCGTCTTTCCACGGCCCCCATCAATGAATTATAATTGTTCCTTTCACAGTCGGGAATGGTCCGCAAGATTTCCGCTGCAGGTTCTTTTAATGCCACGGACAGAGCAGCAGATTTATCCTCCATACTCCAACGATTTGCTGTAGCTGTCTTCTCGAACTGGAGCTTAAAGACCTGGAAAGGAGTCGTCCCGTCAATGGATGGAGTTTTTACCTTGGAAGCGTTCGTCGAAGCGGCTGGACGATTCAACTGCAAGTCTCGGAGTCGACATTCTAACTCGCCCATCTTAGCCTCGACTTTGTCCTGTCTCTCTTCGATTTTTCCTGTATTTGTACAATCTTTGCATCCTGTGCTTCCAGTTGGGATGACATCTGTGCTGATACCGCTGCTGATATACGTGTCTCCAGCGCTTGTATCTGCGATGAAACATCTGACGACTGTGTTTGCATCTCAAATGACAGCTGTGATGACATCTCTGACATGCGTGTATCCTGTGCTTGCATCATCTGTGACATGGCAGCCAATAACGTGTTCATGTCCATAACTGTTGATGTCGAAGGAGCCTTTTGCTGTTCTTCAACCTTCCCGGACGTCTGTTGCACATCCTTCGACGAACATGCAGCCTCATCGTTCTGTTCGTCCTTTGCGGATGTATCGTCGGGTTTACCTTGGAAGTCGTATTTGTCCACGTCGATGCCTTCAGCTTCCATAGCCTTTCGCAACCGGGATAACAATTCCACTTTTCTTCCGGAGGTGGCCAAATTACGCTTTTCCAACTCCTGCTTCAGCCCCTCATTTTTTAAGTCCTGAATTTTCGACATTTTTAGTAGTTTCTCCTTCGGGATTTATTTAACAATCCCACTTCTGACACCAATTGCTACGATTATCCTCGAAACCTTGACGGATTTCCCAAATATACTGGGGCTCGTATCGCTGGATTGTTAAATAAATGCTAACGATGACCAAATTGTAGTACACTTAACTTTATTGTACAACAAACAATTTACAATACTTGCTAATACAGTAAAAACACTTTAGAATACTTGTTGAAGCAATAACAACGCTTTACTACTTGTTAACACAAT
>NW_023458557.1:3890725-3896986 GCF_013731165.1 Rhagoletis pomonella | reverse complement strand
GAGAAAAAATAATTAGTGTTAATTACAAATTAGATTTACTACTTTTTGCAACCTTCTTACCTGCGATTCCGTAATCCCTCGGGCATGAATGTACTTTCCATTCCATTCTTCCAATGAAAGGTGCAATCCCGTATTCCTCGGACTCCGACTAGTCAAACTGTCAAAAAATAAAAATTCGCTCAGAGCGAGAGAGTAACATTGAAAAGTACGGGATCGCTTTCTAGTAAAAAATGGTAACTTCTGTCAACTTCAACATAACCGCCATTTTTGGTTGTAAATTTTTGCTTATTTTTTATGTAAGCACGCTCAACTCTCACATGTAAATAACCAAAAATACTTTCAAATTAATTAGAATCCACTTAAAGAAGTAATTAAATACTTTTCAACATGAATTAGCAGAGTGCACTTTTCTTTTGTTTACAATCTGGTTGCCAAACACACTACAGCTGATAGTTTGACACATTTACCAGCAAAAAATTCTCGGACTAAAACTGGTAAGGGTAATTCTCTAGTCTAGGGTAACAACCCCTAAAAAGGTCCGGAAAAGTCGGGAGAGGTACCAAACGACGCTTTTCGGCCCCCCTATTAACAATCTGGAGGGGAGGGCTAATATTATTAACCATTTCAAAGTTATAAACAAAAAACTTTTGTTAAATTTCGTTGTTTTCTATGAGCAATTACCACGTCAAAAATGTACTAAATCACCAGTTTCCACTTTTAAAACACTATTAGAACGTCTCCGGTTATTATTTTATGCAAACCAAATCATTTATTCACTTTTATTTTATATATTTCGTTAATAAAACAGAGTAAACAAACTTTGCGCCTGCCAAAATTATTATAACCTCAAATCGCTGGTATTGCCACTTTATTTCACATTTCAGTTGCGCTTTTCTACTCAATTTACACTATACCCTTCTTCTTCTTCTTCTTATTTTTTTACTTTCACCTAAATAAGATATTCTAACCAAAATATAATAGCAAATTTCGCTATACCGTGGCAGCGCTACTTTTATGGTTTACACTTATTTTAGCTGTAATTAAAAGTAAGCCAAAAGTGCGATTTTTTATATAAAATTTCCATTATTTAACGAAGTATTGATTTTTATGGAAAAGCGCCGCAGGCGAAAATTTTTAATAAATCTGATCTTATTTAGGTGAAAGTAAAAAAAGAAGAAGAACAAGAAGAAGAAGAAGAAGTGTATAGTGTAAACTGAGTATAATAGCGCAACTGAAATGTGAAATAAAGTGGCAATACCAGCGATTTGATGTTATTGTTACAGCAGTGTTTGCATTATTCAACTTTGCGTTCAACAATTGCGCTCAACTCAACGCAAGGAAAAAAAGTTGAATGGCTAAATGTTGGCTGGCGACCAACTTTGTTGAAAGCGATTAGTTGAAAGGCCATTCAACCAAAAGTTGAATGCAAAGTTGAACAATGCAAACACCTTTTTATGGCGAATATTTTGATATTTTTTCATATTTTGATATTTTTAGCCATTCAACTTTTTTTTCGTGCAACCCTGCGCTGAGTTGAACGCAAATGTTGAACTCAAAGTTGAACAATTGGGGTGTTCACAGTTCGTTCCAATTAGTGTCTCAAAATGTAGACGTCTACATTTTAAGACGTTTTCGAACCGTAAAATCTGTGGTGTTGTTGTTTCCCATACAAAATTGGAAAACGACGCCGTCTACATTTTGTCACACTCAAAGGTATGTTTTTTACGCGTCTACATTTTGCAACCTCGCAGCAGAGTTGCATTATGGCAATACTAATCACATTTTTTTTTATTTATTGGGCACGTTTTCTGTATTTGCATTTAATTTGAGCGCAATTTCTGATGAAAAGAAACAAATCAAGGAAAAGAAATAACAAATATTACAAATTGGTAATTAAGTTAAATAATTACAATTTTTCAGAAACATAATCGAAAGGCGACATATAAAAAATGCACGCAAGAAATGTCTGGCAACACCAGCAAAGTTTTGAGACGATTTTGCGACGACTGCTAGAAAGGGGTGCTCACAGTTTGATGCTAAAAATGTCTCAAAATGTAGACGTCTACGTTTCCAGACACAATTTGGAACGAACTGTGAACACCCCAAATGCAAACACACTTTACGATTATCCTTGAACCCTCGTCCGGATTTCCCAAATCTCTGGTTCGTATCGCTGGATTGTTAAATAAAGGCTAACGATGACCAAATGGCAGTACAATTAACTTTATTGTACAACAAACAATTTTACAATACTTGCTAATACAGTAAAAACACTACAATACTTGTTAAGGCAATTACAACGCTTTACCGAACTTGTTACACACAGTTAAACTTATAGCTTGCTTATTCGCAACTCGCTTCTCTGCTCACTCTACTTGTAGCTTGCTGACTTGTAACTAACTAAATTCGCAGTGGCGGCGCCCTTATATACCTGCGATGGCACTTATGGCAACTCTAGAACATTCTGAAGTTTATCGCTCATTCTCTTTCTTTCGCTGTTCGCAGTGTTCATCCAACTTGACGTTTCTCTTTGTGGAACATTCTATGTCATTCCTCGAACATTCTGCCTATTTCTCGTTGTTCGCTTTGTGTTGCCGCAGTATTCGCCACACTGCCCTCCACCTAAGTCTGATCGTCCCGATCAGACACACTTACCGCTCCAACCGCTGCAAGTCTTTCCAAGTGGACCACTTTCATCTTGGTCCTCGGTCTCCCCATTGTCTGGATTCGATGCCCTGCGTCCTTCAGCCGTTTGTCAATCCTATACGGACCTTTCCAGTTACGATGTTGTTCGGAGGTGAAGCCTTTCTTCGGCTGCGGCATGTGCAACAACACCGAATCACCTTCCTGTAACTCCTCTCGGCTCGATGCGTTACTGGACATTGCTTCCAGCTTATCTCCGGTGGTGCACCATCTCACATGGTCGTGCTTCTGCCGGCCACTGGTGGTGAGCAGACCATGTCTCTTCTCATGGGCACCCTCTTCGCCAGATCTATGCCGCATCATCTGTCCATGACACCCTGACTCCCGCCTTCGTGCTGCACTGCCTTTAGCACATCTTGCTACATCCGGATCCTTACGCTGAAACTTCCGCCGTCGTTTCGTATCTCGCTCTTCCGCCGATGCTAACTTCATTGACCGGACATGTATAATCTCAACCTTAGCTTCCGGCTTAACTGCTCGCCTTTGCCGGCCACCTTTTTCCGGGACACTTCAAAGCGCGCCTACTGCTTTCACAGCCGCTTCCATTTCCGGCCACCGGCGTATCACCATTGCAACGTGGTTCAGTGGCTTTCCTCCTGCCGGAAACACTGCCTGGCTCGCCATGACCACTTCCTTGTTGTGACCTCTTCTTCACTGAGCTGGCGGAACCGTCACGCTTTTCCTGTATTGGTAAACCGCTTCCTTCTCCAGACGAAACCACTCCGTCTCCATCACTGCCAACCTCCGCCCAACTAATCGCTTCCGTTTCTGGTGGAATCTTCGACACTTCCTCTAAGACTAACCGTCTGCTGCAGCACTGGCTGTCGTAACCAACTCTAAGTGGCACTTTCCTGTGACGATCTGTCAGGATCATTCTCTGGAGGTCAATCTTCATGCCTTGGCCAAGTAAGAGATCCACGCCGATGATGACTTCATCCACAATGTCTGCCACTATAAACTTAGTGTACGAGGCCCAACCGTCGATTATTACCTCGCATGGTACTTCTCCCAACACTTGGGTGCATTCACCAGTTGCAGTCTGAAGGTTTGCTCCAGGTAGTGGCTCCACATAAAAAGTGGCCAAATCCGGTCGAATAATGGAATGTGTCGCTCCAGTATCCACTGTCAGTACTCTCTCCTGCCTATTCACACATCCACCAATAGTGAGGTTGCTCGCATTCCGGCCAATTTGTGAGACGGAGATTATGGGGCATTCAATTGCGGGAGCCAGCGCGCGCCCCTTGCTGCTGGCTCGTTTTAGTTTAACGACTGATTGGAGTTGGCTTCGTCTCCTTCAGCCCTGCGTTTGCGTCCTGCTGAATTGTTGAGCCCACTGGAACTTGCACTGCAATCGCGGGCGAAGTGGCCTGACTTTCCACATTTAAAACATTTGCCAGAGCCATGCTTTTTCTCGCCCAGCAGTTGGATAATCTTCTTCAGCATTTCCTTTGTCTCGTCCGGTGTCTCCACTTCCACGCGATGTGCTTTGTAGGCTGGTCTACTTAGGAGCGCCGCCGTTTCACGCGTCTGAGCATACGAGACAGTTTCAGCAAATGTTGGCTTGGGATTCGCGTACGTCTCTCGCTTGGTATACACGTCCCGCATTCCGTTGATGAACCTCTGGATTTTTACTCTTTCGAGGTGCTCACCAGATGCATCTCCAATTGCCAAATGAGCCAACCTTTCAACCTCAGAGGCGAATTCCTGTAAAGTCTCGTTGGATTTCTGGCAGCGATCCTCCAGTTCCATCTGGTAAATCTGTCTCCGGTGCTCGCTACCATAATGTCTTTCCACTGCACCCATTAACGCATCGTAACTGTTCCTTTCACACTCGGGAATAGTCTGCAAGATTTCTGCCGCAGGTCCTTTCAATGCAACGAATAGTGCAGCGGATTTATCCTCCATGCTCCAATTATTCGCTGCAGCCGTTTTTTCGAACTGGAGCTTAAAGACCTGGAAAGGAATCGTGCCGTCAAAGGATGGGGTTCTTACTTTGGGTGCGCTCGTCGAAGTAGCTGGACGATTCAACTGTAAATCACGAAGACGACCTTCCAACTCCTCTACCTTTGTCTCGACTTTCTCCTGTCTCTCTTCGATTTTGTCCTGTATTTGTGTAATTTTTGCATCCTGTGCTTCCAGCTGGGATGATATAAGTGTCTCTTGTGCCTGTACCTGAGTTTCTAACCGGGATGACACCTGCGATGACACCTGCGCTGACACCTCGGAAGATATACGTGTTTCCAAGGCTTGCATCTGTGAGGAAACGTCTGACGACAACTGCGACCTCTGTTCCTGCATCATCTGTGACATGGCAGCCAATAACGTGTTCATGTTCATACCTGTTGATGAACAAGGAGCATTTTGCTGTTCTTCAACCTTCCCGGATGTCTGCTGCACATCCTTCGACGAACAAGCAGCCTCATCCTTCTGTTCGTCCTTTGCGGATGCATCGTCGGATTTACCCTGGAAGTCGTATTTGTCCACGTCGATGCCTTCAGCTTCCATAGCCTCCCGCAAACGGGATAATAATTCCACTTTTCTTCCGGAGGTGGCCAAATTACGCTTTTCCAACTCCTGTTTTAGTTCCTCAATCTTTAAGTCCTGAATTTTCGCCTTTTTCAGTAGTTTATCCTTCGGGATTTATTTAACAATCCCACTTCTGACAACAATTGTTACGATTATCCTTGAACCCTCGTCCGGATTTCCCAAATTCTCCGGTTCGTATCGCTGGATTGTTAAATAAAGGCTAACGATGACCAAATGGTAGTACAATTAACTTTATTGTTCAACAAACAATTTTACAATACTTGCCAATACAGTAAAAACACTACAATACTTGTTAAAGCAATTACAACGCTTTACCGAACTTGTTACACACAGTTAAACTTATAGCTTGCTTATTCGCAACTCGCTTCTCTGCTCACTTTACTTGTAGCTTGCTGACTTGTAACTAACTAACTTCGCTGTGGCGGCGCCCTTATATACCTGCGCTGGCACTTATGGCAACTCTAGAACATTCTGAAGTTTATCGCTCATTCTCTTTCTTTCGCTGTTCGCAGTGTTCATCCAACTTGACGTTTCTCTTTGTGGAACATTCTACGTCATTCCTCGAACATTCTGCCTATTTCTCGTTGTTCGCTTTGTGTTGCCGCAGTATTCGCCACATTATAATAATTTTGGCAGGCGCAAAGTTTGTTTACTCTGTTTTTTTAACGAAATATATAAAATAAAAGTGAATAAATGATTTGGTTTGCATAAAATAATAACCGGAGACGTTTTAATAGTGTTTTAAAGGTGGAAACTGGTGATTTTGTGCATTTTTGTCGTGGTAATTGCTCATAGAAAACAACGAAATTTAACAAAAGTTTTTTGTTTATAACTTTTAAATGGTTAATAATATTAGCCCTCCCCTCCAGATTGTTAATAGGGGGGCCGAAAAGCGTCGTTTGGTACCCCTCCCGACTTTTCCGAACCTTTTTTAGGGGTTGTGACCCTACACTAGAGAATTACCGTTACCAGTTTTAGTCCGAGAATTTTTTGCTGGTAAATGTGTCAAAC
>NW_023458557.1:3877698-3890625 GCF_013731165.1 Rhagoletis pomonella | reverse complement strand
CCCTTTTATTTTTCAAAAAACCTGTGCGACAGTTATTATTTTACGCCCTGTACTTTGCCATTCAAATTGTGGCAAACACTACTTAGTAAGCAAAGTTAAGTGTGATAGTGAAAAAGTGTAAGCATGGCCGTAGCAAGGTGGGTGCAGGGCGCTCGGATATAAAAATCAGAAAAATATTAAATTATTTATAAGGCTTAAATTAAAAAAATGGCCATACATTCAGGAAAAGTCTGGAATTCTTTCGTATAAGGGCGGTCATTGAAGAGGCGGTAAGCGAAGGGGGAGTGGGCGGCACCTCCAACCCCCACCTAGGCGCCCTATGGGTCCCTTAGAAAAATTGCCAAAAATCACAATTTTCACTTGCGTCCACACGTACTACTACGTAGCATCCTTCTTTCTGTGTTGCCGAAGAAGAGAGGAGGAACCCCTCTCTTCGTCAAAAGTGTATAACATTTCTTGTGGATATAATTCCGGCTTCGGTATCGAAAGTATTTTTGCACTTAACTCCTTTCTGCGTAGGCGTCCTTCGGCCGCGTTTAGGGATTATAACCCTTACTAAGTAGAATTCTCCTTTCTGTGTTGCCGGGGAAGATGGGCAGGCACCTCTTTTGTTATCAAGGGTATATAAAATGTCCCGTGCAAATGAATATTCAACCTTTTTCAAACGAAAAAACGCAAGTGAAAATTGTGACTTTTGGTCGTTTTTCTAAGGGGTCCCTAGGGAACCGTAGGGGCCCTAGGTGGTCGGGAGTAACATTTTTGTCAATGGCGGTCCATGCCCTCCTAAAAAAGGTCGGAAAAGGTGCCACGTTCACTCCCCCTTCAATCTCCATCTCTTTAACTACCACCCCTATTGGAAAGCCAACCCATATAGTTATTTATTTTTGACATTTATTGTTGCTTTGAAAAAGATTTCTAAGATATCTTTGTTTGTTTGTACCTAATTAATGGTAATTTGTAACAACGAATTGCACAAAAAATAAAAAAAAAAAATTGTACTCCTCTCTTATGTCATGTGCTGCTTTTTTTCTATCGAAAATATAAATGTACTCCGTTCTCCGTTCCAAAATCTGGCAACCCTAAATGGGAATCACCAGCGAACCCGTGCAATAAGTTTCGCCACTTATGCTTATTGTAGCATCGTTGAAATGTTTGACATATTTTACATAAGTCGTTTACAATGTGCCATTCTTCGGTGGATAAAGTAGGAATCGTTTTATTTAAAATAACCAGCGTGCATTTTATTGCTTCTTCCAATTAGGGATGCAAACGATGCATCGATGTTTTTGAAACATCGATAATATCGGTTCAATTTTCGATGTTTGCCTTCGATGTTTACAATTTATTAGCATCGCGAAATTTACGATACATCGATGGAAGTTTTACCGATGTTTTAAAGATCGACTTTAAGGAGACTCTCCGACTTTTTTCGGTATGTTTGACTGACCCCTAATTTGCTATTCATTCAGAATTTTTTTTTGTTATTTACGGCCTTATAACAATTATATTCAACAATTTTATTGAGCTTGAAAAATGTTATTGAAAATCAACAATAATTTACAAAAGGTAGAAGTTATAGCTGCTATTTCGGAGACCACCACATCTCTTTAGTGACCGCGGTGGAAGAAGTCTGATTAGTAGATGCGGTGATCTCCCAAATAGCAGCTATACCTTCTTAACTTTGTAAATTATTGTTGCTTTTCCACAACATTTTTCATAAAAAACGGCCCCAAGCTCAATAAAATTGTTGGATTCATTCTGAATGCTAATAACCTAGCCGTTAAAACAGAACCAAACACCCCTTGGAATTTCAACAAGATCAGGCCTATGCTCTTTAGGCGGACGGAATGCATTTTGATTCTAATAATAGAAAGGGTATAGAAAGGATAATAAAATACAGGAAAATACATTCATAATTATTAAAGTATTCAATATTACTTTAAAATTAACTAGAAATTAACAAATTGCAAAACATCGGAAACCCTCGATATATCGATGTTCCTCTGGCGATGTATTTTAGCCTCGATGTTCGATGTTTGCATCCCTACTTCCAATGCGGCAAACCGTTCCATCATCGCAAGCGTGGAATTCCACTGGGTTTCAACCTGCTGTATTAGCTTTAGTGGCTCCTTACCACTGTTTCGCTGATAATTGAGAAAGACTTCATTGGCTGAAGAGCTTTTCTAAAAATAAGGAACTATTGCTTTAACCTTCTCAATTATATGGTTAACTTTAGGAAGTCGTAACCCTTCTTTCACAATCAGGTTCATTGTATGAGCCATACATCCGAAATGCTTCCAGTTCAATTTGGCAATAATGACACTTTTTATATTGCTTGCATTATCGGAAAGAGCAAGCAAAACTTTGCTTTCTATTTTCCAATCACATACACTTTTTTGTATTGCATTTGCTAAGTTTTCAGCCGTGTGGTTTAGATTAAGTTCAGAAGCCGCCAAAAGTATGGGCTTAAGCTCGAATTCCTGCGAGACGAAGTGTGCTGTAACCGCAATAAAACTGGAAACATTGCGAGACGTCCAACAATCAGTTGTGATGCAAAATTGATCACCGCCTTCAATGATTTCCTGCATTTTACGTTTGCACTTTTCATACTGCGCAGGAATCATGGTTTTTGAAATAACCCGACTGCTTGGAAGTTCATAGTTTGGATTCAACGATCTTACAAACTCCCTGAATCCATTGTCTTCCACTAAACTAAATGGTTGTAAATCTACCGTAAATAGCTGTAACAATTTATTGTTCAAATCCTGCTTTGAAGACTGCCGATGCATATTCGAAATTTTTGTCTGGGTCATTTTTATTACTATGGCATTAGAGGTGGATGGCTGTTCTTCCGTAACACCAATGACGGGTTCATTTTGAATTGATATACGTTTTTTCTGCAAAAGAATTTTTTAATAAAAACAAATACGTACATACATATGTATATAAGTATGTATGTATAAGGAATATATCTGAAAACTTACGATAGGCTGTTCTGATTGCACAGTCGGATGCTTCCGCTCCATATGCTTTTTTAAATTGCTCGTCGATGTTTTAAACGAGATTATACTTTTACAAATATTACATTTTGCAAAGATATAATAATAATAATAATAATATCCCAACGGTTTTTACCCTCCATTCCAGCCCATCCGCACGAGGGGCGCAGTCTGCATGACGTACGGAACCAATATTTTAAATTTTTGTGCCGAGTCACGATAGGCAGGAGTTTGTTAAGTGTCGAGATCTAAAACTGTTCAGCTACAGAACTAAATTCATCAGCTGATTTTATGTATTTATGTCAATAATTCACTTATTGAGAGAGGAGAATATCGCTTTCTTAATGCTGAAAAGCGGATCTGATATATCAAACGTGCTGGAATGAGAGTTGAAATCCTGGCATAAGCAACGGAGTGGGTCGTGCAATTCAAAATTGGTTTTACAAGCTTTCAGAAATATGGGACAAAAGTGTCTTGATACGCGTGAGGGAACATTAAAGCTTACATCAGCCAGAAGAGACGGACTTGAAATTGAGCCTGTCAGTAATTTAACCGTAAAAATTATACCAAGCATTTCCCTGCGACTGGCAAGTGTAGGAAGGTTAATAAGTTTTAAGCGACTCGTATAAGGTGGAAGACTATATTGAGAATCCCATCGGAAATTTCTTAAAGCAAAAAGTAGGAATTGTTTTTGAATTGATTCTATCTTGCCTGAGTAAATTTGATACCTTGGATTCCAAACCACCGAGCCGTATTCCAGAATCGACCTAACTAATGTTGTAAACAGGGTTTTAGTGATATAAGGGTCACTAAATTCTTTTGACCATCGTTTCACAAATGCAAGTACACCTTTAGCCTTGTTGACTGTCACATTAATGTGAAGATTAAAATTAAGCTTAGGATCCATTGTGATACCAAGGTCCACAAAATTGTATACCTGTTCCAGGTTGTGGTTACCTAATATATAAGAAACTGGCAGAACAGCTCTTCGCGAGAAGCACATTACTTTACATTTCTTAAGATTTAGAGGCATAAGATTTACTTTACACCAGTAAGCCATGCTGTTTAGGTCTGATTGTAGCAAAGACCTTTCTTCAATTGAAACGTACGATTTATAAAGTTTTACATCATCTGCATACATTAAAATTTTGGAGAATTTTATATCTGTAGAAATATCGTTTATAAAAAGCAAGAACAGAATCGGGCCTAGGTGGCTACCCTGAGGGACTCCTGAAGTAACATCAATGACGTCAGAGATAGTATTTTTAAACAATTCCCTTTGTGATCTATCATAGAGGTATGAAGAGATCCAACGTAGAAAATTAGGTGGAAGACCAAGAAGATCAAGGTTATAGATGAGCAACGAGTGGCACACTTTGTCAAATGCTTTACTGAAATCAGTATATATAACATCAACAGTTTTGCTCTCACTAAATGATTTTGAGATATAGGATGTTAATTCAAGTAAATTTGTAGAAGTTGGTTTGCCCTTGCAAAATCCATGTTGACTGTATGAAATGCTTGAAGTGATAGAGTGCGTCAACCGATTTGTTATAATTGCTTCAAATAATTTAGGAATTGCAGAGAGCTTAGCTATGCCCCGGTAGTTCTCCACTGAAGACCTGCTACCGCTTTTATGTAAGGGGGTTATGAACGATTCCTTCCACACAGTTGAAAAAACGCCCTCTTTAAGAGACAAATTAAATAAGGCTGTTAACGGCTCATAGAGATAATCAGCACAATTTCTAAGAAAACAAGTGGGGATCTGGTCAGGACCATAACTAAAAGACTGCTTTAAGGACTTCAGGTAAACTAAAACATCATCGGGAGATATTATAGGGTTATGTATTGAGTTAATTGGAATTTGTTTAATTCAAAGAACTTGTGACGCAAAAGTGAGTATTTTACATAGTATGAGTGTAAGCCGGTTTTTTGTGTAATCTAAAATAACGTGACTTTCTGTTTTTCAAGTTTCTCAGTTCTTTAGTGAACCATAACTGTGTTTGTTCTTCAGGAACACACATGCGTTGAGGCACATACTTTTCAAATAATCTATGTACAGTACAATTAAAATGTGCAACGCTTTGCTCAACTTTTTCTTTGTATATAGGCCACGACAATTTAGACAATTCTTTATTCAGTTTTTTAAAGTTGGCTTTCGAAAAATCAAAGCCAATATTTGGTTCGTATGTTTGGACATCGCAGTTTTGACCATCGTTTATAATTTCGTAAGATATCTCAATAGCAGGGTGGTAGACATCTTCGGGCAAAACTAGTGGGTCACATTTATTTACAGCCGACTTAGATGCATCATCAACATAAACAAGATCTAATACTTTGCCAAACTTATTGCGAAGTACATTAACTTGATTCAGGCAGAGTTCTGCCATCTCCTCTAAAAATACGTTGTTGCACGCGCTAGACGAGAAAGGTACAATATCATTGTCAATGATGTTCCATGATACATTTGGTAAATTAAAGTCACCCAACACAATCAATGAATCAGAGGGTTTAATCATTGAATTAATTGATTTCAGTAAAGATACATGTTGTGAATACACAGATAAGTCAGATCGGGGAGGAATATAGCATAGAGCTAAGTAAGTAAACCCCCTTGCAACCTGAACACGAATGCATTTGAATTCTGCAGATTCAATGTGTGGAAGACTAACTTCTTCAGATGGTATTGAAGAGTCTACGGCAAAGAGTACGCCACCGCCGACTCTGTCCTCCCGATCTTTTCTGTAGATATGATAATTATTTGAAAGAATCTCTGAATTAAAAGTGTGAGGTTTGAGCCAAGTTTCAGTCAAAGAAATTATATTATAATTGCACTCAAGGCCATTAAGGTATAAATTCGTTAATTTAGTATTTGTGCTTCTTACGTTTTGATAATAAATACTTAAAGCAGATTTAGTAATCAGTTTTTTGGTTCTGTATTCTGACGGGGAATATTTGCTAAATTATTATTTTTGTTGGGCCTATACTCAAATTCACGAACGAAAGCTCCGGAGGGCCTAAAAGAACTACTAAGCAGCATGTCAAAATTTTCTAAATTTACGTCTATTTTAAATGAAGATATAATTCTTTCATATTTAAAATTGAATTTTCTGATACTTAAGTTGACAGTTTTAACTTTGGAAGAGATGTAAAACTTTATATCGTCCTCGGAAGTATCCCTCGAAAATCTAGATACAAATATAGACTTCTTTGGGGGAACCACAACCAGTCTCCTAGTATCAGACTCGATTACCGGCGGACGGGGTTGAGTAACTGAGTTACTAATTGAGGGTAGAGTAAGCGTTGGAAGATTAGATGGCGGTGCCACAACTTCAACGGGGGACGGGGAAGATACTGCAGGGTCGTTATTATTAGAAGCAGACTTTGATATATGTTCTTTTGAGGAAGATAACTCCGTTGTCTGTGGACATGGAGAAGAAAGATTAATTAAGTCATTCGGAAGATTGTTCTGACGTGGGACGGTCCTTTCATTAGGCGGACTATGAAGACGCTTACGTTTTGACACATGAATGTCCTTCATAGATTGTACGGTATCTAAGCATTTAAAAGATTTAAATACATTTTCATAATGTTTAAATTTTTCGGTCAGTACCGACAACTCTC
This sequence comes from Rhagoletis pomonella, assembly GCF_013731165.1. Taxonomy (NCBI): domain Eukaryota; kingdom Metazoa; phylum Arthropoda; class Insecta; order Diptera; family Tephritidae; genus Rhagoletis; species Rhagoletis pomonella. Next base: position 3,884,002 of record NW_023458557.1, on the reverse strand, counting down.
TCCCTACCTCAGAAAACCCATTTCTGGTTTGCCTAAACAACTTAAAGAGATCAACTTCGGTTGACCTGCACCTTAAGCAAGACCAGCGAAGACCTTTGCCATCATTAATAGCGTCCAGAATTCTTCCTGTCAAACCGGCACATTTTAGATGGCAAATACCATCACAGAGCCAGCACGCTAAGTAGCGTTCAGATTCGCTTTTAATTTGGCAGTTATCAAGATCACACTTTATATTGAAAGATTTAATAACACTTATGTTAATAAAAAGACAAGCAAAATAAGTTTAACACAACACACACAACAATTTAGGAGCTGATGTATTTAGCTTAAAAATATATGTAGCGAACAGTTTGAGTATCACTGTATTGTGACGCTTAATAAACGCAGCGCAAACAGCTGTGACAAGAAATACTAAACGAAGTAAACAAAAAGAGCAAAAAGAAATGTGCAAAAATAGAAACGATCTCATTTAACTACAAAGGAATAGCAACAACAATGATAACAACAAATGACTCGGCAAGATTAGATGTATGCTAGTGAAAATTAATTAAATTTAATATAAACCACAAAAATCACAAAACCTTCACTTAGCTTCGGTTATTATCACACTAAGATGCTCGTAGGCACTTTTTATAGCAACTTTTACTCAAAATTAGCACAATAAACTTTGCAAAATACAAAGACCAATCAAGGCACAATATAAGTAGAACTTCACAGCTTGATTCGGTCACTTTTTCATAAAATTGCCAAAGGGAACTACTTTTGGCTTTATTGACCGACATTTTTTATAACTGCGCACAGATTTTAGCTCAAAATTTTCGTTATTCAATTTGCAACTAAAGCAGTCACAGCACAAGAACAACGGTTTTCAAAACGGTGTCATTCTGGCTTCTATTTTTTACAACCAGTGTTGTAGTTCTTCCCTCCGATAAAAAAAAAATCCTTTTTCAAACGAAATTTTCGTATACAAACCTAAATACATTTTCATTAACGAAAAACGTTGATTCATTCACAGAAAGCAATATTTAGAAAACAAAAACTCTGAAATTTAGTTCTTTAATATTAAGAAAACAAGTTCAAAAATAACTATAATAAAAAAATTTGGCTTACAATCCCTGTTTAAATATAAATGCCAAAACTTCTTTTTATGTGAATCTATTACTTTGTTTATACCAATGTACATATAACCGCATTTACAAAAAACCTATTTGACTCAACACATATTTCATTCAAAAGTTGATACCTGTGTCTCTATAGCGCCCTCGCTGAAACAGTGTTCAAATGTAAACAAAATTTGTTGTTTTCTTTCGATATTTCTTGAATAAATAATTTGCGCGATTGACCGAAGTGGAAGCGAACAATAATTGAAATTTATTACAATAATTAAAATTTAAAACGGAAATCAGCCTATATTCACTTCGCGTCAGATGAGTCATGAGTTTATACATGTTTTCTAACCGATGTGAGAAATAAAAAACCGATTTGAAAACAACATCGATTCAATACACTTTTCAATTTCAACGCGTTTTGAAATTTAGTTTATGCATCCGTTTTGATTCACAGCGAACTGTTTCAAAGCGCGTTATATGTCGGATAAACAAGGTATTAAACGTTTTTTATTTGCTTTATCAATTTTAAATCATTATAGATCTTGTTTACACAATTTATATGAAGTACGTGCATAGTAAAAATTCCTTACAGTTCAAGCGCATTTTCCTCCATCCGTAACGGAAATTTCCTTAAGCAAAATCACTGTTCGCAGTTTGCCGATACGTAATTGCGACTTTATCACAGTCACAATTCGTCAGCAGCGATTGTGACTGTGACTGGTATTGCTTTTGTGAAATCTTACTACAAACACATCATTGCGACTGTTCCTTTGTCACAGTCTGTCACAGTGACTTCTTGGAAGTTGTCACAGCAGTTACCCGTGACTTTTGGGTAACCATGACAAAGTCACAGGTACGCAAATATCTGCCACCTCTACCGGCAACGCCACGTTTCACAAACAGCTTTTTACTAGGGCTATGATGTTTTTAGTATAAAAAGCATGAGTGGCATAACCGGGATTTAAAACACTGGAAAAGTTGTGTGGAATTGTTCAAATATAAAATAAATTCAAATAGAATAAACTGAAAACATATTAAAAGCAATTTAAACATAATATGGTTCATTGCCTGAAACCAACGGCTTTTGCAAATTCAAAAGGAGGCCAAGAAAGTCACAGCCCTACATTTTAGTTTCTCGCCAGTGCGTTGCCACTTTTTCAAGCCCTTTGCTTCATGAATTCGCGAACTATGCATAAATGGGACCATTTTTGAATTCACGAAATGGAGATTTCATGAATTCTGTTTCATAAACGTAGTATGTGTGGCAAATAACTAAACATTTCCCATCGAACCTTTATCTTCTGTGCCAGTCACACAGCCCTCAAAAGCTTAAAAATGTATATATTATTATATATACACCAAGATATTCCGCCAGAACATTGTATATTGCATCCAAAATTTCCTTCAGGAACAGAGATAGCTCTTTGGTACTCTGAAGCTCTCAGAAGGCTTAAATAGCTGTCACGCATAGCTAAGAACTTCAAAAATATCTGCAGCTTTATTCTCGGCGTGAGCGTCTGACGAAACTTTGTGTACTGTTTTCTAATTAGTGGAAACACTTTTTCAAACAAAAATTCAAATTAGTCAGGGGTCATACGCAAGCATTGTTTAAAATAAGTGTCATCTTCTGACGCCAACTCCCTGTAAAAATGTTCGGATGCATCCGAAGCTTCACGCCGGCTTATCCAATTTCGAACCCAGATTTTCCTCTTTCCAAGATTATTTCTTTCACTCCTTTTGAACTTGTTATACAATAGATTTTGTGACTCAACGACCACAAATTCGATGCCAATTGTTAAAATTTTGCGCTGTAAATCAATTTTATTTTATAAACAAGCAATTCGCGTTCAACAAAAAATCGACCAATGTAAACAGGTAAGGCAACAATTTTGCATTCAACGTATTCACCTCTCGCATTCAACAAAAAGTTGAATGAAAAGTTCAATAATGCAAACACTGATTTAGTTGACGAAAACCTGGGTTCGTATCGTTAGATTGCTAAATAAACGCTCAAGATTTCCTAATAAGAGTGCAGTTACTTTTATTGTACAACAAACACTTTACAATACTCGCTAGTGCAACAACAACACTTTACAATACTCGTTTAGACAATGACATCGCTTTACAAAACTTACTAACACAATTTATATTTGTTCCACAATTTAACTTGTAACATGCTCATTCGCAACTGCCTTGTGGTACGCTGTAGCAAGGGCTTTATACGCCTGCGCTCGAACTCATGGCAACCTTACGTCTTTCATATAAAATTCTGCCATTATCTTGTTGTTCGCTTCGCCTTGCCGCAGTATTCGCCACACTGCCCTCCACCTAAGTCTGATCGTCCCGATCAGACACACTTGCTGTTCCAAACGCTTCAAGCCTTTCCAAGTGGCCCACCTTCATCTTGTTTCTCGGTCTCCCAATGGTCTGGAATCGATACACTACGTCATTCAGCCGTTTCACAACCTTCCCAGTTGCATTATAGTTTTGGGGACAAATCTTTCCTCCGTTGTGGATTGTACAGCAACACCAAATCTCCCTTTTGGAAGCCCCTTAACATTAATAATAATAAATTGGCGCTTACACAAAGGGGAGGGACCTACAGTTTTACACCGACTCCGCATGACGATTGCATTTTTATAAGAGGCTCATTTTCATGGCAGAAATACACTCGGAGGTTTGCCATTGCCTACCGAGGGGCGACCACTAAAAGAAAAACACTTTTTTTTGTCTTTTATTTTTTGATGTTGAGTTGAACCGGGCTTGAACCCAGGATCTGCGGCGGCTTTCATCTTATCACCCATAATTTGCGTACGTTGTCTCACCAGAGCATGTATCTCTCTCAGCTCTTCCTTCGGGATGTTGGACGTCTATTTCTCAATCCTCCTTGCATCGCCGCTTACTCCAAACTTCAGGTCACAAGACAAACGGAGTTCACTGTCGGGGATTACCCTTGCACTGTCGAAGATTAGCCGTTGTTTAATGCACTGCGGACCGGTATCCCATCAGGATGAAAGGTATGTGGACATCCCAATCTTTCTGATTCGTATTCATGACTTTCCGCAAATGCTCAGCCAGGGTTCCGTTGAACCGTTCCACCATGCCATCTGATTGGGGATGAAGAGCCGTTGTTCGAGTTTTCCGGATATCCAGTGTCTGACACATCTCTCGGAACATCGCTGATTCAAAATTTCTTCCGTGGTCAGAGTGCAGCTCTATAGGTACACCGTATCTCGCAACCTAATTGTAGGTAAATACCACCGCTACTGTTTCAGCTTCCTGATTTTTAATCGGATATACGTCTGGCCATTTGCTAAAGTAGTCCACAACCACAAGGACGTTTTTCAGTGCGCCCATAGGAAATGGACCTGCTACATCCATGGCAATCCGCACGAATAGTGCACCTGAGTTATACTGCTTCATCTCGCCATGACTCCTGGATTTCGGTCCTTTAGCTGCAATACACTCCGCGCAGTTAGCAATCTACTCTCCGATCGATTGCCGACAACCAACCCAATAGAACTACTACTTGACCTTGTCCAGGGTCTTCGTGATTCCCAGGTGCCCCCCACTAAGACCATTGTGGAATTCCTTGAGCACATCAGGAATTCTTACCCTTGGAACTACTATTGGGTGGCGGGAGCACTGGCCATCTTCACTTTCCCATACCCCGTGTAACCAGCCATATATCAACTTTAAGCTGTTCCATTTTGCCCAGTATGCCTTTGCGATGGGGCTTTTCGCTGTCATTTGCGCCTTAGTTGGCCATCTACCCATCTTCAGTCCATGCATTAAAAGCTCTAGATCTGGATCTTCCTGCTGACACTTTCGTAGCTGTTATTCTTTGAACTCTTCTGCTGCTGTTATTGTCGTAAGCCGGACGTCTATAATGTCTTCTTTGGCCTCAGCTTTCGAGCAGTGCTAACATTCCAGGCTGCATGGTCTTCGGGACATAGCATCAGCATTTCCCGTGGGCACTTCCCTTGTGGTGTTCAATAGCGAAGTCGTAAGTTTGCAGTATCTCAATCCACCGAGCTAGATGTTCTTCTGGATTCTTGAACTGTAGTAGCCACTTCAGCGCTGCATCCGTTCGAACTTGGGACGTAGGTACTTGTGGAAGTGTTTGACGCACTCCACCAACGCTGGTAGTTCTCTCCGAGTTACACAGTAATTCCTCTCTGGTTTTCCAATCGACCGGCTATAGTAGGCAACTACCTTCTCCTGCCCATCAATTACCTGCGACAGTACGACCCCAATGGCATAACCACTAGCATCTCTATCCAAAATAAACGTTACACCTGGAACCGGGTACGCTAGCATAGAAGCAGTACATAGCCGTTCCTTCAGAGCTTGGAAAGCTCTCGTATTTCCAAAGCTCTATTTTTCCTAGTGAGCTTGTGAAGGCTATTAGACCAGTGCAGATGCCCTTCGTTGTCACCTTGTGTCCTAAGTAGTTCACCACCTTCTTGAACAATGAGCAGTTGTTAGGACTTAGCTTCAGACCAGCGCCAGCTATCCTCTGGAAAACTCCTTCCAAATTCTTAAGGTAATCCTCAAAGCTTTACCCAACACGATATTGTCGTCAGATACACCAAACATGTTTTCCAATGCAGTCCCTTAAGCCCATGGCCCATAAGCCTTCCAAAAGTGGCAGGAGCGTTGCATAATCCAAAAGGCATCACCGTGAATTGCCAAAGACCATCTCCAATGCTGAAGAGTGTATTCTCCTTGTCCTCTTTACTTACCTCCACTTACCAATACCGCTTTTAAAATCGAGCGTTGAGCACCATTCCGTGCCAGTCAGCGAGTCCAGAGTATCATCGGTCCTGGAAAATGGATAGCTGTAGTCTACGTAGAACCGCATTTGACCATCCCTCATCTTCACAAGTACTACCGACGAACTCCATGGACTCGCTAAGGGTTCTTTCTCTTATTATTTGGCTTACGGCTTCACGTTTGGCAAGTGGAATACTCCGAACAGCCTGACGGATTGGCCTTGCAACACCAATGTGATGTTTCACAACGCTAGTCCTACCTGTATCTGCGGAGAAGCTCCTTAGCCTTGTGCTGGTATTTTCGTTCCACCCCTTCCGTCCATGCATTGATGTCTTCCGCAATTTCATTCTCGCCAATGGAATCGCTTTAAGATAACTTTAACTTTAACTTTAACTTTAACTTTAACTTTAACTTTAACT
>NW_023458557.1:3843888-3867698 GCF_013731165.1 Rhagoletis pomonella | reverse complement strand
CTCGTAATTCTCTTTTGAAATATGTAGATGCTGAATCAACCGTGCCGCTTCACCCTTCAAGCAACGCCGAAGCCGTTGCATTTTTTCGGCGCTAGATATCTGCTGATTCTTGTGAACCATGTCTTGAAATATGCTGTAAAAGTTTACCCATTCTTTTGTTTCACCGTAGAAAGTCGGAATTTTTAGCCTCTCCAGTTCTAAGTTAGAGCGATATCTTACTTTAGGCTCATCCTTTATTAAACTTCTTTGTAACAGCGATGTTTTATGGAAGTATTCATTTAGTATTTGACGGCGGAGTCCTTATACTTCTAGATTATGATACCTGTAGCTCGTTTCTGTAACAATTCTCTACCAAGGCGAATTGAGATATGAATTCGCCGCCCTGTTTTCTACAGTAGAGAAATAATCGATAGAGAAAAGTTACAGAAACGGGCTACTGTTCAGCTCGTTGCTGTACCAACTCTGTACATCCCTAAATAATATTTCCAAATACTTAAGCTGATTTTCAACGATTATATCGTCAAACTCACAGTCTTCCATTTTCTCCCTTAGATCTTCAATTTTCCTTTTAAAAATGGTTATTTTGTCATCCTATTCATATTGGAATTCTTCAACTTGTTTCACTGTTTGGATTACTGGCGGAAGTGCTTCCTTTTGGTTATCTTATCGTTGTAGTTATTATTTCTGAAATAGTCTTCTTCTCTAATGCCATCTGCCATTAGCTTCTCATGATTGGCATCGTACTCTTTTTGCAGCTTTCCAAGGGATTTGATGGTTTCCTCAATCTTCGATTTCCGCTGTGGTTTGCTTGAGATAGCATTGCCTATTTGTATAACTTTTGCAGTTATATCAGATTGGCTCTCAAGAGCCTTTCTTCTGTTTATTCCCATGACTGCTTGTTGTACTTATTGCGGTCTTGTTCTCCAAAGGGATCGTTGGAGATAATTGATTGGTCGCCTAGTTGACCTTGCTGTGCCTCTACTCACAGCTGTGTATCCCTTTGAATCGCAAATAATGAACACTGCGTATAGTCTCTTGCTATTACAACTTGTGTGTATCAATTTTATGTATGCGGAAATCTGTTCCCGTCTTACTATGTGTGGACCAAATGTCCTTTGCCTATACAAATTATAGGGCTTTTTAATTATGCGAGAAATCTATGTCCCGGCTTTTAGTGCCGCTTAGCTCAATTTAAAGGCTCGATTGACCACTATGGTCAGTGATGTTGCAGAGCTGTGTCACTCGTCCCTTACCTCTGGTGGGGGGAAACGAATGATAGACACTGCATTAGCTGAAATTACTCTTATTTTGAGATTCTCTACCCCTTACCGCTGGTGGGGGGAAGTAGAGTCAAATAAAATAAGAGGTTAGTTTTTTAGATGTTAAATGCTTTACCCCTTACCTCTGGTGGGGGTAAGTATATATGTTTGTATATTTACATTAGATAAGAGACCAACGTATTGATCCTCTATTTTGGCTGTGCGCATCTGCTAGATGTGATGCGTTTTCTATTGCTGCATGTGTGAATTGACATTTCACATCATGCATATGTTTGTATGTTTGTACAAATATTTTGAGTTTGCTGTGATCGTTTATCTGCAGATTATAATTTTATGGTTTCTGTGTATTTTTCATGAGTAAATAGGTAATCTGATATTGCCCTGCGACTTGTGTGGCAGGGCATCTATTTCCTGCATGTAAATTAGTGGTGTATACATTTGTATGTATGTACTGGTGTAAGTGTACATTTTTTTATATTTTCTTTGTGCACTCAAAAGATTAGAAATCTTTACACGCGTTCAATTTTATGTTTGTGCATTTTTAGAACCTTGGCAAATACACATGTTCAAAGATATTTGAACAATACCTCCATGTGAAAATCAAACATACCTAGCAGGGTTGCATAGAGAATCTGACACAAATTGCCAATTAATTATTAATTGTTAATTGGCAATTAATAATTTGAATTTTTGTATGATAACTTGGGTAACAATTAAGGCTTAAATTGGTGAACAGGTTCTCAATTGCCAATTAGGCAAACGAAAGTCAATATGCATTATGTTTGGAAGTGCTTGAACAGGGTAGCCTTGAACCTCATCGCGCTACGTAAATGCTGCAAAATGTGTGGCAGTGTGTTCCACAGGAGGGTAGTGTGCACAAAACAATTACGTTCAGATATCGAACAGTTATAAACAGTTTTTTTTAGTTTGTTTCCGCGATTTGAACGCAAAAAAGATATTCTGTTATATAAATAATTGGGATTTTTTGTATAAATGTAAATCATTGAAATTGATCCCGAAGATTTTCTTTGTGATATGTGATCTCTACGTTTATGAGTGAAAATGTACCTAACTATGCTGTTAAATAGAACATTCAATTTCCTTTTAGTTGCTGAGTCGCTATTTGCAAATAGTTCGCAGCCATAAAGGAGAGGTGGAATAAGATACGATTTAGCCAAAAGCATTCTGGTTTTTAGTGGCGTAAAATGTTGTGTAACCCAAAGGGTACGAAGCATGCCGTACACTTTACCGCAGCATATATTGATATGATCAGACCAAGTTTCTGTTGAAAGTGATACCGAGATTTTTTACACAAGTGATATAATCAATGGAAATATCATTAATATATAATTTGGGCAGCGTATTCAATAATTCTTCTCCCCAAAACTAAATACTTAGGGGCGGTTACTCAATAGTTGCGTTCCAGATGCTTCACGACATTCACGAAATTCACGATTTGCAGGCACAGCTGTTTTCCCCATTAATAAACCTTATGGGAAGTGGTCATCTGGAACGCAACTAATGTCTGGTTCACACTTATCTGCGGTTAAACATCGTAATCGACGTCTTCGACTCCATGCATATAACAAGGAGTCGGTTACGTCGAGTAACCGGCCTTTAGATTTAGACGGGTATATTAATACAAACAGTTTTCAACAGCCCACGAGTTAATTTTATTTAAATTTACATTCAACAACGAAATACAGTTATTGACATCAGCAATATCACAGTTTGCATAAATTTGGACGTCAGCAGCGTACATATGTATATTGCCCTTAGTTATCACAGTTGGTAACTCATTGATGTACAATGAAAACAGCAGTGTATTCAGAATGGAGCTTTTTGGAATGCCTCGGGTTAGGGGAAAAAAGTCTGAGAGGCCGTTATTTGCGAATACAGCTTGACAGCGTCCAGTTATGTAAGAGCTTAATAAGTGTACAGAGTGGTACGAGAAATTGAAATTATTGCGACGTTTTCTACATAATATTCTGTTATTTACGGTGTCAACAGCTTTAGAATGATGTAAGAGAATCAGAAATTCAAACTTTCCTGAAGCAGCGCATATATCTTCAACCACATCGGTTAAAGCGGTAATGCATCCACGATTTTTTCTCTAAATCCGGACTGTTTATATGATAATAGATTTTTAGTTGTTAAAAATTCACCCATTTGTTTATAAAGAATGTATTCGCAAACTTTAGATAGAAAAGGTAGGATAGCGATGGGTCTATATTCATTATGACTCTTTGGTATTGGGATAATTTTTGCCTTCTTCCAGCTGGGTGGATATGCGGATGTTGTGAGTATCATAGTAAAGACATGTGTGAAAAATGGAAGCATAAAAGGAAGCAAAGATTTTATAAACGTAAGATGAAGTTTATCTAGACCCACGGCATTTGACTTTATTGACAAAAACGATTACAAAACATCTAACAGACTTACAAATGCAAACTTAAACGAGCTGTTACATTAATTATCACGGATTTGGTAATTATAGTCTATTTCGTTATCACAGGCGTATGAGTTTAAGCAAAGTCAGCATTAAGCTTATTGATATCATCTATGTTTGTGGCACATAAATATTTGCTGACTAGATCCATCTTCTTTCTTTCTAATCTTTTTCGAGACCTCATTTCTTATCGAACAAAAACTTTCAAACAACAATGGAAGTCTGAAACGTTTCCATCGCTTATAAGCGTGGTTTCGTTTAACAATGGCGTCTTTTATTTCGCTACTAAACCATGGATGTTGAGGTTTTTGGGTAATAGTTTTTTTTATAAGGAACAAACTCATCGAATAACAAAGTAAGATTATTTTCTAAATAGGTTATTTGATCTTCCGCGGATTCCATGCAATATACGCAAGACCAATCTATTTTGCTCATCTTCGTACCAAGCTGTTCATAATTAATGTTTTTGAAATCTCTATAGGTGATCGTTTGGGTAGAGGTTATGGGCGGAAAGTCATATTTTAGGAAGACAGGCACGGACAATTCGTCAAACATTAACCTTTTTGAAACATCACTAACAAAGAAGAGATCTAAAAGCGTATTGCTTCTTGCAGTATAATGTGTAGGAAGGGTGAAATTCAAAAGGTTAAGACCCAATGTCGGCAGTTCACTAGGCAAAGAGTCAGCGCATAGAACGTTACAGTTAAAATCACCAGTTAAAATTATATTTTAATAAAGCAACGTGATTTTGTGAAAAAGCTCAGTAAATTAACTAATGTTTACATTGCGATTAGGTCTATAAATGCTCCCAATAGTTACACTGCCTCCATGACTGGGCCGATCACAGCGAAGCAATTTGTAACCATTCATGTTAAAAGGAGTATCTGTGTACCATGGTTTAAACCAAGTTTCAGATATGCATATTATGTCTACAGAAGAGGATTCAAAAATATATCTGAACTCATCAATTTTGTTCTTCAGACTTTGAGAGTTTATGTGACGAATTTTTAAGCCACTTCTCTGTTTATAAAGCCCTTTAATTGTGGCATGAGTATTGCCCACGAAACTCACATGATCCTTATGTCGATAAATCATAGTTCTTAGAGTTGCGTGAGCAGCGCAATGAAATAAAAAGCAAATTTGTAAAAGCACGTAAACAAACATTGGCATGGTTTAGGTCTAAACAGTACATAAAGGGTGAAAAAATTTACTTAAACAAGTGAAGAAAAAATACAAAAAGAGCTTGGCTCAAACAGAGTTTAAAAATTTGCGTCTCTACTTCTACTCGCAGATGTTGATGCAAGTTTGTTGCAGCACGAAAACAACAATTGTTCCCTTTTTTGTGTTCTTCTTCAGAGTTTTATTGGCGATTTGAACTCATTAAGTACTCGAATTGGAATGCGTCCATTTTTTGTGTCTTAGCCAGGGTTTTACCAATAAGTATAGGTGTAGAAATTTAAGCTGTCCCAACAACCCATAATTTGTCTGTACCACAATATAGATTGATCTTCACCCAAACACCTGCTTCTGACTTGGGTGGAATCTGTTCGCTTTCCTCTAGAATTACTCGATTGCTGCTGTACGGGCCATTATACCCAAAGCTAGGTGGCACTTCCGAGTTGTTATACATCATGAACCTGTTCTTCAAGTCGATCTGCATACCTTGATCAAGTAAAGAATCTACTTCAATGATGACTTCATCCACAATATCCGCGCCTATGAACTTGTGTAACACCGTCAAATTCCCTATTGAGACTTTGCATGTTAGCTCTCCTACAACTTGGGTGTCCTCACCAGGTGCTGTCCTCAAACTTTTTCCAAACTTTGTAGGCTGGCCTACTTAGGAGCGCGGACGTCTCCTTTGTCTCTTGTTTCTTGTTACATGTGCTGCAATTCGCGGATGAACATCTGGATTTTCGCCCTTTCGAGGTGCTCACTGGATGCGTCCCCAAATGCGAAATGAGCCAATCTCTCAATCTCGGGGGCCAATTTCTGTAAAGACTTATTGGCTTTTTGGTAGCGATTCTCCAGCTCCATCTGGAAAATTTGCATTCTGTGCTCGCTACCATAACGTTTTTCCACTGCACCCATTAACGCATCGTAGTTGTTCCTTTCACAGTCGGGAATAGTCTGCAAGGTTTTCGCTGCTGGCCCTTTTAATGCCACAAACCACGCAGCGGAATTATTGTCCATGCTCTACTTGTTTGCTGTAGCCATCTTTTCGAATTGGAGCTTGAAGACCTGGATAAAAAAATGTGGATTTTTTAACTTTTGAGTGCTTATCGAAGCAGCTGGACTATTCAACTGCAAATCTCGGAGACGGTCTTCTAGCTCATCCAACTTAGCGTCGACTTTGTCCTGTTTCTCCTTAATTAGCGTTTCGGTTTTATCTTGCCGCTCTTCGATTTTATCCTGTCTCCCTCTAAGTAACGCTTTATCTTTACTAAATTCTCCTGAGGCTGCACCTTTTCATCCAACTGCGATGCCATGTATGTTTTTTGTGATTCCAGCTGGGATCTCAGACATGCGTGGATCCCGCACTTGCAGTTGTGATGAAATCCACGATGACATCTGCGACATACGTGTATCCAGCTGGAATGAAATTGCAGCCACTAACATGTTGATGTCTCTACCCGTTGATGAACAAGGAGCTTTTTCCTGTTTTTTAACCTTCGTATATGTCTGCTGCATACCCTTCGATGAACCAGTAACCTCTTCCATCTGTTCGTCCTTCATGGATGTCACGTCGTCCTCACGATGGAAGTCGTATTTGTTAACGTAGATGCCTTCCTTTTCCATACCCTCTCGCAGCCGTGATAGTAACTTCACTTTTCTGCCGGAGGTTGATAAATTTCGCTTTTTCAACTCCTGTTTGAGTTCCTCGACCTTTAGCTCTTGAATTTATACCAGTTTCAGGACTTTATCCTATGGGATTTATTTAACAATCTGCTTACATCTAATAACAATTGTTACGATTATCTCTGTTTAGTTGACGGATTTAAAAAAAAACGCTCAAGACCTCCAAACTACTGTGCTTTATTGTACAACAAACACTTTAAAATACTCGCTAATGCAATAACAATACTTTACAACACTCGTTAAAGCAGTTGCAATGGTTTACAAAACTTTCTAACACACTTGATGTCTGTTTCACCACTTAACTGTTCGCTTCGCGTTGCCGCAGTATTCACCACAATACAGTATAAACTGTGCAAGCACATATCATATCTTTTGCAATGAAGGCGAGTTAGTATAAGCATTGAAGAAATCTATACGCAGTTTTAGATTAAGAAGCTAGAAACGAGGGAGAAATCGGACCTAGTTCCCTTTTATAAAATCGTTAATGGCCAAATCGATTCCCTGGAAATCCTGGAACAATTTGGACTAGTTTGTAATAAGCCTGACTTAAGGTCTAAAAGGAAAGGTTATTAGGTACAATAAAAATCTCAAAAAATTTTATGTGTTGTCGGCCTAGGAATCGAATAGTTAATATAGTCAATAGTCGTTGTGCAGGCATAAAATTGTTTTAATAAGCCTGACAGAAGATCTAAAAGGAAAGGTTATTAGGTACAATAAAAACAAAATTTATGTGCTGCGGACCAAGGAATCTAGTAGCTAATACAGTCAATAGTCATTGTGCAGACACTTACTTTTTGGGGGTTCGTTTTTCGTCTTTCGTACAAATTTAATGCATTTTAATTAAATGTTTATCTTTCACTTATGTATACCTAGTTAATTGTACTAGCTAATAAGGATGTAGTGTACAGTCGATTGGCGTAATTGAATAAGTAAAATATAAAATAAAAATAACGAAGTTGTAAGTCAAAATAAAAAGTTCACGTTCACCGTTGCATTGAACTGTATAGCGAGCTTAAGGCGATATTATATCGCTAGCTTTTATGCAGCGTTTTTGCTGCATTTAAAATGCAACATTTAGCACTTTCGAACATATGTTTTCTAAAGCGTTCATGCTATCGCCTTTAGCAAATTTGCTGTGGCGAATACTGCGGCAACGCGAAACGAACAACAAAAAAAAATTGCAGAATGTTCGAGGAATGATGTAAAATATTCGACAGCGAGGAACGTTAAACGGATGAATACTGCGAACAGCGAGGGGATGAGAGAATGTGCGATAGACGTCAGAACGTTCTACAGTTGCCATGAGTGCGAGCGCAGTTATATAAGGCCGTTGCTACAGCGCACACCAGTCAGTTGCGAATCAACAAGCTACTAGTTAAGTTGTAAAACAGATATAAATTGTGTTAGCAAGTTTTGTAAAGCGTTGTAGTTGCTTTAACGAGTATTGTAAGTGTTTGTTGTACAATAAAGATAATGTTCTGTAATTTGGGTATCTTGAGCGTTTATTTAGCAATCCAGCGATACGAGCCCAGAGATTTTGGTAAATCCGTCAAGCATTGGAGGACAATCGTAACAATTGTTGTCAGAAGTGGGATTCTTAAATGAATCCCGTAGGACAAAAATTTTTGAAAATGGCAAAAATGCAAGACCTAAAGACAGAAAGAAAGTTACCAACCTCCGGAAGAAGAGTGGAGTTACTATCACCGCTGCGAGAGGCTATAGAAAAAGAAGGCATTCAGGTTGAAGAAAAGAGACAGGCTCCCGTTATGGACATGAACACGTTATTGGCTACCATGTCGCAGATCTCATCACAGATTTCATTCCAACTGGAAGCGCAGAGGTCGCAATTGTCGTAAGATGTCTCAGCACAGACAACTAGACACGTTTATCACCAGCGTTATCAGCGCAGATGTCATCCCAACTGGAAGCACAGGATGCAAAGATTGCACAAATACAGGAAAAAATCGAAAAGAGACAGGACCAAGTCGAGACTAAGATGGCGCGTTGGAAGGTCGTCTCTGAAACTTGCTGTTGAGTCGTCCAGTAGCATCGACGAACGATGCCAAGGTAAAAACTCCATCCTTAGACGGCACGATTCCTTTCCAAGTCTTTAAGCTCCTGTTCGAAAAAACGGCTATGCCAAACAACTGAAGCATGGAGGATAAATCCCCTGCGCTGTTTGTTGCATTGAAAGGACCGGCAGTGGAAATCTTGCAGACTATTCCTGACTGTGAAAGGAACAACTACGATGCATTTATGGGTGCTGTGGAAAGGAGTTATGGAAGTGCAGATGCATCTGGGGAGCACCTCGAAAGTGCAAATATCTAGAGGTTCATCAGCGGAATACGTCTCATATGCCCAGGCATTCGAAACGGCGGCGCTCCGAAATAGACCAGCCTACCAAGCCCATCGAGTGGAAGTGGAAACAGAAGACGAGACAAATGAAATGCTGAAGAAGATAATCCAACTGCTGGGCGAGAAAAATAGTGGCACTGGCAAATGCTTTTAATATGGAAAGCCAGGCCACTTCGCCCGCGATTGCAGCGCAAGTTCCAACAGGAACAACAACTCGGCAGGACCCAAACGCAGAGCTGAATAAGATGAACCAAACTCCTGTAAGTCGTTAAACTAAAAAGAGCCAGCAAGAAGGGCCGCAGTTGAAGGGTCCATAATCTCCGTCTCAAAAATTGGCCGGAAGGCGAGCAACCTCACTGTTGTTGGATGTGTGAATGGACAAGAGCTAGTGCTGGCAGTGGATACTGGAGCATCACATTCCATTATTCGACCTGATTTGGCCACTTGGTAAGTGAAGCCACCACCTGGAGCAAAGCTGCAGACTGCAACTGGTGAGGGTACCCAAGTGATAGGTGAAGTATCAAGCGAAGTATAGTGGCAGACATTGTGGATGAAGTCATTATCGGCGTGGGCTTCCTACTTTGCCAAGGCATGAAGATTGCCCTCCAGGGAATGATTTGTCAAGGCATGAATATTGACCTTCAGGGTATCATCCTGACATATCGCGACAGGAAAGGGCCCCTTAGAGTTGGTTACGACAACCAGTGCTGTCTTTTTCTCGCCCAGCAGACGGTTGGTCTTATAGGAAGTGCCTAAGATTCCACCAGGAGAGTTTCTGGTTGGAAGAGAGCCAATGAACTACGTTACTATGGTGATACGCCGGTGGCTGGAAATGGAGGTTGCTGTGGAAGCAGTGATCGTGCTTCGAAGTATCCAGGAAAAGGTCATGGTCGGCAGAGGATGCAAAGGCAAGCATCAAAGCCTATTCCCGGGATGAGGTTACACATGTCCAGCCAATGAACTTTACATCGGCGGAAGAGCGAGATACGGAAACAATAGGCAAGTTTCAGCGTAAGGATCCGAATTCATCAAAATGTGCCAAACGCAGTGCAGCTCGAGACCGAAGCTTGGTAGTCATAGCCAGAGGAAGCGGCGTAAATCCGGCGAAAAGGGTGCCCATGAAAAGAGAGATTTTCTGGTCACCACCAGTGGCCGGCAAAAGTACGGCCATGTGAGATGGTGCACTCCCGGAGATAAGCCGTAAGCAATGTTCAGTAACGCATTGAGCCGAGGGGGTTTCCAGGAAGGCGATTTGGTGTTGTTGTACAAGCCTCAGCGGAAGAAATCGACTCCAAACAACGACGTAACTGGAAAGGTCCGTATAAGATTGTCAAACGGCTGAATGACGCAGCGTATCGAATCCAGACCGTTGGGAGAACGAGAACCAATATGAAGGTGGTCCACTTGGAAAGACTTGCAGCGTTTGCGAATACTGCGGCAACGCGAAGCGAACAACAAGAAAATGGCAGGATGTTCAAGGAATGACGTAGAATATTCGACAGCGAGAAACGTCAAGTGGAAGAATACTGCGAACAGCAAGAGAATGTGCGATAGACGGCAAAACGTTCTAGAGACTTTATTTTGACTATAACTGCGGGCTAATATCTTTGAAATTAAAATTTTTGTAGATATGAAAATTTTTAAAATCTCATTAGAATCAGCTTCATTTTAGGTATTGCATTTTCATTTTAATGTAAATGTGGAAATACATACTTACACAAAATTACACACTAAGTGAAACACACTCATTTATAAACCCATTTTGGCAATTTTCTTGCTGTTAGTAGCATTTATTTTTTTTATTCAAATACTTAATTTTAAAGTATATTAGACAATTCTTTTTGGTTTTTTGTGTTTCCGACAGGGTAGGAGTATGATGTATTTGACAAGGGATGACGGAAAATCGTTGCACAATACATCATACAGTAGATTAGACATTTAAAAAACTTAACTCCAATAATTCAGCTATTAAATTTTTGCAATTCGAAATTTCCTTTCCATTAAATTTATTAAAAGTTAACTTCAGTTTCTTTATGTCAACAAGGAATTCTGGTTTAGGTTTTATTTGACCACCATTTGAAATTTGGTCTATCCATGTATATGAATGGAAGATTTTCTCTTCATATTCGGTATAATAATTCCTGCACCTGGGAACAAACGCGTCCGCTTAGAAATACCCGGCTGCGATGGGCAACAAATAAAGTTACTGGCACTAAAATGGTCTTCGCGCACACGTGAAGAGTCTCGTAATGAAGTATTGATACTTCGGAATTTAAAAATAACGCACAAGTTTGCTGTCCTGGCTCTTGTCAAACACAACATACCGCCCGTAGTTCCGTTTCATTTTATTATGTATTTAAAATCAGGCGTACAGCTCACAATTGAAAATTTATATTAAAAAAATTTAAATTTTTAATAGTATAGGGTTAAGAATTGACATTTTAGTCGCAGTTCAAAAGAGAGAAATGTCGAAATCAACAGTATTGAACCTTTTTGAGTACTCCTCGGTTGTAAAATCTGATCAGGGTTGTTAATGAGAACGAGCATGAATTTTGTTGATTCAGAGTTGTATACAAAATTACTGTGGTATGAAAGGGAGCAAAACCCGTACTATGGCAGAGTGGCACAAGTCATGACTGTGTAATAGTGCTCGAAACTAATTGCAAAAGTGGAAAGCATTGCAAATTATTGTCTATTATTATAAATACTAGTACAGATTATCATAGTTCAGTGTATAATTTGATATATTACACCGTACATGATAATGAACTGTTAAATGCTAAAAACGCTTGTAACTTGTAGATCACTCACTGGGTGTGCTTAATGGACTGTCTGGGCGGAAGCGCTGGCAGGCGTTGGGGTCTGTATAACTAAACAAACCTTGTTTTTTTTAATAAAGACTTAAATGTATTCGGAAATTTAGAATTTGCCTTGATAAATTCACAAAATTTACGTTTTTCATAAAAACATAATCTTACAATGGACTTTTTTTATTTTAAACTTACATTTGAGAAAACTCCATTCAATGCGATAATTACGATTTGAGTTTTCTAGTTTATAAAACACAAGCGTTAATTATGTGCTTAACTATTGATATTATTTTTCATTAAGCATGAATATCAGCATACATTAAAGATCAATAATATACTTAACCTACATTTTGTTCATAAATAACACAAAATTATGTATATTTTATCCTCGAAATGAACTATTTCTAATCATGAGGCGAAATTCGCTAAAGTAAGTGTTGCCGTGCGCGCAAAACGAAAGCGCGGCACACAACCCAAAAGTACTCCTCGGGGACCAAATGGTGAAAAACTGCGAAAAGGTTTATTACTGTATATATATCTGATCGTAACAGTACATTTACATTTACTTGTAACATTTGTACATTTTGCATTCAACTCACGCAGGGTTGCACGAAAAAAAAATTGAATGGCTAAAAACATCAAAATATAAAAAAAGAAATCAAAATATTCGACATAAAAAGGTGTTTGCATTGTTCAACTTTACATTCTACTTTTAGTTTAACGGCCTTTCAACTAATAGCTTTCAACAAAGGTGGTCGCCAGCCAACATTTAGCCATTCAACTTTTTTTTTCGTGCAACCCTGCGTGAGTTGAAAGCAAAAGTTGAACGCGAAATCGCCTCGTGCGAACACCTTTTTACACTCGGCACACACGACGAACATGTGCGCGAGCGTACTGGGGCTTGCTGTGCATGTTCGACGTTTGGGGGGCGGTTCACGAGCATGTTCGCCAAAAATCAAAAAATTTTGATTTTCAGTGAGCATGTTCGTCGTTTTTGGCGTGGTTTGCGAACATTGCATTGGAAATAAAAACAACAACCTTATTTTGTGTTGATGCTTGCACATCGATGGATAAAAACACCGAAACCATGTGCGTTAATTGAATTTTTTATAAATGAGGGTAAATTACTATATGCATAAGTATGTATATACATACAAGTATGTACAATATAAATAAATTCAAGCAACACATTCATAAAAAAGCGAATTCAAAAGCATTGCAATTGATATCGTAATAGCATACCATGATACCAAAAAGAAGGTAGTTTCAATAAACAACTTTTAACGGATAATAAATTTTTTGAAATTGTGCGTATTATCAACGGCCTTGCCACTTTGATAATATTAAAACAGTAAATCTGAGTATTTGCTTTCCCATATTTATACCAATGTAATAACATTTCAAATCAAACACCATTATCAGTGCTTGGTACTTTTTTTTATTAAAAATATTTAAAATGTAAACTGTTAAAGGAGACTTCACCGTAATTGTTCTTTTCATTTTGTAACAAAAACCACTCGCGCATTATTGAGTTACTTTTCTGTTTTCTTATTTGGAATGCAATCAGGCGATTTAAAAATTGAATTCTAAAGAATGTTCTTCCTTTTTATATTTCCGTTCAAATTTACTTTTAAATTTCTCATAAGATTTTGCAAAAAATTAGGCTTTGTGATTAACGCATCATCATTAAATTTCACAAATTTTTAATTTATGCAAAACACCTGAAGCCGGCTTGAACAGACCGCCCTCCGATAAACAACTAACAGATCGTCGTTTAAAGTACAAAACCGTGTATCAACAAAATGCAAAACTGCGTATGTGAGGTCGCATAAATTATTTTGTAGAGAGTAAAAACACTCATATTTCAAAATGATTCTCTTTTTTTACAAAGAAATCGCATTTCAGGACGAATGGATAAGCCTTGAGCCAAGAGCTTGTGTGAGCAAATCCAATTTTTGGCAAAAAATGTCAGTTACGCGGTTTTGCAGAACGACGATACGCGGTTTTGTACTCTAAGCGACGATATGTAAGTATGCACTTTCTTCATGCTTTCTGAAACCTATTCGTCAACCCCATTTTCGAAATCATGTAGCCGGCATAATTTTCTAGTTCATCATATTCCATATATTTGAATGTACTGATAAAATCTTCTGCTTAAAAAAATATATATATTTCTTCTAGTGATCAGGTAGCATGAATTTGATGAAATTTCATAATTTTATTAAAATTCAGATGGTTAACAACAACAACGAATGTCATTAAATGAAACTACCTTCTTTTTTGTATCATGAAAGCATACTAAGCTTTTGACAAACAGCCGTGTTCTAGTCGCTTACTCAGATCCGTATCCATGAACCAATTAGAACAGATCTGACCGGTTGAGAAGCAGCCATTTGTAATAGCAATTGAGAAAAAAGTATGTGACGTTCGGGATTTTGAAGTTTGCTATTTCTGTTTTGCTTCTTTCTTTATGTGTATTTTGTCTGTGGTATATTTCAGTGATTTTTAAGCGATTTCCAATAAGCTTTTTGTGCAAATGTAATTAAAATCAAGTGCGCGGTGATTGGATGCAAAAACACGCCCAAAAATAATAAATTGGTTGGCACAAACATGAGCTACAATATTACTTGCATTTTTTTCTTTATGCTTCGTCTTCATATTCTTTGTTTACTTTTCACAGAAAATAACATGTCGCCGAAACTACAAACGTCAGCCAGAAAATTACTTTTTTCTTTTGCTTCATCTTGTCAGATCTTGTGTAGTTGGATCATGATCCGTATCTATAACGATGAATTCGCACGGAGAAGATGATATTCTTAAAATCATACTAAAAAGGAAGACGAAATTTTAAGCAAAAAATGCAATACAAAACCTTGAACTGTTTAAACCATAACTGAAAATTTGTTTGTGTATATATTCATTTGTCGGTGCTGTCAACTAAAATTGCCTTAATTAATTATAAAACAAAACAAACAAAGTGTATCACAAATTGATCCAGATTTTAACAGCATCATATTCACGATGCAGCGAAACAAAGTTGGCGCCTTCCGCGGACCGCTAAGCATCTCTTTCCCGATTTGACAGCATCCAACCTTTCGCTGACGTCACATTAGGGGTCTTCCCTTAAACTCGAAAAATCCTCGTAAACCGCGTAAAGCTCATAAATTTACGAGCCTCGTAAAAAAACTGTCAAAATTTGTATGGAGTTCAATTTACGAGCCCCTCGTAAAATTACGAGGCAAATTTTATGCGGAAACGACCTCGTAAACTTCAGTGTTGCCGAGGGGCCGAAATTTGTATACCAAACTGTATGATAAAATAATGAAAATAAATGGAAAAAATAATAAGCGAATAAAATGAATAAATCTCATCCACTTACTGTATTGACTTAAGTTTTCTAATAATTTTCGGCATTTTCAATTGTTTTTACTTACATAAAACAATATTTGCTACGTTCCAAATGTACCTAAAATAATGAACCGAATGCACTGTCAAATTTAAGAAGCTGAAGAGTTGGTACAATTCAACCTAGTTTTACATCACTATTTCGCACCACTTGTTCGCTTCTTCCCAGGGTTGTGCCTGTAAAGCATTTACATTATTTACAACAATTCTTTGCTTTTATATAATGTAAATATTTTCAGGGTGACATTTTTGGTGTTAATAATGTACATTTGTAAAGAATTGTAAACAATGTAAATATTGGTATATATTAGTTGTGTACGATGACCATTTCTCACGGAAATGATCTGGATCATTCTTGTTGGGGTTGGCAGTACTAATTTTATACTACTAGCACGAGGAAGACGCAATGAACTCACTAAATGCGGAAAAGTACATCTAAACGAATATGTGTTCTGTGTTTGGAAACAACCTGGTTTCGGCGTTGTGCCATCTTCAGTGTCATTTTTCATTCTCTAGGAAACAACAGTAACCAAAAAGGAAAATATATTCACTTAAATAAATATTTAATATAAAGACGATTTATTTGAATCAAGTTAAGAGAAATAAATGGCAAAATATCTGTTTGTGTATACATTCATTTGTCAATTTATATACCTCCTAATTCTGACCTTTCTATTTATGCAAAACATTTTTCGGTACTGCTTTCTCTATTTGCTATGGTCAAGCCCTCTGACTCCGTTATCGTGTTGGGGGACTTTAATCTACCGTGTGTTTCTTGGAACTTAATTGACGGTATTCTTATACCAGATTCTTCACGAGATATCTTTAATCAATTCCTGAACGAAATTTCAGATCTTGGACTATATCAAATTAATTCAATTTGTAATAATTTTGGAAAATGTCTGGATTTGGTTTTTACAGACGATGTTTCCAAAATGACGATTGTTCGCAGTTACCCATTCGTTACTCCTGAGGATTCTTACCATCCACCACTTTAATTATCTTTCACAGGGTCATACAATTCAAGTTCTGTTACTAGTGTAAATTCTGGAATTCGGCGCTATTCGTTTAAGAATGCTAATTATGATAAGTTTAGGTCAGAGGTATCTAAAATAACTTGCCCAGAATATGACGGCAATGTTGAAAACAGTGTGTTACATTTTAGCAATACCTTATATAGTATTTTCGATGCAGTTCGAAAGTTAGTGTTTCCCGCAATGCATTATGGTTTAATAGGGATTTAAAACGGTTAAAAAATCAGAAAACCAAAGCATTTAAGCTTTATAAAATGTCAGGACAATCCTCCCACTACGCAGCTTATTCCATTCTCCGGCATAAGTATAATGTATTAAATAAAGAATGATACAGGAAATATATCAATAAGGTTAGTTTCGTTAATTCAAAACGTAAAACTAACGGGTTTCCTTCAACACTAAAAATTAACGATGTAATTTCTAGCGATGAATACACTATTTCCGATATGTTTGCTATTTTTTTTGAATTAAACTATTCTGCTATCACTGAATTAGCAGAAGAAAAGCTTTCTAGTAACCCCTCCTTTTTGACATGCTTTGACTTCATTCGAATTCCATCAATATCTGCTGACAATGTTTTCCTTCACCTGAATCGGTTAAAAAATTCTTTTTCAAGTGGTCCGGATGGTATTCCCTCATCTGTCCTTAAAAATTGTGCTGATTATTTATATAAACCGTTAACAAATGTCTTCAATGCTTCTTTAAAGCAGGACGTATTTCCCTCCTCGTAGAAGGAGTCGTTTATCGTACCACTATATAAAAATGGAAGCAGATCAAGTATTTTAAACTATAGGTGAATTGCGAAGATTTTTTCTGTTCCAAAAGTATTCGAAGCATTAGTTACAGATGAGTTATCGTTTTCTATATCGCCAGTTATTCATGCATCACAACATGGTTTCTGTAAAGATAAATCGACTGTATCAAATCTACTAAAATTAACCACACTTGTAACTAAATAGATTTAAATTTAACTTGCAAACAGACGTAATTTACACCGACTTCAGCAAAGCCTTTGATAAAGTATCTCATTCAATTCTCTTATACAAACTCGATCGCATTGGTCGCCCCAATCTTTCAGCAATGGATTTCTTCTTATTTAATGGGTAGGAAACAAAAAGTTATCTTTAAAAGTTATACACCTCGTGATATCCATGTGAGGTCTGGCGTACCGCAGGGTAGCCACCTCGGCCCGCTTTTATTTCTATTATTCATTAACGATCTTCCAAATATATTGGAGTATTCGAATTGTTTAATGTATGCTGATGACGTTAAGACTTTTAAGACCATTAGCACTCCAGAAGATAGGGAACATTTGCAAGCTGACCTGAACAGTGTCAGTATGTGGTGTGAAATAAATTCTATGTCACTCAACTTGAAAATGTGCAAATTCATGTGGTTCTCAAGAAGACCAATTCAATCTCGTACTTATATGATATATGAGTATAACGTGGAGCAGGTAACAAATTTCATTTATCTAAGGGTAACCATGGACCCTAGACTAGAATTTAAGTCTCATATTAACTCTTGTATGAATAGGGCAAAGGGTGTTCTGGCACTTATTAAGCGATGGACTAAGGAGTTCAATGATCCATACGTCACTAAAGCTCTCTTCACTTCTTTAGTCAGGCCAATTTTAGAATATGCGTCAGTTGTATGGAGCCCTAGATATCAAACTCATTGTGACAGACTAGAATCTGTTCCAAAACAGTTTCTATTATTTGCACTAAAAAAACTATCTTGGGACACGTCCAAGAATCTTCCACTTTACAAAAACCGTTTGAAGCTTATAAATTTGCCAACGCTTCACAGCCGTAGAAAGGTGCTTGGTGTTTTATTCATAATAAAACTTTTGAAGGGGCTAGTTAGTAGTCCATTTTTACTGAATGAGATCAACTTTTGTATTCCCTTGAGGCCGTCAAGACATTATAAGCCTATTTCGCTAAGCATTTGTAAAACAAACTTTGAAATGCATGATGCCTTTTGTTGCTTATGCCATGACTTTAATAAGCATTACGATTACTTTGATACCTCCGACTCGCTTTTTACAATTAAGAAAATTTTACTCAGCGTTTTAAATAAATAATGGTAATTGGTATTTGTAGCTTTTAAATTTGAGGCAAATATAATGTAACCGTGTTTTTCGTGCCCGCGTTTCGGTGTAGAACAGACCGATCTGTTGTTAATTCGGGTATCGGTCTGTTGTTCTAACTTCAAGATATCTTCAATAATACAACATCCTAACGAAGCGTTCTATAGCATATCTAATGGTTCATCCTATGGTGCCCATACTGGCGTCTCGAATAGTATCTCGCGTTTCGATTGTACACTTAATAATACATCTAACGGCGCCCTTACTGGCGTCCTTGGCGTACCCTTACTGGTATCTCGACTTTCGATTGTACCCCTAATGGTACATCTACTGGCGTCCACGATGGTAACCTTACTGTTATCACGCGTTACGTATGAGGGAGACAGCTTGGATTATGAGCTCAGTGGATTAGGATATCCTTTTTCTGGTTTACTACCGCACGTATCATCACTACTGGAGGAATACATTGCAAATAAATTGGAAATCTTTTTAAGGCGATCGTTCCTGATATATAACATTGGAGCTGACTGCTTTTTATTGCATAGTGCAATCGCAATAGATGCAATCTCAATAAGTGCTATTTTATGCTTAAACTTTTAAAAACCGTTGTAATTAAATAACAAAAAATAACAAAATAAATAAATAAATGCTGCCACACCATGCAGCAAACACAGCGGATCATAAATTGAACCAGATCTCCATCAGGACCAAATCGTTGTTGTAGCTTTGGCGTGCAAATTTTTTATCCGGATCCCGATCATTGTCCAAGAAAACACAGCAATTGTCTCAGTGCGAACACCAACGTGTTTCAGCCCGGATTGGGCCTGTAAAATATTTACATTATTTACTATAATTCTTTTCTTGTAATTAGTATAAATAATTGTAAACAATGTAAATAATTTACAATTTACAATCGTTTTCAATGTTTTACAAAAATTTTCAATATTGGGCAGTTATTTACAAAACTCATAGTTGTAACAAGAATGATAGAATACAAGATTGCGCCGTCCTGGCCGTT
This sequence comes from Rhagoletis pomonella, assembly GCF_013731165.1. Lineage (NCBI taxonomy): Eukaryota > Metazoa > Arthropoda > Insecta > Diptera > Tephritidae > Rhagoletis > Rhagoletis pomonella. The sequence goes on along the minus strand of NW_023458557.1, from coordinate 3,848,399 downwards.
GACATTTGTGTACCACAAGTAAACAAAGAATGAAGAGGAAAGAAGAACGAGTTGAAACTGTCGAAACAGTTAATTTTACAGCGAAAAACGTGTTTTAATTTTACCAAATGAAAAATATTGCATTATTCACCTAATCTATTAGAGAATAGTGAACGTTTTAGTGCACTCAATTGCTTTGCAATTGAGGCTGTTGCAGCAGACGTTTTAGTGCTCTCCATTGCTTCGCAATTAAGGCTTCTTCAGCATTTCAGCGGGACGACTTCATTGTGATGAAATGTTGTCAATGTAATAATAAATAAACATTTCGGGAACAGCTTTGCCGCGCCGTATATACGCAAAATGCAGCGATTCGTCGCAGTTCTGCACTTGCATCTACGCACAATGAGATGGGCACTATGGCACACTTAATGGAAGGATAACCGCGCGAATCGGAGCCATGTACTGATGGCATCAAGATTTGCATTACTCCGTTGTTGCGGAAATATTCTTTCGTATATTGTTCGTTAACGCAACACATATATTCGTAGACTATGGCAAGATCCTTTTGCATGAACGTATTGCTGATTTACTTCAATATTGACATAACTCAAAAACCAAACGCTCGAAAAACTGCTTTGAAGTTTTGATTTTTATCTTAATGTAGAAAGGCCCCTATCGTGGCTGAAATGTTAAAAAGCCATAACTAACTATAATTTATATTGCATAAACGATGAAATGCATCAAAATCAATAAAAAAGCGAGTTTTTAATTTTTAGTTGGTTACGGCATTTTGTATTTGAACGAAGATGTGAGATAGGGCCTTTCTATGTTAAGGTAACGATATTCTCCCATATCAAAAATGAATACTTATTTTGTTCTACTGGTTTGAGCTAGTGGTAATCAGTACAGGGGGAGAGATTCTGTAACCAGTTAGCGACAATTTTCGAATCGCTATCGCACTTCTTGACGCAAAACCATTCATACCATGCTTCGAAATATTCGAAAATTGTCGCTAACTGGTTACAAAATCAGTTACAATTTTAAAATGGTGCAATATGAATCTAACCCAGAGTTTTTTTCATTTTTCTTATTTTCTTGCTGGCATTTTCAACGAGTTCTTTATTTAGTTTTCTTATTTTAAAGAACATTCTTGCCCTGAAAAATAATTTTTTCACTTTAATGTCGCAATGAATGTTCGAAGCATGCTAAATGTGAGTTTTTACAAAATCATTTGTAATGAGCAAGCCATCTTCGTTCATTGCTTTAAACACTGACTCCACATTTCTCATAAGGCCCATCATAGATGAGCTTGTTATTGACAACATGAGTCGTCATTGCTACCAAACGACGTACTTGGAATATCATCATTTAACCTGTGGCATAGTTACCCGGCTAAATGCTCCAATCCGTCAAATTCCAAATCATCGAATTCTCCCTCTTCCACCGGCCGCAGTTGTTTATTAAGACTCAGGTTTTTTTGCAAAATACCTGTAAATATGGCAAAACATATGGTAATATTAATACTAAAATAGAATTTTATAATTAATAGTTAAAAAATTATGTTAAAGTACTTGTAAGAAGCGGCTGGGTGACTTCTAAATCTGGCTTATCATCCTCTTCTACGTTAGCAGAGTCGGATAAGACGCCCTTTTTGGGTCCCAGCAAGTAGCTCCCGCCTTTTGAGCGAATAATGCCGAAAAAACTTTCCAGTACGTACTGATTGAGGCGATACGTTAACACATACTTGATATTAAATCGAGCTTTAATATCCTCGAACATCAACTGAAACGCTAAATGCGTTTGTATGATTCCTTTAGGTAAAATTTAAAAAAAATAATGTTAATCTTGAGAAACGCCTATTAGTTTACCTTTTGGGAATGGTAGCAGACTGAATTTGCCAATAACCGTAATATTTTTTACTAGGTAGGTCATCTCGTCAAGGATTTTGTCTTGCTCCTCGAGCGCTAGACCGTATGCAAGACGCCGCTTCCTCGAGTCGGAGCGGGGAACCCTGACGTTTAAAACATCAATCCTGTCATTCATCTATGGTGTATAAATTTAACGTACATTTTAATATTAGGGTTTAAATATATATAAATAAAATAAATAATATATAAATAACATAAATGTGATATGTGTAAACGTTATATATAGGTATACCAATAATACATACTGTTTTAAATAGTTGGAAGCATTCGGCCCAGTTTTGCTTCCGTAGATGACCCAGACTTGCTGCCCTTGTGATGGCCTGCGCTACAGTGTGTGAAAACACGTTTGCAGCCGTCTTGACCTTGTGGCGGTGAGCTTCAGCCACGGTCAAGTTACTTGCTGAAATCTTGTGAGTTATTGTCAAGTCCGTGCTTGTAATTGACAATAACTCCGAAATTATTTCCTTTTTCACAGGTTTCCCATTAATTAGGAAACCTTGATTAAGGAAATGATTTCGCAAAAGTTTTAGCAAGTGCGGCACGTCAGCGAAAACATAAACTTTTGGTCATTCAAAATAAACCTATGGAAACGAGAAGTATTATAAGGTCTTCGGTTACGCCGCGATCATTAAAAATTGCCCTATTGGTACCTCCTAAATCTCATACGACATTATAGCCACAATCTTGCGACTTCTGCAATATGCTTCCAAGCAAAACGGAAGTCATTTTGCAGTCGAAGTCATAAAAGACTGGATGTTTCCAATTTGCTATTAGACTTGAAATATATGTTTAATGGCTTTACAAATGTTTTATACTATTTAAAAATCTTTTTGTAATATTTACCTCTTAACATCGCTACCTGCACATAGTTGACGGGTGCTAATGTTGAGTCCGATGAAACATAATAACAGTCTTATTTTCATTTCGTCGAAACTCAACACGCATAGTTTCTGTGCCTCGTTCATATGGGTATCGGAAGACTGGGTTTATAAGTCCGCGAGAAATCTCCACTTTTTGTGCCCAAGTCTGTAGTGTGCGTACTCCATGGAGTGGAAAACATTGCTTATACAGCTGCCTGTATGCCTTTGGACTTGCAGCATAAAATATAATGGACTGTGCAATATCCTTCTCCGCCCAATTTCGTCGCTTCGACCCAGACTTGAAATTATTAACGTACACTTCTGCTTTCAACACTTCCACTTTTGCAGATCGCCGTTATAGTAAACTCAAGTACGAATAGGTGGTGTCGAAGCATAAACAGTACCGTCCTATAGCCGATATTCTGTATTGCTTTCACTTACAGCCACTGTAACAAACCACTGACAATAATATAATTTTAAGGGCGTAATGGTTTTACTGTCTTCGCACCTACCTAGTTTGAGCAATTCCATATTGTGGTCATCATGCGGCTGAAAATCTGCAGCAGGTATAGCGCACACAGAAATGGTTGGCACGGCATCGCGCTTGGGCAACGGGCGTTTAGCCAATCCGAATCCTTTTATTAGATATCAAAGTAAATGATACTTACCCGCTTTGTACTGCATAACATTATGATAATCATCGTCGGTAAAGTGCTTCATGCATATGAAGATGGTATCCAAATTGAATGGCTTATCTTACCCGTAGAATTCTACCCATTTTCGCGACACGGTGTCGTTGCGAGGAAAGGAAAAAAAAGCTGCATTTTGAGGCACTACCTTGACGACTGTCGCAATTTAACACACGGCACTTCATTTTATTAGTTTTTGCACAGTCTTCAACTGAAAAACTACTCACAAATTGTAAGCTAACACAATTTTAACTGATTTTTCAATTACAATTCAAATTTCTCTTTGCCGATGATTGGTAAACAAAGGTTTTTTTACCAGTTACCACAACTGTCGAAATCGGTAAAACCAAAGTAGCGGTAGTACTGACGGCGCCACCTTTGGTTCGCTACACCGTGGGCTAAGGATAAGTTGGCAACACCTCGGAACAAAACGCGTCATACATTTCCTGGTGCAGAAAAATTGGATTGTTCGAGATCAGGCGATCAAGCAAGAAGCACGAAATAGATTAAAAAGCGTTGTAAAAACTAAAAATTAAACTGAAAAAAATAAAGAAGCGACATAACCTACAGCTCAAAGAAGTGGTTTTTAGATCAGGTGTGGTCTTAAACTTAATATATGCCGAACGAGTTTCTGATTCAAAAACTGAGTGCTGGCCAACTTAAGCGTTTATACGGCCAACACATGGAAGAAGATGGTCGCGAGGAGAACTCAAGCGAGGAACACAGAATTGCCAGCACCCCAACATCAGCCACAGCCGGAGGTTTTCCCGGAGTTGAAACTTTTCTGACAACTGGTAGGGAAGGCTTCGCTGGCTTTGACCTTGACGGAGAATCGGCCGCCAATAATATAAGTGCCGCTGACGATACTGTAGTCGTTGGAAATTCTACTGCCGCTGAAGAGGTTACCCATATGGAAACCACCGTCACAGAGAAACGTGCCTTTGTTACCCAGACTTCGAAGCGATCATGCGGAACGTCGACGCCGACGAGCACTTCAAATTACTGAGCCTTCGCCGCTCACTCGATGGGACGGCTCGACTATTCCTCTCCTCGAC
>NW_023458557.1:3840121-3843788 GCF_013731165.1 Rhagoletis pomonella | reverse complement strand
AGAGAGAGGCCGAAATACGTGAGTGCGAAGAGCTTGAGATGCTGGCCGACAGGAAGAACGCCCGAAAATTCTACCAGGGGTTTAGGCGACTTACGGAAGGTTTCAAGACCGGGGCGAACTCCTGTAAGAACAACAATGGCGACCTAGTGACCGATGTCCAGAATATACTTAAATTGTGGAGGGAACACTTTTATAACTACTGAATGGTAGCAGCGCTGAAAGTAGTGAGGAAGACAAACCCGAGTCCCCAGTCGATGATGATGGAGTAGCTGTCCCACCGCCTGACTATGACGAGGTACGAATAGCGATTACGCGGCTGAAAAACAACAAAGCTGCTGGAGCTGACGGCCTGCCAGCCGAGCTATTCAAGTACGGCGGCGAGGAGCTGATGAGGTGCATGCATCAGCTCGTATGCAGAATATGGTCAGATGAACGCATGCCCGACGACTGGAATTTAAGTGTGCTCTGCCCAATCCACAAGAAAGGCGACCCCGCCGTACGCGCCAACTACCGCGGAATTAGCCTTCTAAGCATAGGTTACAAGGTCTTATCGAACGTATTGTGCGAAAGACTGAAGCCCACCGTCAACGAGCTGATTGGACCTTATCAGTATGGCTTTAGGCCTGGAAAATCCACCATAGATCAGGTATTCACAATACGCCAAATCTTGGAAAAGACCCGCGAGAATAGGATCAACACACACCATCTATTTGTCGATTTCAAAGCCGCTTTCGACAGCACGAAGAGAAGTTGCCTTTATGCCGCGATGTCTGAATTTGGTATCCCCGCGAAACTAATATGGCTGTGTAAAATGACGGTGAGCAATACCACCAGCTCCGTCAGAATAGGGAAGGACCTCTCCGAGCCGTTTGATACCAAACGAGGTTTCAGACAAGGGGATTCCCTTTCGTGTGATTTCTTTAATCTTATGTTGGAGAAGATAATAAGAGCCGCAGAACTGAACCGCTCAGGCACAATACTTTATAAGAGCGTACAATTGCTGGCGTATGCCGACGACATCGATATTATCGGTAAAAACAAGGGCTACGTCTGTTCTGCCTTCTCGGGATTGGATAGAGAAGCAAAGCGAATGGGTCTGGTGGTGAACGAGGACAAAACGAAGTATCTCCTGTCAGCACACAAACAGTCAGAGCATACGCGTCTTGGCACCCACGTCACTGTTGACAGTTACAAGTTTGAAAAAGTAGACGACTTCGTTTATTTGGGAACCAGCATTAACACCAATAATAATGTCAGCCTTGAAATCCAACGGAGAATCACTCTTGCCAACAAGTGCTACTTTGGGCTGAGTAGGCAATTGAGAAGTAAAGTCCTCTCTCGTCGTACAAAGATCACACTCTATAAGTCACTCATCATGCCTGTGCTGGTGTATGGCGCGGAAGCATGGACAATGAAAGCATCTGATGAGGCGGCTCTTGGAGTTTTCGAGAGAAAGATTCTGCGAAAGATTTACGGACCTTTACGCGTTGGTGATGGCGAATATCGCAGACGATTTAACGATGAGCTGTATGAGCTTTACAACGATATAGACATAGTGCAGCGAATTAAAATTCAGCGGCTCCGCTGGCTTGGCCATGTCGTTCGGATGGACAGAAACGCTCCTGCTCTGAAAATATTCAACGCGGGCCGCGATGCTGGTAACAGAGGAAAGACCAGGTGGAGAAGGACTTGGCTTCACTTGGCATTTTCAATTGGCGTCAGTTAGCACAGAAGAGAAATGACTGGCGTGCTGTTTTGGACTCGGCCAAAATCGCTTAGGCGGTTACAGCGCCAAATAAGAAGAAGAAGAAGAAGTTATCAACATAAAAAGAATAAAAATTACGCAGACTTCTTTGCAGCACATTAAAGCTGATACGCTCAAGTAGAGTTGGGCAATCGATAATGCCATTAATTACATTGAAAATAAAAGAAAGAGAGAGGACTGACCTCCTCTTTTCCAAAGAACTTAGATCAATTAGCAACAGGCGCGAATGGTAGGATGGAATGGGATCCTCGAACCGCAATGATCGCTATGCATATTTCAGAAAAATTTGTTGAATCCTTTCAATCCTATTTACCGAATGTTGATCATATCGTCCCCAGATAATTACCGCGTACTCTAAGTTAGAGCGTACCAGAGACGAAAAAAGAAGCTTAAAGGTGTAAGGATCAGAAAACTTGGAGGTATTACGTCGAACAAAACTCATTACCGAGTATGCTTTGGAAATAATAACATTAATGTGACTATTAAATGAAAACTTGGCCTCAAAAACCACGCCAAGATCTTTAGTCTCTGTAACCTTGCTAAGGACAAAGTTAGAAATTGACTAAAGTGTAGGAGTAGCGTTCTGACGCCTAGTGAATGTTATGTGAAAACATTTATTAACATATAACATGTTTAAAGATAGCCGTGACTTAAGATACCATAAATGAAGGCTATTCAAATCAAATTGAAGTTTTCTTGCATCAGCTGCATCCTTAACAATTGCAAAAACCTTCAAATCATCGGCATAAAGCATATAATTCGAAAAGGAAAAACAATTGCCTATGTCGTTTATAAAAAGAACGAATAAGAGAGGGCCTAAAATGCTCCCCTGTGGAACACCAGAAGAGGCAACGAAATAGTCCGAAACTACGCCATCAATCGAAAGTACACAGCGCCGATTAGACAAGTATGAGGTGATCCATTTGAGAAGAGACGAATGGAAGCCAAGGCAAGCTAACTTATTTAACAGAATCTTGTGAGATACTCTGTCGAACGCCTTAGAAAAGTCAGTATATATGCAGTCAACTTGCGATCCGTCCGAAAACGATGAGATGCAAAAATCACTAAATACCATTAAATTGGAGACTGTCGAGCGCCCGGACACAAATCCATGCTGGTTTGGGCTGATTAATGACTTTATCGCGAAATAAATTTTGTCTTTGACGACACTGTCAAAAAGTTTGGAAAAGATTGATAGTTTCGAAATTGGCCTGTAATTCCGTACATTATTTTTATACCCGAGCGCACTTGTGCACAAGGGTATTATAACTTTGTTCACATAACGGTTGTTTGTTACAGGCATAACGAATCGAGATAGATATAAACAAATGTATACATAAATGATAAGAATGAAAAGAGAAATCGATTAAGCGGTGACTGTCTGTCCGTCCGTCCGTCCGTCAGTAAGAACTGAGATATCTTAACGAAACTTGGTACGTGGACTTCTTTAGGGCATAGAACGGATGGTATTGAAAATGGGCGAAATCGAAACCTCCCATATAATGGTAATTTTAAGAAATACGAAAACTGCGATATTTTAGTAACTACTGAAGATAATTCACTCAAAATTGATACTTACAATGAGTTTCAGACGGAAAACATGAATTTTATAAATTTTTGGAAATGTGTATATCTTGGTAACCGCTACGCCAATTTCTTCCAAACTTGGCACAGTTGTTGGCCTTAGTACAGCATACTAAATGGCTGAAAAATAAAAATAATAAACAATAACCACGCCTACCTCCCATATAACGGTAATTTTCAGAAAAACGAAAACTGCGATATTTAGTAACTACTGAAGATAATTCACTCAAAATTGATATTTGCAATGAGTTTTAGACGAAAAATAAGAATATTACAAAATTTTGGCAAATGGGCGTAGCCACGCCCACTTATGGTTAC
>NW_023458557.1:3838147-3840021 GCF_013731165.1 Rhagoletis pomonella | reverse complement strand
TAATTGGAATTCTGTGTAATTTTGCTATGAATTTATGTTTTATATCTAATAGGCAACATAGACGGTGCGTCTGATAGAGCTGGGATACTATCGATAGTACCGCCACTCGATAGATTTCGAAACGATCGTTGAAAACATCGATAGTATCGATAGTACTATCATCGTGAGAGGTATTGAATTGAAATACTAAATTGCTTGAAAATTAAATAATTAATAAATTTATAAAATTTATAAATTACTTTGTAAATTAAAGAGATTATATAAAATTGTTTAAATTTGAGTGCATCAAAAAGAACTTCTTATAATAATAAAATAAACTTATTAATTTATGCGTCTGAATTATATATGTATATACTTATATACATATACTTGCATCCACTTGAATAGCGACAGGCAAAATCTGAATTTATTTTTTATATGGAAAAATTTATTTCGGATTTTAATTGCCCCTTTTGAAGTGCAGAGAAGAGAAATTGGCTATAATAATATATTTCTAGTACTACAAAACAAACAAAACAAAATGTATTCGTTTAAATTAATAACTCATACTTATAAAAGTTCAACTGAGATCAAATACGGAGGCGCATATCAAAATCCGGACAAAGACAAATTTTAACATTTTACCATATTATAAGAAAACGAATAAAGTACTGGTCAAAATAACAGCACCACAACATTTTTAGCAGTCTTGACTATTTTGTTGTTGGTTTAGTGTCTTCTAATTTTTTATAAAAGTTGTACAACACATAAAAATATACAAAATCATTAAAATTTTAAGCTTTTTAATTCGAATTTCTATACAAATTTTGTGTAAGCGGCTTTATAGCTTATTAAATTTTACTATAACTCAGTGTAAGCTTATAGTTGCTAAAAATTCCAATAACTAAAATTTTTTTTGGCGACTGTATTGTTAATTTTCTTGGATAAAAAAGACAATAATTGAGGAATTCACAACGGTGTCGTAAGTGTCGTATTGTTGTATGTTGTAAACTTTAAAAGCTTATATAAATGTTTAGAGAACTTGAAACCACAGCCAACTATTTTTAACACTGCGGAAATGCATAATATGACTTTGATGGTACTTCTCGAACCCAGTTAATACATTTTTAGACGTTTAATTGACGACATACAACAATATAATACCCAAACAATAGAATACCCCAAATGTAATGTTAAGAGATGTAAAGAATAGAGAAGTTTCGCTAAAGCCGACATCGATAGTTTTTAAAAACTATCGATAGTGGCGACAGTTTTCGGTCAGTTTGCGTTTGTATTTCATGCTATAAGCATTACATGCGCGAGCTGTTTTGCTGAGTACACACCCTGTGGGGAAAATCTCTAGTTCTGAACTGGTGCGCTTCTAGTACATTTCGACCCAGTACTGGTTCGCGATAAATCTCTTTTGCATGTAAGCAACTGGCGAATTTAACATGGTGATGTCCTGGGAAGTGTCAATTGCCGCCACTGCATCCCTTTATCGATAGTTCCGAATTAGTCATAAATTCTATAGTTCCGAATCAGTTCTGAAATCGACAGACGAAAGAAAAAAGTATAATGATTTTTCAATCTTTTTGGTTCTTCCGTGTGTGCGATTTTAAGTTATTTTGGAAGAAATGTGTTTTCAATTTGAAATTAATTTTGGTTGAATGATTGTAAGAAATGTACGTTTACATACCTTTATCTGTAGCTGAGTTTGCAGAGGTGCTCGCTGTTATTTCTTAGATTCCAGACGGTCCCTAGATGTTGAAATGTTAACACCAATTTTAGTTTTGTATTACCAAGCTTTGAAAAAGCATCTGCGAGGCGCAGAATAGTAGCGTATTTGAACGAAAATGCCGCCGAACACATATCTATGTAAAGTAAAAAAGCCCCCC
>NW_023458557.1:3836222-3838047 GCF_013731165.1 Rhagoletis pomonella | reverse complement strand
ATGTCACCAAGAGTCACTGTCTCATTATATGATTTTTACCACATTAACAGATATGTATAAAATTCACTTTAAACTCAGAAAAACGCCAAAAATAGCAGAGCTGTAAAAAACACGTCCGAGCTTTAGCGCGCTTGCGTTTTCGCCCATATGTGGAAATGATGGCCTTCACAGTGGTCACCGACCACGCGAGCCTGAAGTGGCTGATGTCTCTCCGCGATTTAAACGGACGCTTGGCTCGATGGTCGCTTCAATTGCAATGCTATGACTTTGAGATCGAACATTGCAAAGACACCGAAAACATTGTGGCGGACACCCTTTCGCGCTGCATCGAGGAAGTTACTGCCAGTGAATACCCGGTATTATCTTTTGACACAACTGAGTTCGAATCAGAGAAATACCAGGAACTAAAAAAAGAAATTGAAAAAAATACAAGCAAATTACCAGATATAAAAATCGAAAGCGGCTATATTTTTAAACGTACCGTGTTTTCCAGAAGTGATGAGGAGCAGGAATTCGCCTGGAAACTGTGGATCCCATCATCGCTTACATCAACACTCATAGCCGAAGCACACGAGCCGGAGAGTAAGGCGCATGGCGGGATAGGTAAAACGCTGCATAGACTCCGTCGGTTTTATTATTGGCCAAGGATGGCTTCCCAGGTCGGTAATCACATCAAAAACTGCGTGGTATGTCAACAGTGTAAAGCCCCTAATCACACCTTGAATCCAGGTATAGGAAACGAAGTAATAACAGACAGGCCCTTTCAGAAACTATACGTCGGCTTTTTAGACAAATACCCGCGGTCTAAAAGAGGCAACGCGTATATTTTTATTGTCCTGGATCATTTTTCAAAATTAATATTTTTGAAAGCTATGCGCGAGGCCACCGCGAACAATGTGGTCTCATTTCTAACACAAGAAGTATTCAATAAGTTGGGTGTGCCAGAAACATTGCATTCGGACAATGGCAAGCAATTTATAGCGAAGGAGTTTCAGAAAAAGATCAGTCAATACAAAATTAAACACCTAAAAACCGCCTTTTATGCTCCGCAGTCCAATGCCGACGAGAGGGTCAATCGGTCGGTATTGGCTGCGATAAGATCGTACCTAGACGAAGACCACCAGGACTGGGACCTCTACATATCGGAAATCTAATGTGCTCTTCGCACCTCGGTGCACGCAGCCACGGGCGTTACGCCCTATTTTGCGTTGTTCGGACAGAACATGTTCACGTCAGGAAATGGACTATATGCTTGCGCGGAAATTGCTGTCGTTAGGCGCCGTAGAAACAAATATTGTGAACCGCGAAGATAAACTGCAATTACTGCGCGAAAAAATTAAAAGTAGATTACATACTGCATATGAACAAAGCGCGCGGCGATACAATAAACGAAGTCGCGCAGTGCACTTTAGACCCGGTCAAGAGGTGTACCGACGGAACTATGTGCTTTCCGACTTAAAGAATAATATAAATGCTAAATTTTGCCCCAAATACAGAAAGTGTCGCATCGTCAAGCCCATAGGCAACAACATGTTTGAACTGGAAACACTACAAAGCAAGTCATTAGGAGCGTGCCATACCAAAGACCTAAAGCAATAAGTAGTTTTTTTTTTTTAATTTTTATGCCCGGCTGAGTCGGTAGAACATTAGCCATAATTATCTCAGGGTGTGGACGTGACCTGCGCTGGACGCCTTTAACAGATTTTAATTCAAAGTACCTTTTTAGTAAAACAAAGAAAGTAATAGATAGGCCGTATTTCAATAGTGAGGCTGCACACGAATTTCACCACCTTATCAGGCTTTCGTCGCAGCTGCAAGCCGATAA
>NW_023458557.1:3831277-3836122 GCF_013731165.1 Rhagoletis pomonella | reverse complement strand
TGTTCCAGGTAAGGACACAAGTAGAAAGTTAATTTGCGTTCTTGATCTCTATGCTTGACGTTTACCGTAGTTTTGCCCAGTACAGCATGGCTTTGTCCAGAGGCCGTCTTCACCGTGGACACAAAGCGTTGAATTTCGAGGTCCAGATCCTCAATTAATTCCCTGCAGCCCTTCCCTAGGATGCTGATCGAAGCACCTGTATCTAAGAGACCCCTAATAATTTATCCTCGTATATCTACATCGGCGAAAACGCGAGGATCATTTGTAACCGCGCTTTTAACTGCTACCGCCACGTGGAGGCGTTCCGATCTACGCTTCTGATATCGTTCACGCGCCTTCTGCACTTTCCTGGTTACGCGTCGAGCTCCTTCAAGTTGGTGTTGCTGAAAAATACGCTGTCGAGCACTATAGTAATGACGTATTCGCTCTTCCAGAGACCTCCCAGCGTTCAGTTTTGCGCAAGAATTAATTTTTAAATTAACAAGGGGATTTCGTTTTAATATCGTCTTTCACCCCTGGTGCTTTCGGACGCTGCTGTTATGTTTTCCTTACAAGGCTCTATTCTTCCGCCGGAGTTTGTTGAGAGCGCGACTCCTCTGGTCTTGTCACGCTCCGGGCTACGTTTCCCGCCGCGCATTTCGGACATTTTGGAGTTATACATTCTGGCTTGCCACATTTAAAGCAGAATATTTTTCGCTGCAAAGACATGCAGTCCGTGAAGGAGTGCCCCTCTTGCCCACAGTTCCAGAAAGTCAGCGGCTTCTTTGTCAATTTTAATATCGTAGCGATGCTGACTTTGATTTTGCATTCCAGGATTTGCTAGCGCTCTCCGCGGTAATTGGCGTGGCACGTTTTCGTCCGCGATTTGCTCGTGCCCCAAGGGCTCGCCGGCCTGAAATGAACATTGTGAACGAGACGGCGCTGGTTGTGCAAAATAGGTTGCCATTTGGAGCGGCGGAAGACTAGGTGGCTGTGGCGAAAATTCGCTGTATTGGCGTGGACACTGGGATCGGGACATTTGCTGTCGTTGTTTGAAGCCACCTCGATTTGAGTGTGACGCATTCTTGGGATAGGTTTTATTAATTTTTTTATTTCCAGGCTTTACCATTAGTCGAGAACGGCCACCCGAGGACTCTTGGCTGGTATTGTGCGATTCTGCCGAGTCACGCGCAGGTGCTGCACCAGGTAAAGGATTTGAAGATGTTTTAAGTATACCTACTAATTCCTGGAAACCTAATCGCATTTCCTCTTGCATTATCCTATTTAAGGATTCTTGTACCCTGCTTAGCTTATCCCTGACAATGGTATCTATTTCTGTGCGCAACGAACTGCGCTCCAGAGAAGGCTGGTCAGTAGTCGAAGGCCTCTCATTGTTAGTCCGCTGCGGCGGGAAGCTTAAATCGGGCGCAGTTATAGCTACGGATTCTGTTATTAATTGCTCAGAACAACGAACTGGAGAAGCTACGTTAGGAAAAGGTAAGGGATTTCGCAAACGATCTACTGTATCCCTCCTAATGTTTATTGTCTCCGACAGATCTTGAAACGATTCATCGACCGCCCCGGCCTTCTCTAAGTTATTAGGTGTGCGGAACATGTACGTTTCGCTATCGGTTTTCGATCGAGTATAATAACTATGGACTCTTCTGTTCAGATCGAATGTGAGTTTACGCCTTTCCGCGCTATCCATACAGTATTTAATGTTATTAAATTTAACTTAGATTCTTACCATTAAAGGAAAGGTAAAAATATCGAAATGGGCTATTTAAGTTATTTAGACCTTAAGACAACTTAAGAAAAAGGTTTGTATCTTAAATCTTTTGTTTTGTTTCGACTTTGCCTGTCCGGTTAGGGGTAAGCTCCGGCGGATTCCGAGTGAAGTTCATGTTTTTTTGTTTTTTTTCACTGTTGTAAAGTGTTGTTGGACGTACACCAATGCTAACCTAGTTGATGTAAGGCGGAGTTGGCGAATTCCAGTATTAACAAAAACTATCTTTATTGAGAATTGTTCGAATCAAATGCATTATGTCCGTTCAAGGGGATCACAGTGCAACTAAAGCATCTCCATGGATATATTAGGCCACTTTTTGATCACCTCAACGAAACCATAAACACAAAAATAAAATAAAAATATTGGTTACTCATGAGGCCACCAAAAGAAAACTACTTTATTCCATGTCATCAATAGGAAAAAATAAATAAATTTTGTAAAGAGTAAGCTAGTTAAAAGATAACTTTCGATCCTGATTGTTGGTGCATTTGGTTACTCTACGCGTAAGTAACCAAGCCACCGAGTGCAGAACTTACCGGAAAAGCAAAAAAAATTATAAAAAAAAACACAAAAAAATAGAAAAATTTAATGATGCAATTGAACAAATTTCGGTAAATTGAACACGCCATCTTGAGGAAACTTTCATCGCCTTTAGTTCCATAGGTGCATTTATGGTTTAGCCATTTCGATTCAAACTAATAAGCCACCAGTATCTTAAGCGACGATAAAAAGAAATTGAAAAAAGTAAAAGTTTTATTTTAGGTATATCCTGTTTTTTTTTGGATTTTACATAAGAAAGATAATAAAAAAAATTAAAGCATAACGGAAAATACGTATCAATACTGAATTCTTTTAGGCGCGCCATTACAACGTAACACTGAAACGGGTTATTTTCGAATCGCGCGTTTTTTTTTTTAAATTGGGCGCCATTTTGTTATGACCCATCCTCTTGTGCGCGCTATGCACTCCACGCCCAAATCTATCATCCCTGGTCGGTTGCTTCAGCTAGCTCCAAGTTTCGGGCGTGGGTTTTCGAACCCGCCAACCTGGGCGAGGCGTGGAGGATGTCAGAACAAACTAATTTAGTGAAAATTCGCCACCTTACATGCTCACTTTGATTCGGCCCACCCTGCCTAGGCTGCATAAATCCACCGTGACATTTCCATTGCAGCCCCGTAATATGTCCGTCCACCAACTCTTCACCCCACCTCCATTTCAATCACCATGCCTTCGCTGTACCCCCCCTTTACAAGATGATCTCAATACATAGTTTCGACCTCTGAAACAAAGATTTTATTAAAAATATTAAAACTAAACATTGGGAAGAAAAACGATTAGGACTTAAATTACGGATAAAAAAACGGATTAAAGTTAAGCTTACAAAGAAAAAATATTATTATATTGACTTATCTGTTTTTTTTTTGTTTATATAAGGATCCACTAACTAAAATTTAATTAGAAACAAAGACAGATTATTTAAATCAAATCAACAAAAAACAGAACTCTTAGTGCTAAATTTCACCGCTCAACAGCCCATAAAATTTGTTCATATATACACATCCTTTTTTTTTGCCTGCCTAAGGGAGCTCTCTTAGAAAGGGGTGTGGAGAAACAAACATCAATAAATTTACTGGGTTACAAATCTTTTGGGTTTGTGCGGGACATTTACAGACTTCAAGATTGAAACGCTAAAAGCGGTAGTAAAATTTCCAGTACGAAGACGAACACAAGAATAAGCAAAAAAAAAAAGGGTCTATATAGGCAATGATAATAATAATAAATACATTTAGGCAGCTCTTTGGCCTGTATGAATCCCTCAGCCTTCAAGCTTGAGCTTTCATTTACTTGTGTAGCGTTGACTTATTGTCCCAAACGCGTGCGGTTAGCACCGATGTTAACAGCGACTCCTGTTCTTGCTCCACTATAGAGCGGTTCACACCTAGCTCACCTAACTGGTTTAGCACTTGGGGAAGACCGGAAACGCTGCCTGATCGGCCCAAAAATGTTCACAGGGCGGTCCCGATAATCGGGTGCTATCAAACTTCTATAAATATGAATTAAAAGCTAAGACTTACAGGAAGTTGCGTTTGCTCTTGCCTCTGCGCCCTTTCCAGCTTCTTCTCGCACTGCAACAAAGAAATCTATAAATTCGTGCTTAACCGCGCGACAGTGGAATGGACTTACACTTCCTGCTTTTGATTTTCCACCAAACATAAAAATATCGCTATGGATGCTATCCTTCTTGGTGCTCCTTTGTGGTGCTGAGTGAGGGTTCCTATTTAAATCAATTACCCAATCATTTTTATTAACTTTACTCATTTATTTTTCTAATTCCCACCTGTAAGATATAATCCACTGGCTCTACACACAAAACACAGGCTTTATATTAAAATTTAGAAATTTAAGCTACACTCGCGCACAGAGGCCACGTATTTGCCATTACAAGTTTGGATAGCGTTTTTTCTCCCACCGAGCGCTGTTATGCCCTTTCATACCCCTCGTTTTCCTATGTATAAGATTCCCGCTAAAGTCCTTCGTATATATCTTCCACCACTATATCCCTCCCTTTTTAAATCGTGAGCCACCCGGTTATCTTCACACTTGATCCCTGCCCGAGTACGGCAACGCCAATCGGTACTAAAAAAAAATATCCCATTGTTTTTTTTTCTTCCTGTTGTCTTTTTGACATTTGACACCATAACAAAGAAAATAAAATTGCAAGGAGTGCAAGCAACGCGAGATAAGTGAATTCGAATTTAACTTTTACTTTATTTTAAATTCATTGCGCTTTGTCTATCTCATTCTTTGATTATGTTTTTGCAGTTACGCTGAAATTTGTTACTTGGGAGTTGGTGGTAAGCATCGATTGGAGTTACGAGTTGGGAGCATCTAATGCATGGGCTCGGAATGCCGTGGTGAGTCGTTCAAAATAAATGAATAGGTTTCGTAAGATCTTTTTTTTTACAAAAAGATGAGCTATGTGTTTACGTGTCTATGGATAATAAATTAGACGATTGTTCAAAAAAAAGAATATAAAAAGAAATTTATTGAATGACGGCTGCTGCTCACATAACAAC
>NW_023458557.1:3811702-3831177 GCF_013731165.1 Rhagoletis pomonella | reverse complement strand
CTTTTCCGGCAACACAGAGAGGAGAATTCTACTTAGTAAGGGTTATAATGCCTAAGCGCGGCCGAAGGCCGCCTACGCAGAAAAAAGTTCTGCGCAAAAATACTTCCGGCCCCCTTTTCCGGCAACACAGAAAGGAGAATTCTACTTAGTAAGGGTTATAATGCCTAGGTGCGGCCGAAGGTCGCCTACGCAGAAAGAAGTTCTGCGCAAAAATACTTCCGGTCCACTTTTGCGGCAACACAGAAAGGAGAATTCTACTTAGTAAGGGTTATAATCCCTAAGCGCGGCCGAAGGCCGCCTACGCAGAAAGAAATTCTGCGCAAAAATACTTCCGGTCCCCTTTTCCGGCAACACAGAAAGGAGAATTCTACTTAGTAAGGGTTATAATCCCTAAGCGCGGCCGAAGGCCGCCTACGCAGAGAGAAGTTCTGCGCAAAAATACTTCCGCCCTTCTTTTCTGGCAACACAGAAAGGAGAATTCTACTTAGTAAGGGTTATAATCCCTAAGCGCGGCCGAAGGCCGCCTACTCAGAAAGAAGTTCGGTTTCATGTATGCACTATTTCGGTTTTTGTCATATGCATTACTTCGGTTTTGAGTCGAAACTGTGCATGTATGCATTACTTCGGTTTTTGTCATATGCATTATTTCGGTTTTGAACCGAAACTGTGCATGTATGCATTACTTCGGGTTTTTCATATGCATTATTTCGGTTTTCAACCGAAACTGTGCATATGCATAATTTCGGTTTATCTAATATGCATTATTGCGGTTTTCAACCGAAACTGTGCATATATGCATTATTTCGGTTTTTTTCATATGCATTATTTCGGTTTTCAACCGAAACTGTGCATATATGCATTATTTCGGTTTTTTTCGTATGCATTATTTCGGGTTTTTTCATATGCATTATTTCGTATGCACAGTTTCCATATGCACAATTTCAGGGTGCCAAAGGTAATCGGTTTATCCTTCTTTTGATGTATGTATAGTAAAAGTTTTAAATCATTTATAAACTCAGTTTTCTGATGGTGCTCCTGGCGATGAAGTTGCTGGCATTGAAGGTGCTGATGGTGAATGCCAATCTGTAAACAAACAAAAAATCAATTAAAATTTATAAACATATATAAGATCTTAATATATACCTTTAGAATGTAGGTAAGTCGCTGATGTTTTGCAATCTAAAAGAAAAACTACCTTATAATCAAATAAAATTGTTAAATATCTATTCTTACCTTCAAAGTTTTCGCAAAGTGACATTTCTTCACAGTATGTATACTGCCCTTAAAGCTTCGATGTTTCTAATTTGCTCGCTCTAACGCATAGAATTCTGATTAGAGTACGAATTCTTATCGGGTACGCAGCTCTAACGAGGTGAAATTTTTTTGACAGTTGAAACAAAAAATTTGTAAGTGTGTAGGTGAGATGACTAAAAAGTTGTGAATGTGTTTGTAAATCGTTTGATTTTCAGGGGAAAATGGTGAGCGGTGTTGCCATTTTAGCCGTTTTCCGGCTAGATTTTGCCGGTTGCGATAGAAAACAGCCGGAGAAATTTCGGTTTAGCCGGAAGCCGATTTATTAGCCGTTTTGTAAAAAAAATTAGCCGTTTCTAGCCGATTTTGCTATTTACCTTGCTTTCTTAAAATTCAAATATATATGTTTCCATCTTTGACTAAGCGATCCAAAATCTGTTGGAAATGGCTACTAGCCTTATCGTGAATAAAATTTTCATGACAGGCAGGGTTATATAAAATTGGGCCGATTTCGCTTATTATTTATTTTAAACGAATATATTTTTTCTAAATAAGGCCGTACCGGGGATTTTTTTTCATAAAATGTTTATTATGAATGACTTAAATTTAAGTGTGAAGTTTTATTCGCAAACTTAGAAAATAACAAATTGTTTCACTGTTTGCTTAACATGCGTTAACATGCTCCCAAATTCCCACTCAAGTAGAGAAACTTTCTTCACGAACGCTAGTGTCCACGGTTGCATTTCAAACATAAGAAATTTGTATAGAATTTTTAAAATTCTTTCAGAAGGGCAAACAAAAGATCCTCTAAGTTCTTCAACATACGTTCCAATTTCTTTGTCGTAGTAACTGTCGGATTTCCTATATCGACTCCGGTTGAAATTGCATTCCGAGTACGTTTCAAATCATTGCAAGTATTTACTTAAATTTTTCATTTTAAAATCGCTCAAGTTTTGAAATTTTTAAATTTGATGAACCTGTTTATTCAAATTATCGTCGACAAAAAATTCAACCCGACGTTGCCGACGAAGAGTGGCAGAACACCTTTTGCAGAGGACACCTTTCTGCGTAGGCGGCCTTCGGCCGCCTTTAGGGATTATAATCCTCACAAAGTTGAATTCTCCTTTCTGTGTTGCCGACGAAGAGTGGCAGAACACCCTTTCTGCGTAGGCGGCCTTCGGCCGCACTTAGGGATTATAACTCTCACAACGTAGAATATTCCTTTCTGTGTCGCCGACGAAGAGTGGCAGAACACCTTTTGCAGAGAAAACCTTTCTGCGTAGGCGGCCTTCGGCCGCACTTAGGCATTATAACCCTCACTAAGTAGAATTATCCTTTCTGTGTTCCCACAGAAAAGGACCGGGTTTCAAAAAAATTACATGCTTAGGTCTTTTCTGTTTGGTTGATTGGGTGCTTTTTCGTTTTCTTTTAAGCTCTTTCGCACTGGGCGTTTGACAGTTCATTGATTGTAATCGTTATTGCAGGTTAATCGTTGGCACGGAAATTTTGTAAAGCGTTTTTAATTAATACATAAATTGCAGTAATATTAAAAAATATTCTAAAAAAAATGTTCATATGAGACTCTGGTAAAATAATAGTGATTATGAGTGTTTTTCAAGCGAGAAAAGCAGCAAAACGCAAGTGAACATTACGATTTTTGGCCATTTTTGTAAGGTGGCCCTAGGGAACCATAGGGGGCCTAGGTGGTCGGGGGTTGGATTTTTGTCAATGGCGGTTCATGCCCTCTCCAAAAAGGTTGGTTGGAGGTGCCACGCCTACTCCCCCTTCGCCCACCACACCTTTAACCAACGGTCATAATGGAAAGTCAACCCAAAGTTCTGCCCTTTTATCTGGGAACTCTTACTTTGCGTTGCCCTGAAACCTCAGAAAATGTTGCGTTTTTTATATGAGAATGAAACAGAAATTATACTACTCCATCACAATTTATTTATAGAACTTAATAAAGCTGAATTATTCACATGGCCTGTAAGTCTTTAGTAATTTTAAAGCAAACTCTTATTTCTGATACGGAAAATAATTGTAATTTTACAAGCGTAAATTAAAAATCAACCGTGCAACTCTCACACTCACGTTTATTTGAGGGCTGAAAAGGCAGCACTTTTGCCGGATCAGAGCGCAACCTGCTGAGAAAAGAACACGACGCCTTGCGAAAGGACTGAGAAAAGAACATGAAAATTTTACAACGCTAACTCAAGGCAGAAAACGCTAATAAACTCACATTCCAACGCTGAGGGGAAAGAATTTTAGAATTAAAAAAAACGTGCTAAATTGAAAAAAAATACGCATATGAAAGAGCACCAACCCAACTCGTTTTAAATTTTAGTATATACGTTATAAAATATGTGGTTGTGAAGTGCGCAGATGCTTTTTCGTAATTAAGAAGAAAAAAAATTAATTTTATGTTCCGTCTGATGGTAACTGAACCCGGACCCTCTTGGCCGCAACCAATTGTATCAAGCGTCTTTGCACACTCAGCTACAGCCATACATATAAAGGTGTTTTCAAATGTTGAGATTGAATCAACGTCACAGCGCGCGATTAGTGCATTATGTCATACCATATCTGTATGTGTTGTCACCGCTGTGCATGCTTTGTATACATATACTTTTTTAATTACATATGAAAAAGCATCCGGGCGTATTTGAATTGAATATTTCCATTATATGTACGTAGTGTATGTATAATGGAAATATCCATTTGGTTAAGACTTTTCAGTTGATTTAAATACGAACATTTTTAAACGGTAATCAAATAAAAAATAATATAAAAAAAACTTTTTAATATACAACGCTTTTATAAATGGACTAAAAAGTAGAAAATAATACTCCTCAGTCCCATAGAATTTGTTTTGATAACTTTTGATTTTGAAATTTTAGCAAAAGTCATTATAAACAATCTATGAAATTGAAAATGAAAAACGTGGAGCGCATGCAATACAAAGCATTCGATTTAATTGACAATAGTCAAACTACATAACGTAGACCTAAAATTTCTACAGCGAAAGTAGAACTTTGAAATCGATTTTAAGCGGTCGTTATTCATATACCCACATACATACATTCATATATTACTTTTCATATCAATTCAAGTGTATTACATGCGCCCCACGCTTTTCATTTTCAATTTCATAGATTGTTTATAATGACTTGCTAAAATTTCAAAATCAAAAGTTATCAAAACAAATTCTATGGGACTGAGAAGTATTATTTTCTACTTTTTAGTCCATTTATAAAAGCGTTGTATATTAAAAAGTTTTTTTTATATTATTTATTTTCTACTTTTTAGTCCTGTCTGAATAAAATTTTGCAATAGATATTAAAATAATTCAACGATATTAATAGAAAGGTGCACACACATGCATTTACATGTGTACCCTGCAAACCATTTTTTCAGAGTATTCTGAATCGTAAAGAAATTTTAACGAATTCGGACAGATCCCATCCGATTTTTTTCCGAATTTTCTAATTTGAAATAAATTACGCACACTTCCATTCTTTTTCGAAATTTCGGAAGAAAATCGGTGAAGAAATGAAAATAATGCTGCTATGTGAAGAATTTCTTGCAGACTTTTTTCAGAATTTTCTTTATTTTTCGTACAGAAATTTCTTTACGAGTTCGTGTCAACCACTTCATATAATTTTCTTTGAATATTCGGAAAAAAATCGTTACAGAAATCAGATACTCCTAAAGATTTCGTTAAGATTTCGGGATCTTTGGTTTGCAGGGTATGTACATACAAACGAGCACCAATTAATTTTATTTAAAGAAATGGCGTGTCGTCTATTTCCGCCGATATGCGTGTATAAACCCTCCTCAAAGTCTAGCCAAAAAGCCAGCAACTCACACAACAGGTTCCCCAGAGCAATTCGCTCGAGAAAGTGGTACCCGGTACACGTAATACGCGGCACACAGCACAACAATCCGCCAAAACAGGCAACCCGACCCAAAATTACCACCGTAGAAGGCAGAAACCCCGAGCGGCAGTGCAGGAGCCCAAGAATTACCCTTAAAACGGCCACAGGAGCTTAAAAAGA
Source organism: Rhagoletis pomonella (assembly GCF_013731165.1). Taxonomy (NCBI): domain Eukaryota; kingdom Metazoa; phylum Arthropoda; class Insecta; order Diptera; family Tephritidae; genus Rhagoletis; species Rhagoletis pomonella. The sequence continues at coordinate 3,825,871 of NW_023458557.1, read as the reverse complement.
CCAACTGGTCGCCAACTGGTCCGAAGGTAAGTAGTTTCGGACTAGACCCAAACTAGTTCCCAACTGGTTCCCGGACTAGTCCCAAACTGGATCCCAACTGGTCCCACGAACTAGTTACCAACTGATTCCAAAGTGGTTACCAACTGGCCCACCTATACCTCAAGTGGTCCACAAGTCACTTCACTTACAAAGCATTCGATTTAGTTGACAATAGTCAAACTAATTTTATTTAAAGAAATGGCGTGTTGTCTATTTCCGGTGTAGCAAACGTAGTACATAGGGCGACATATAGATGTCATCTACCTCGCCCTATTCACTATGCTTTTTTATAGGAGCTTTTCAAAGCTTTGCTTTGGTGTCGGAACACAACATTGAAAGTTTCTGGATCCACAACATTGAAAGTTTCTGGAACACAACATTGCAAGTTGATAAAAGCGTTGTAAAATTGTTATTCTTACAACGCCCTTTTTTTTCTCAGTGAAGATAATGGTATTAAAAGCTCAACCTAATATGACCGGCGAGAGTTTTTCTACGCATGCATGCAAGTTTTTCTCATTTGATAAGCCCGAATCAATTTGCGTGCGTGATTTCTCAGAGTTGCATTTCTGTCAAAATTACAGAAGTTTGCCGAGAAAAATTTGAATTCATAGTCGCGCCAAAATGCCAATTGAGCATAAACATCGAATCGATGTCACGCAAGACAAATCTTGGAATTTGAGTTAGCTTTTTACGCACGCATATAAGGTTGGCATGTAACAATTCTTCCCGATATAAATTGGGCTTTAAAGTGCAGAAATTTGTACTATGGTTAGGATTGCATGTGGTGGGATTTGAACCCGCGAACTCGGTGTTTAAGTCAACACCTCAATCTCTACGTGTTGTAATAATAATAAAGTCCGGCGCTTACACAATATGTTAGTGTTTGGCCGAACTTCTTCTCCGATTTGTCGCGTGGGCCTTAATGTTGTGGCACAAAGGGGGTGCCTACAGTTTTATGTCGACTCTGAACGGCGATTGTACTTTATGGGAAGCTGTTTTTCTTTTTCAAGGTTTGCGCACTTGTAACCACTACACCCCAGCGGGCTATATGCGAGACCTATATTCAGATAAATTTTTTGGTTTATGGTATCGATATTTGGAATATCGAGTCTTTTTATTCCGATATTAATGGGTACCCGATATTTTTAAAGCGATACTTTAAATGAGTACCATATCGATACTTTCGGTTCGAAATCGTGTACCTAATGGTAGATAGAGATATACTTTTAAATAAGCTATTTAGCGCTGGTTTCAGAGGGTTTATGCATAAGTGGTTTAAATCCTATCTCTCGAACAGAGAACAAAAAGTCAGAGTGGCAAATAGCTACAGTAGTTTAGAGCCTGTTCATCTGGGCGTACCCCAAGGTTCAGTTCTTGGTCCAATACTATTTTTGATTTATATCAATTAAATTTTTTCTTTGCCACTGAAAGGCAAAGTAACTGCTTTCGCTGATGACCTTGCCATTGCTTATTGTACTTCGACCTACTTTGAAGCAATATGTGACTTTAATCACGACATACATCTACTGAGAATCTGGCTTGCATTGCATAAACTGTCTGTAAGTAGTAAAACTAAGCTTATGTACTTTAGCCTCGTTGCCAAAGAATCCCCAAACTGATGGGGTGGTGCTTCGGCTAGTAAATTGTCCTCCATCATTACAATTAAAAAGTGCATAATTAGACGTATCTGTAACGCAAATCGTAAAACTCACTCTATGCAGTTTTTTAGAATGGTTAATATATTGCCGGTGCGACATTTATACTGTTTCAAAGTTTTAAAACTTTTTTTCATCAAATCTGGATATGTACTTGAAAAGTCTTCCGTCAGAAATTTATAGCCTGCGCAGGAACTTGCTTCCAATTGTTCACGTTTCGCCTACTCGTACGTCTCACTTTATATATTTTTATATATATGCCTCTTGTAAATTGCTCAACTCACTTCCTGCTTCTGTACAGGTCATAAGAAATCTCAATTTATTAAAAAAAAATTTTAAAGTTCACCTGTTCAACTTAAACCACTGTGAAATTGAAGCCTTGCTGAGGTTTATATTGTAATCTGAGCATATCATAAAATAATGTATGTAATTTAAATATAGTTTTTTTTCTCTCTCTCTCTTTGGAGTCTGTTGGATTTGTATCGACTCTTTGTATTGATTTTTTCTAACTTTATTACAATATTTGTTTACTTTTATTTTTCAATGTTCACCCCACAAAATGTATACTACTATTCGTTGAAATTGGCATTTAAAACTATTTTACTTTGTAATATAAATAATGCCATCAACTTTTCTAATGCAGCATTGATGTACTTATTGAATGCAACATGAATTTAGAATACTGTGTTAATCTGTATGCATTAGAAAAATGAAATGAATGAAAAATGAAATGATCTGTCTGGCGTACCCCATAAAAGCCTCGTAAACTTACGAGTTTTATACTATGTCTCCATTGAGAGATTTATCCATTAAGATTTAATAAATCCAGTTGCTAAATCACAACCGTCTCCATTACCGTTACGAGATATGTTTGACGTTCACATTTTTAAATATTTGACGTTTGCTTATGTATGATTTTACAAATACAGTTGCGGACATTGATATACAGACAGATAAAAGGAAGGTACCAAGCGGAATTTCATTATATGAATTCTGAATATTATTGGCTTCTTATTCGTGATAAATATGTATGTATAATATATAGTTTGGAAAGTGTAAAGAATAGTACCATATTCCGAATCATTTTCCCGAATTTAAGAAAAATTATCAAAACGGTAAAAAACATTTGCGGAAAGAAACATTTTTGTAGAACTCTCTTATTCATAAGAGGGAACCGAAAATCCAATCGTGGGCCTTTGGCATATCATGAATACGAACTGAGTTCTAGAGGATGTTCGGTGCAATGTTATCGAAGCAGAACCATTACCGAAATTTATAAATTTTTTGTCGCAGCGCGTAAATGACTTATAGAAAGCGGAGAAGACTCTGCATGATATTACTATAAAACATTTCTTCTAAATTTTTAGTTTTTAAAATAATAATTTCTTAATTTATTACAACCAAAGTTATGTAAATATGTATTACTAAATTTCCTCCCAAACTAACAAAAAAATATAAAAATCCCTAAAAATACGAAAGTTCATGTTTTTATGATAGGCTAGATTTCAATGTCCTCAACTGTATATTGAAAACACAAATGTCATTTGACTTATGGCATGTGAATTTGTGGTTGCCACATCCAACAAATTGTACGTATTGATCAATATTATTGAAGATTTGACGAAGATTTAACTTAAATCTACTGCCTTTCGAGATTTAATTTTATATGATAAATCTCAAAAGATTTAACGTCAAATCTCGTCAGAGGGCTAAATCTTCATTAAATCTCACAATGGAGACATAGTATTAAACCGTTTAAGTCATCACGAGTTTAAGGGAATCCCCTAAATATTTTTAGAATGTTACAGATTTTATATGAGAAACTGATTGTTGATAAATTATTATGAAAGTCCATGCAAATGACATCAGGAGTGTGTTTCCACATCTAAACTCCAAGCGTGGAAAGTTGGACCAGAAGAAAATACGATTAAAAGGAAAATACTATAATATTCTTTTGCTAAGATTTAAATAAATAGGGTATGGGGGTCATATTCCCCCATAAAATACTAAAACACATTTTTAAGGCTTGTACGTAGGATTATAACTTTCACTAACTACAATTCTCCTTTCTGTGTTGCCGAAGAAGAGGGGCTGAACACTTATTGCAGAAAACAACTTCCTGCTTAGGCGGCCTTCGGCCGCGCTTAGGGATTATAAGCCCCACTAAGTAGAATTCTCCTTTCTGTTTTACCGAAGAAGATGGGCTGAATACCTTTTGCAGAGAACACCTATCTGCGTATGCGGCCTTCGGCCGCCCTTAGGGATTATAACCCTCACTAAGTAGAATTCTCTTTTCTGTGTTGCCGAAGAAAAGGGGCTATACATATTTTGCAGAGAACACCTTTCTGTGTAGGCGGCCTTCGACCGCGCTCAGGGTTTACAACCCTTACTACGCAGAAATCTCATTTCTGTGTTGCCGGAAAAGAGCAGAATATGACGCCAATCCGTATACTATTTATTTAAATCTGATAACGTATAAATTCAATGCACGGTGCATCATTTATACGGTGATCATCCGTCCTGTTTTTTGCAGAACTTTACTGTTATTCAAAGGTCTGTCCTCCGTAGTTCTTGAAAACAGAAAAGCCTCAAAATATACATATTTTCCCCAAGTGTGCTGCCTTTGTTTCGCAATTTATCCGATATTTTAAAATAAACGGCGGGAGCTCTTTACTTATCAACATATAAGCAGTGTCGATAACTGATTGATAACTGCATGAGGATGAGGCTGATTTTGAAGCTTCAACAAGTCAATGCGTTCTAAATGTCGTGCAGCCATAGATAATGGATGGCAAGAAAATGGAGACCAGCATCACAAGTATCAGTAACACTGCTCTAAAAATTGTATACTAATCGCGTTAACGTATATTTTACCAAGCATATTTGAGTAGTCCACTGGCAAACAGCGTTATGTGATTTTATATTAGTAAGCCATAAATTAAAAAGATCGTCTACAACAACAAGTAAAATCCAAATTGTATCTTTTTTTATTATCTGAATATTTGGATAAATAAGAGCCTAATAACATTAGAAAACAATATCGCAGTGTCGTAGTTTTTTGCAAATTTTATATATAAAACATTAACATAGCGAGTTTGAAACAGTAACTTTTATATAGCTAGCTTTTTTAGCTTTTCACGTTTTCTCTTCCATGAAGATTGTTCTACTTCCTTTTTACGAAGTCTTCCACTAGGCACCGAAACTACCACGTTTTCTTGCAGTTTTCTAGGTTCATCAGAAAATGGAGACTTTTAAACTTGTATAAATATGTACAATGAATATTATAGCGACTTTTCATTTCATTTATTAATCAATAAACAATGTGTTTACAGACTATATTACAAATTTACGCATTTACAGGATAACGCAAAAAATAAAAAAAATATAAGTATATATATCATGGTTTTCATAACAAATGCCTTACAAGTATATTCTTAAAATTAAGCTTGGAAGAAGAGAAATCAAACTATAAGGAAGAAGAATAAGCATTGAATTTACATAGCACCCTCCATGAAGGGGTGTTCATACCATAAACGGTTTTTCCTAAGCCAACATAAAATAATTCATTGCAACGAAGAATACGTGGGGGAACATTAAACCAATTCTCATAAGAAGGAATGGACAATCAGTAGAGCCTGAGATGATGTCAAATACGAAACACATCGATAAAAGAGTACGCCTGGCATCTAAGGCCATAAGGTTGATTAATAGACAGCGAGAACGGTAAGACGGGAGAGGTTCAGTAAATCTTAGCGAGCGAAAAGCAAACCGAGCAAAAACCCTTTGAACAGATTCTAATCTGTTGATATAAATAGAATGGTATGGTCTCCAAATAAACACCTCGTATTCCAGCCTGGAACGAACAAAAGACGTATACAAAAGTTTGAAAGTATAAGGATCGGAAAACGTAGATCAATTACGACGAACAAATGCCAACATCGCGAACGATTTAGAAATAATAAAATTGATGTGAGTGGTAAAGCTAAGCTTGGTATCAAAATAGACCCCCAAGTCCTTAAATTCACAAACTGACTTCAGCGGCACATTTGAGATACAGTAGGAAGTAGGTACCAGTCTTAATAACTTAGCATAGGAGGTATAATGACATTTACTAATATTAAGGAATAGACAATTACGCATACACCAATAGTATAAGTTGTCGAGCTCAGCTTGGAGAGTTAGTGAATCTTGCAGGCAACTAATTTCATAATAAATCTTCAGGTCATCAGCATACAGCAAGAAGTTACATTTAGAGAAACAAGAGGAAATATCATTAATAAAGAGCACAAATAATAAAGGACCCAAGATACTACCTTAGGGAACACCTGAGGAAGCAATGAACGAACGGGAAGATACATTTTCAATTACGACAACACAGCGCCTGTTACTTAGATACGATATAATCCATTTCAAGAAAGCAGAGTGGAAGCCTAGTCTCGCCAGTTTCGCTATCAATATACGGTGAGATACCCTATCGAAGGCCTTAGAGAAATCCGTGTAGACGGCATCAATTTGGAATCCCTTTTGAAAGGCTGCAAAACAGTCATCCGTAAATACCGCTAAGTTAGTTACCGTTGATCTGCCCGGGATAAATCCATGTTGATTAGGACGTGTTATGACACGTGCTTAGTAGCACAGTATATTTTGTCTTTCACGATACATTCGAACAGCTTAGAGACAGAAGTGAGCTTGGAAATCGGCCTATAGTTCGCTATATCATTTTTATTACCACTTTTGAGAATCGGCATAATGAAAGCCAGTTTCCAGTCGTCGAGAAACATCCCATCAGCCAATGACATATTAAATATTTGTCTCAAAGGCTCGATAAGAAAGGGGCAGCTTTTTAACAAGATAACTGAGAGGCCATCGGCGTCAGTATTAGTGGAATACTTTAAATAAGTTATGCCATTAATAATATCCTCATAAGACAAAAATAAGTTACCGAAGTTGAGAGAATTATTTGAGTCTAAAGAAAGGTTATCTAAAATAAAATTGGACGAGAAAAAGTCAGCAAAAATATTGACAGCATCCAAAATAGAGTTAGCTGGAACACCATCTAGTTGAACTGAAGCGGGAATATTTGAGCAATTCTTTTTCGACTTTATGTAACTCCAGAAAAACTTAGGATTTCTTTTTATGTTACTTTCAACATTGTGTATGTAATTTCTATATGAAGATTCATTCAGCTTGTTAAATTTAGCTCTATAAAGCACATAACGTTCGCGCAGATTAGCGTCGTTTGAGCGTTTGAACATTTGTAAAGCTTGTTCTTCAAATTCCTTAGACGTTTGAGCTCTTTAGAGAACCAAGGGAGCTTAAAAGTTTTAGAGTATAATTGTGGAATATTTTTTAGACAAACATCGTAAACGTTGCACTTAAAAATATTGAAACAACTAGTTAAATCCTTCTTCTCAAACAGCTGAGACCAATCTAAAACCAATAAATTATTATTCAACTCAGTAAAATCACATAGAGAGTGCCACTAGGTAACTCAAAAAATTCAATTTCCAACACTAATGGAGTATGGTGCTGATTTGGAGGAGAGATGTAACTAGATGCATTCGAAAGCTTAAAGCTAATATTATAGCTAACAAAAATCAAATCCAAAATTCGGCATAATTCGTTAAAAAAACCATTGACTTGACATAATTCAATGCATAGCAGATTATCAATAAAATATGATTCCAAAATACTAGTAACGTTAAATGGAGTAAGAAAATTATTATTATCTAAATAGCTCCAGGAGATATTGTTTAAGTTAAAATCGCCTAGAACGCAGAGTTGACTATCACCCATTTTCGCTTGAAGTTCAAGAACGTTGTCAACATGGGCCTTATACAAATAATCAGAGCTGCACGGTGGAATGTATGACACACAAATGTATAGCACACCACATGCGCCCTGTAGCTTTACACATATCTGGTCCAAGATAGAATTTTCATAGAGGAGCGGAGAGAAAGCAGCCCGAAGATGGCGACGGGTAGCTATTAATACACCACCCCCCCCCTACTTACACCGGCCTCAGCGTAATCTCTGTCCTTGCTGAAGACGTCAAACAGGGCCGGATCAAAGAATTCTGCATCAAAAAAGTTTGAATTGAGCCAAGATTCAGTTAATGCGAAGCAGTCGTACTCCAATTGCGAGCTTAAAATGCTTAGACTTAAATTTTGCGACTATTTGAGATAGATTGCTTTTTTATTTCTTTTGCAGCAATTGCGAGCTTAAAATGCGGACGGATTCAGATTTGGTTCCAGACGTATTTTGATAGTAGACTTTAATTTTGCGACGATTTGAGATAGATTGCTTTTTTATTTCAAAAAGACATCTTATCTTTATCAATACCAGCGTACTTTGCTACATACTCAATGATACTTTCAGTCTTCACATTAGATACAAACGAAGAAAGATACAGCCATTTTAAGCGAACCACAACTTCAAGTTCTGAGTTAGCATTAGTTCCAAACACAAACGGTTTCTGTTTTTTATGCGTGCGTTTTTTAGCCACAGTTAACCACTGTGCATTGTGTATCGGAGTATTGTTACCAGCAGCGTCAGGTATTAATGCTGCAGCAGCGGCATACGAAGACGTCGGAGCGGCTGGCGAAGCAGCAGCAGAAAACGAAGACGAAGAAAAACCGGTTTTAGAAGCAGCGGGCACAGACAAACCAGTATTATTAACAGGAGCAAAAGAAGAAATGTTTTCAGCAGTAGTATGAGCAGTCAAACCAGTTTATTATCAGGAACAACAGAAACGATATTATCAGCAACAACAGCATCAGTAGCTGGCACAGTACCAGCAGCACCACAATCACGGAAATTAGTAGCTTTAGGTGTTTTTGCAATAGGAACAGCAACAATGTCACTTATTTTAGATTTTGAACGCGTAATAATTCTTTTCTCACTGATAGCAGGTGGCGGTGTAATAGAATTATCACTTGCTGGCTCAACTAAAGACACTTACAGGTCTATTCTGCACGTTACCGAAGATTTTGTAACCGGAAATTTTTATTACCAAAAAATGTTACCAGTTCTTGTCACTAGGAACATTGGTAATGCAGTTAAAGTATTCAGCAATTCAGCTAGGAAGAATTGTGCAAATTCTGGCATTGCATATTTCACGGGGTAATACTTTGTTACCAGCTTATGAGATGGTAACAAAATTTACCGGTTAGAAGAGTACACAGAATGCGAAAAGGGTTTCAAAATTGACAGGAACTTTATTTACCGGTTACAAACTTTTTATTACCAGCGCAGAATAGACCTGAAAGATGCTTTTCAGCTTATCCAAGTCCGAAATCGCATTTAAGATTTTATCTTTAAGTCCACACTGGGCCATACAATTAGCACAGAGAGACATTTTGCGAAAGGAAAACTATAACTTATTATGTTTGTGCGCAGAGCAAAAGAAAAAGGACGTCCGAACTAGACAACAGTCAGTTTATTTTTTTGAAAGTGTATATATACATATAGTAAGTATTGTAGCGACTTTTGCTAGAGTAGCTAACATTTGATGCTATTTTTTTAGAATATATAAGGATTTTGCACTGTATTGTTAGTGGACATGAAATTAGTTTAAATACTGGTACGTTAACCACCAAAAACTAAAACTCGAAAAAAATTTACATAGAGCACTTTGCAAGTGAACTTCTCATTTTGGTTCGATGAGAACGAAAACAGTACACAATTTTCTTTTCAAAGACATTTCGGGATTTTTTCGAAAACCTGTTTCTTGGAACTTCTATTCGTCTATATCTCATGAAAAGATCTCTCAATCAACGTAAGCGATTTACAGTTCGAAAGAGATTGAAGTGTCTCTTACAAAAATAAATAACTTGTGGCGTCGGCAAGAAAAAATCATTAAAAATCAACGCGATTTTTTAGCCACTTAGAATTTTCTCTGGTTTTACTAGAATTACATAACCGATATAGCTGAGTACCCAGGATTTTGCTAAAAACTCAAGCTGCAGAGTAAAAAATTTAGATGAAAATTTGTAGAATTTTTCTGAATTCTGTATAAAGTTTAACTTATGTGGTTTTGAGTAAAGAATGAACCATATTTTTATAAAAAATAACAAAAAAATTTGACTCGAAAAACATTGCAAATATTTAACAAACTCATGAACTCACTTTTAACAACCAGTGTATATTTTATTTTTATTTTTATACTACGTAAATTTACATATGTATGAAGGTATGTATATATATTTTTTAATTGTCCTGCATTTTCAATTCATATTTATGGTCACCGTAATTATATATATGGTGAAAGAGTGAGCATACAAGTTTGTTAAATTTACTAACTTTAACAACAAACTCCTTAAAAACTATTAGGGGATTCCCTTAAACTCGTAAAGTGTTAAACTGTGTAAAACTAGTAAGTTACGAGGCTGTTACGGGAACGCCCCCGTTTGCAAATGCGTAAATAGGTGCGTAAAGTGACTGTTTTACAGGTTGAAAAGGGTTTTGTGGATAAATTTTTGTTTCGTAGTATTTTTCATAACAGCCCGTCAGCTCGAATGAAAGCTAAAACTTAATTAAAAATGCGAGAATTAGCAGGAAACCCATGCAAATGCAGTTAGTGGATGAAATTTATTAATTTTATTGACCTATTATTTTTTTCACTTGTTTTCATATTTTATCTTACATTTTAGTACAAAATCTTCGGCCACTCGGCAACACTGAAGTTTACGAGATCGTTTGCGCATCAAATTTGCCTCGTAAATTTACGAGGGGCTCGTAAATAGAGCTCCATACAAATATTGACAGTTCTTTCACGAGTAGGGTTGCCAGATTTTGAAACGGAGAAAGGAGTACATTTATATTTTCGATAGAAAAAAAGCAGGACATGACATAAGAAAGGAGTACAATTTTTTCTTTTAATTTTTTGTGCAATTTATTGTTACAAATTACCATTAATTGGGCACAAACAAATAAAGATATCTTAGAAATCTTTTTCAAAGCAACAATAAATGTGAAAAATAAATAACTATAAGGGTTGGCTTTCCAATAGGGACGGTTGTTAAAGAGACGGTGATCGAAGGGGGAGTGTACGTGGCACCTTTTCCGACCTTTTTGGAGAGGGCATAAACCGCCATTGACAAAAATGTTACTCCCGACCGCCTAGGGCCCTTATGGTTCCCCAGGGACCCCTTAGAAAAATTGGCAAAAGTCACAATTTCCGCTTGCGGCCACAGTATTTTTGCGTAGAATTCGGTTCTCAATGACCGCCCTAATAGGAAGGTTTCCCCAACTAAAAAACTAAAAACTACAAAGAATTCCAGACTCTTCCTGAATGTAGGGCCGTTTTTTTAATTTAAGCCTTATAATTAATTTAATATTTTTCTGATTTTTATACCCGAGCGCCCTGACCCTAAGGCCATGCATAGACCATTTCACTATCACACTTAACTTTGCCTACTAAGTAGTGTTTGCCACAATATGAATGGCAACGTCCAGCGCGCAAAAAAATAACTGTCGCAAAGGTTTTTTGAAAAATAAAAAGGTTCTTTATAGATTTTGTGTTTTTTTTTGGTAACTTTGTAAATATTTTACTTTAATTTTATTAATTGGTTTTAAAATTTTAATCCTGATTTGCATTTGCCAGATTTGGGAGATAAGTACATGCGGCAAGAACCTCTTTTTCAGGTGTATATTTTCTTAGATAATTTGTATAAAAAAAATAAAAAAACCTGTATAGGGTTGGTCGAATTAATGCCCTCCTAGTCACCAGTTTCGAGTCTTTTCGATTGCTGAGTATGTGACCTTATGTTGGACAAAAGACGGATTATAAAGGACCCAAATGGGGGAACTTAGCCTATGGTTACAGAAGATATGTAATAAAGTAACCGACGAAGACTTGCGCTTTTCTCCCAAACCCCCTGGTAAACCCAAATGAAGGTTAAATTTAAAGACTATACAATAACTACTTTTTTTACTTGCGCTTTCCTTTCAAAGTGTTTACCGGTAAACCCCAAACCCAAATCAAGGTTGAAATTTAAAAACAAATTTAAAAAATTTAAGTAAAATCTGTGGATAATTTATTTTTCAAAAAAAAAACTGTGCAACAGATATTATTTTACACCCTGTATATGATAAAATATTAATAGCTGGAAAAAGGAGTACAAAAGAAGTACAAAGCTAATAAAGGAGTACATTTCCGGATATTTTTTTTTGGGAGTACAAGGGAGTACAGTGCAATAAAAAGGAGTACGTTTACTCCCAAAAGCAGTACGTCTCGCAACCCTATTCCCGAGGCTCGTAAATTTACGAACTTTACGAGGTTTACGAGTCTTTGACGAGTTTAATGGAAGACTCCTTATAAGGCTCCGCGCTTTCAAACTTTATACTGACAACTATCTCTACTTCTGGTGCAGAAGGACTGGTAAATATTGAAAATGTAATTTTAAAATTTTATTCTTGAAATTTCGCAATATTTGTTTTTGAAAGAATTATATGTTAAGGGCTTATATAAACTCGATAACATCCTCGAGTTTCGTTCTTCTAACTTTATCAGCTTAAAAATTACCTACTCGTCCTTGTGAATCCAAAAAATTAAAATTTTTTAAATTTAAAAAAAAATTTCCTATTGCATTTGTTACCCATATTTTTATTCTACATCGCACTAATTTTTTTTTAACAATTTTTGGAATTAATCATATCTTTGAAATTACAAAGTCCTTCAAAATAAATTCTGCGGTCAGAGAGAAAAAAATTAAAACGCCACTTTAAATAAAAAAGTAGGTTTCAAACCTATTTATTATTATTTATTTCATTGTAGGAGAGCTTCTCAAATATTTTAGAAGCAATTTTTTCGATTCAAGTTGAAAAGTAATGAATATCTAAAACCCGGGACTAATCCCGGGATTGTGACAACGTCATCCCGAAAATCCCGGGGTCGGAAAAAGCCGAAAAATTAAAATCCCTAGACACCACACTTCCTAAAAAACAGCTGATTTCAAACACTGCCGCTGCCACTTAATGGGCTGTTTTAGCTAACGCGTAAAAGCACATTTAGCGCTTTTAGCTCTAAATGCTACTCTAAATGTACATTTACCCATACAAAATCCGTCACCTAAATGCAACTAAATGCAACTCCATTTTTGCATTAAGAATCTAAATGCTAAAAGCAACCCTGTGATCTTCCAAAATTTCCACGATTCGAACATGGTTTTATGATAAAAAGTGGCAACATTGCTTTTTCGTGTATACAGTGGCTATCTTCGTTTCAGTGATCGCGGATCGAGATTTCATTTATTATTTTACATTATTTGGATAAAGAAAAGCTACGCAAATTCAACATCGATGTGATGCTGATAGAAATCTGAATCAATTTGTGATCAACTCTGCTTGTTTTGTTTCCTAATTAAGTGAGGAAATTTTAATTGACAGCACCGACAAATGAATATAAACACAAACAAATTTTCGGTTATGGTTAAAACAATTCAAATTTTTGTATTGAATTTTTGGTTTAAAATTTATTTTTTCCTTTTCAGTAGGGTCTTCTGCGTGAGAATTGATCGTAATAGGTACGGATCTAAATAAGCGACTGGAACACGGCTCTTTGTCAAAAGCATACGATTTCGAACTCGCGTAAATGTACATTTGCTAAATGCGATAGCATGAACGCTCTTCGAAAACATATTTTCGAATGTGCTAAACACAGTACATACAGTAATAAACCTTTTCGCAGTTTTTCACCAATTGGTCCCCGTGCAGCGTTTTCGTTTTGCGCGCACGGCAACACTTACTGTGGAGAATGTCGCCTCATGATTAGAAAACGTTCTTTTCGAGGATAATATGTGTTATTTATGAACGAAATATAGGTTAAGTATATTATTCATCTTAAATGTTTTCCTATATTCATGCTTAAGAATAATATCAATAGTTAAGTACATAAACAACGCTTGTGTTTTATAAACTGGAAGACTCAAATCGTAATTATAGCACTGAATGGAGTTTTCTTAAATGTAAGTTTAAAATTGAAAAAATGTTCATTGTAAGATTATATTTTTATGAAAAAACGTGAATTTTTTGTTGTTTTGTGAATTTATCAAGCAAAATTCTAAATTTCCGAATATATTTAAGTCTTTATTCCAAAAAAAAAGGCTTGTTATGACCCATCCTCTTGTGAGCGCTATGCACTCCACGCCCAAATCTATCATCCCTGGTCGGTTGCTTCAGCTAGCTCCAAGTTTCGGGCGTGGGTTTTCGAACCTGACAACCTGGGCGAGGCGTGGAGGATGTCAGAACAAACTAATTTAGTGAAAATTCGCCACCTTACATGCTCACTTTGATTCGGCCCACCCTGCCTAGGCTGCATAAATCCACCGTGACATTTCCATTGCAGCCCCGTAATATGTCCGTCCACCAACTCTTTACCCCACCTCCATTTCACTCGCCATGCCTTCGCTGTACCCCCCCTTTACAAGATGATCTCAATACATAGTTTCGACCTCTCAAACAAAAATTTTATTAA
>NW_023458557.1:3777834-3796702 GCF_013731165.1 Rhagoletis pomonella | reverse complement strand
AAGTTTGGATAGCGTTTTTTCTCCCACCGAGCGCTGTTATGCCCTTTTATACCCCTCGTTTTCCTATGTATAAGATTCCCGCTAAAGTCCTTCGTATATATCTTCCACCACTATATCCCTCCCTTTTTAAATCGTGCGCCACCCGGTTATCTTCACGCTTGATCCCTGCCCGACTACGGCAATGCCAATCGGTACTAAAAAAAATATCCCATTGTTTTTTTTTCTTCCTGTTGTCTTATTGACATTTGACACCATAACAAAGAAAATAAAATTGCAAGGAGTGCAAGCAGCGCGAGATAAGTGAATTCGAATTTAACTTTTACTTTATTTTAAACTCATTGCGCTTTGTCTATCTCATTTTTTGATTATATTTTTGCAGTTACGCTGAAATTTGTTACTTGGGAGTTGGTGGTAAGCATCGATTGGAGTTACGCGGTGGGAGCATCTAATGCATGGGCTCGGAATGCCGTGGTGAGTCGTTCAAAATAAATGAATAGGTTTCGTTAGATTTTTTTTTTTTACAAAAAGATGAGCTATGGGTTTACGTGCCTGTGGATAATAAATTAGACGATTGTTCAAAAAAAAGAATATAAAAAGAAATTTATTGAATGACGGGGGCTGCTCACATAACAAGCTTAACAAGGTTTGTATAGTTATACAGACCCCAATGCCTGCCAGCGCATCCGCGCAAACAGTTCATTAAGCACACCCAAGTTTGAGTGACCATTACCCGGAGCTCCTCAAAAATACTTAACATTAAAGTATAGAATGTCACAAATATGAATCATACACACATACACAATAGTAATTGCTATGAATTGCTACTGTATAAATTCAGGACATGCATTTGCTTGGAGATTCCGTTGGTAATGCTGGTCATAAACTCGGCCAGCAGCTCCAACATGATGAGTAGATTTTAGTGAGCCTCACATGCCACTGCCTCTGGTTACAAGCTGGATATCTGAATATTAGAAAATAAATAGGAATTATCTATTAAAATTTTGAGAAAATTGTTTGTTTACAAATTCACCCGCTATTGCAATTTCTGAGAAAAATATAAGTTCACCACTCGGAGAATCGTCCAAGAATGTGAACCGGAGCTGCATTTTATGTAACGTTACTAGCTTTTTCAGCACTTAACAGTTCATTTTCATTTACGGTGTAATATAACAAGTTATACACTGAACTATGATAATCTGTATTAGTATCTATAATAATAGACAGTAATTTGCAATGCTTTTACACTTTTGCAATCAATTTCGGTCACTATTACACAGTCATGACTTGTGCCACCCTGCCATAGCACGGTTGTTGCTCCCTTTCGTACCACAGTAATTTTGAATACAACTCTGAATCAACAAAATTCATGCTCCTTCTCATTATCAACGCTGATCAGATTTCACCCCCCAGGAGTACTTAAAAAGGTTTATTATTTATTATTATTATTATTTATATACTGTGGTGCTAAACGTTGCATTTTAAATGCGGCAAAAACGTGGCATAAAACTGATTGTGTGTCGTCAGCGTTATCGTTAGGGCTGATGATAACCGGGTACCCGGGTACTACTACGAAAAACCCCCGGGCAATGCGACATAAAGCTTCTTGTATAGAAATATAGATTATATAACCTGTTTGGTCAGGATACATATTTTTTCAGTGAGAAAATTTTTTTAAATAAATTTGTACGCGACTATGTACACATATCCGCTAGCCCGAGCAGACGCATACAAAAAAGTAAATCAAAACATTAGTTTCTGTACTTAAAATCAAACTTCTCATTTTTAAAGGCATATACACGAAAACGTTCCCATTTGGGAATTATATAAGAACAAAACCCTGTGGAACGTTCCCAGATAGAGAACAAAATGCGAACAATACTTTCGGGAACATTTCTAAGAGAACAAAATGCCAACAAATTTCTCACTAATTTTTCATAATTATTAAAACTTAAATTTTGAGGTCTTGGTTAATGGCATAGTTCATGGGCGTCGCCCCCATGCATGATTTGATTTGAATTTATTCGGCAAGGCCTTCATATATCACTTTCAAACATGTATAAGCGACATGATATAAACTGGCACTTGCATGATGTGTTACATGTCGCTATGTTTTGTAGTTCAGGCCTTTAGCATCTATATATAATTGCTCAGTCATACGACTTAGTTAGGCCGATCTGTAGCAGCCACAGAATTGAGCGATATATCAAACTAAAGTGCAAGCTGCAGTTGCAGTTGACCGTGTTTGTCAAAAAAGTAAAAAGCGGCAGAAAAGTCGATAGTGAGTAATATAATCTATTGAAAGATATTAACCATATTTCCGTGGAATTGAGATTCGGAAAAGTTATTAGGTATTATTCATAGTTTTGAAATATATTTCAGGAAAGCAAAAAATAAAAATAGCTGAGATCCCTTTCTTTTTTACACACCTAGGATATCACTGACCATTAAAAAGGACCCTGAATGACCGCAAACCTAAAAGAATTACACATTTTTGTATGTGATTTTTAAAATGAATGATCCAAAATTAGCCGGTATACATATTTAAAATTTTTTAGAACCAGTGGCTGAATTTCTGTACTGAAAGGGTTAACCCTAAAAGTATAATCTACGTCTGCGAGGCGTATACGGATTGGGTCCTTTTTTTATTTTAATATAAAATTTACTTTTTATTTTGTTGTTTTAAATAAATTTGGTTATAGTTTTTATTAATAAAACTATGTTTTATTATTAGTCAAACTCACAACTTCAATATTCTTTAAAAAAGTAAGACTGGACTAAGTATATTTTAGCTCACAGGTTATCTTTTAAGTACATAAGCCTCTACGGCGTATATTAAGGCTTTACGTTACTCCTAAATAGATTAGGCTTCTAGGGTTAAGAAAGCTTTGGTTGAAAGTGTGATATTAAATGCCTTTCACCATAAAAGGCGCCAATTTTCAATGATTATTACGTTTCAGATTAAGACAAATACCAGATATTGTGAAAGGTTGGACTATACCTTAAAGATGACGGTTTTCTCATGGCCCACTGCACGGAGCTTAGAGTAGAGTAATGTCTTTTAAGAACTTAAAAATTATCCTGGGTTATCAGGTGTCTAGCAATACAAGATTAATTGTTGTCTTTCACGAAGTTCTTTAAATAAATTTTGAGCTAAGTACTCACCCGTATTTCGGGGGTTACTACTAGTTTTAATAAATTGTTAGTTTAATTTCCTATAAAATTTACCTTTAGGTTTATGCATTTTAAGAATACGTCAAAAATTTGTTTTAGAGAATCAATGTGAAATAATTGCAGAAACGATGAACCGGTTTGCTGAGCAACCGAGACGTCTGCTTTTTAAATAATTTTTGTAAAACAAATCGGCAAGTACATATCGCTCCCCAGAAACATGAATGTGTTAAGATAAAAATGTTGGGATTTTTTTACATGTGTAATATGTATGGCTCCTTTCCTACCATTTAAGAAAACGGCGTTTGACGGCAATAAATAAATTTTTATTTTTAATATTTTTATTGAGCTTTGTACCACGATTGTTTATTAGGAAAAAGCAACAGAGTCTAAGCGGTAGAAGTTATAGTAGGTATTTCGTGCATAGGGGCGCGGTTGTTGTTGTCAATTCTATACATCCATTTGCTTTATTGTATAGTTTCAGGCAGGCTCTTCCTAAACTATCACCCCTATTCTGCAACACTTTCGTATTCTGATTTTGCTACGAATCGTAGGAATGGTATGCTGCAATCCGAATCGTATCTTCGAACTTTCGAAATTCGTAACAATGGCATGCCTAAAAACGAACGAGTAAGCTTTTTTGCGTAATTTTGTAAGAAAACAATTCTGTATCGGAGGCGAGATAACATATGTAAATCAAAGTGGTGTTTATTTAAACAGATAAATTTGTCTTTCGCCTATATGTACGTATATTTTTATCCACTGCTTTATATAAACGAGCAAAAAAGAATCTTTGTTGCCCCTTATCTAGAAACTTGGGTCCCGTTTAGTTATTTGTACAATGATTTTCGGTTGTTGTGTCCAAACGCATAACCCGAATCCAGAAACTTTAACATACACTTGTAATAAAATGATTAAACCTTTATTTAAAATAAATGTTTCAAATTTTTAATAAATTCGGTTGGCGTTACGCACTTTTTTGCAAATTTCGATGTGGGTTCTGCGCAAAAATACTGTGATATGCACAAGAAATATTGTATACCTTTGACATGCGGAAGCCCCTCTGCTCCGGCAACACAGAAAGGAGAATTCTATATATAAACGAGCAAAAAAGAATCTTTGTTGCCCCTTATCGAGAAACTTGGGTCCAGTTTAGTTATTTGTATAATGATCTTCGGTTGTTGTGTCCAAACGCATAACCCGAATCCAGAAACTTTAACATACACTTGTAATCAAAGGATTAAACCTTTATTTAAAATAAATGTTTCACATTATTAATAAATTCGGTTGGCACTACGCACTTTTTTGCAAATTTCGTTGTGGGTTCTGTTACATGCACAAGAAATATTGTATACCTTTAACATGCGGAAGCCCCTCTGCCCCGGCAACACAGAAAAGAGAATTATACTTAGTAAGAGTTATAATCCCTAAGCGCGGCCGAAGGCAGAAGCAAGCGCAACAGGTGATGGACCTAACAAAATGCATGTTTTCAACGGACTGGAAGAAGCTGTTATTGCATTAACTGGATTGGGAACCAGTTCTTCAGGCATAGGAGGAGTTCTGGCTTGTGGTTCAACAATTCAACCAGAAGCTGACATAGATGCGCCCATGGTTACTGTGCCCGGCAGCTCCACATACCTTTGTGAGTCCATTGCCATAGCGTGCTCTTACTCCGCTGCTATAACTGCAAATGCATCAGAATCCGTAATTTTCCTCAAAATTTTTAAAATCAATCAATTTTACTATAAAAACCACATGATGAGATTTTTTTAATTCCTTTCCACTTTGTTTTCCTTCATACAGCTGAGTTCGAAAAACAACTGATACCTGGCAATGCTACACATTTTTCCGCAAGGGTTGCAGCATGTCGACTTTGCGTTTTTCGTAACGTATTACGAATTACGAAAATTCGGATTCTAGAATAAGGGTGTATGTATTTGTTAATGTTATTGTGGCTTATTAACATTTTTATTTTTAATATTTTTATTGAGCTTTGTACCACGATTGTTTATTAGGAAAAATTGAAAAAGCACCAGAGTCTAAGCGGAGAAGCTATAACTTCTACCGCTTATATAGTTATAGCTTCTCCGCTTAGACTCTGGTGCTTTTTCAATTTTTCCTAATAAACAATCATGGTACAAAGCTCAATAAAAATAGTAAAAATAAAAATGTTAATAAGCCACAATAACATTAACAAATACATAGTTTAGGAAGAGCCTGCCTGAAACTATACAATGAAGCAAATAAGCAAATGGATGTATAGAATTGACAACAACAACCACGCTGTCAAGTTTAAATAGCGGCAAATCAGCTGCACTTGATAGTAGTTGGTTGAATAAGGAAAATGAATTAGCAACAAGAGTTTAGGGTGTACATAGCTCAGTGGTTAACGTTTCTGACTTTGAACATCGATTACGCAGGCGAAGCGTGAACGTTCGCAAAGGCAAAGAATTCCAATTGTATTCTTATGGACGCTCACACAAATCTGTCAAAACTTGTCGTTCACATCCGAATGCTTTGCGTACGCACACAGTTGGGTGCGAGCTTGAAAAAAAGGCATATTATGCATTTTAAATTAGTTTTTATTCTATAATTCTGAAAGATATTTTAATTCTCTATCCGTTGATGCATCAACTATTGCAAAAAGTTAAGTAAAAACGCAGATATTCGTCAAAATAAAGAGCTCACGCTCGCATTGGACTGTATATCAGGCTTAAGTCGTAACGATTCAACATGGATTAGACAAGGACTAGAGACATGAGTCAATTAACAGTAGATAGAGGTTTTATTTTTCGAAATTTGAATTGTGTCGTTATTGCAGAGAACCATCGATATATGTACATAAATAAGTAAGGTAAAAATGAGACTCACGGTTAGGCTTGACAAATGTCCGGGTCTAGGAGCCACCGGGCTGGGGGAAAAATCTGGGCGCTGCGGGTTTGCCATTGATTTCCTCGAGTTGCGGTTAAAATCTTTGAGATCCTCCGATATGCTGGAAATATAGGACTAACAATAAGTTGTTTTCTTTTTTAATTTTCTTGTATGATAAAAAAGAACATATTCTGTAAACACATACATTTGTTATGTAGTATGCATTTGAATTGCTCTTCTAGTGGCATTTAAAATATTTTAACAACCTTGTGATTGTTGAATCTATTATTGATTCGCCACTGCATTTCAAAGAAAAATATCTAATTTATAAACCTCCCTTTACGTCCATCAATTCAATCACTTGATATCCCTTTAGATACCCAGTGGATACAACTTTTTATAGCGTATACGGGGTTCAGAGAATCGCCGAAGGTAATTCGTGAAATTCTGCCTATGCCAGTAAGCAATGAGTTTTTTAAGGTATTAGGCAAACAGTTGGACATATCCAAGAATCAGAATGAGGGTAAAACTGATATTCCCCCAATTTGGCAAGCCTACTCACAGTGCTGACAAAGTGACACACTACAACAAACCAGAGATGTTTTCAGTTTTATAAGAAAGAAACCTACCAAAATTTTAATCGTTCTACCATCCTACCAACGAGAAAAAAAACCTACCAGTTTTGGTAGGAAAAGCCCAAGACGGCAACCCTGGTCACAATACAAAGAGTCTCCACACAAATATGCCTATGATTTCATTAATACTACTTACATAGCGTATGAGTAACATGCTTACCTAGTCATATTTTATGAAAACGAAATTATTATTATTATTAATATTTTAGCTCCCTACAGTAAATTCCATGATTTAAGAAATAGATTTTGCAAATTAAAGTTAAAATTTAAAAGCACAAAAAATGCTGCCAATTTTTCGTTGCCTCAAATTGATACTTAAATTTTTTCAGGAGAATACGCTCAATGGCAAACTTTTAAAAAATTGTTTGAGCAACTAGTAGTCTCTCAAAATGTTTCAGACACTTATAAAATGTGCATATTAAAAACTAAAATAAGAGGAGCCTTATTAATGAAAAATTTACAAATAAAAGGTTACTAGCAAATAATTACTTCAAACAATTTTTAGAAGCACCAGCAGTGACTGAGACTGCTTTTAGTGTACGAAAATTTAAAGAAAAGATTTCTGAAAGTACACAAGCGTTGGAAAGTCTCAGTTTGTCTGCAGAAAACTTGTTACAAGCTTTATTATGTTATACGCTTGTACAAAAATTAGACAACAATGCAAGACTTAGGTATGAAAATTCCCTTACATTCGTTTCTTAATCATGAAGCGAGTGCATTAGAGGCATCACAAGTTTCAAAAATACCACCAAAATTTCAAAATGCAGCCTTTAAATGTATAATGGGATGTAATACTTTATTTAATTGATATAAATTTAAATCCCTCTCTACCCAAGAAAAATGGGATACTGCATTAAAAAATAAATTATGCATCAAATGTATTAAAACAGGGCATAATATAAAAGAGTATAAAGGCGAAAACTGCCAGACATGTAAAGGAAACCATCATTTATGGCTTCACGGAGACAAAGAAAAATGCTCCAAATCAAAAAGCGCAATAATTAAAAACAAGGAAACTAAGAATTTAAAAAATGAATGCGAATATGAAGGAAACCATCATTTATGGCTTCACAGAGACAAAGAAAAATGCTCCAAATCAAAAAGCGCAATAATTAAAAACAAGGAAACTAAGAATTTAAAAAATGAATGCGAATATGTCTTGCTAACAACAGCAATTGTTGGTATAAAAGGCCATGATGGAAGAATTATAAAGCCACGTGCTTTGACAGCGGGTCCCAAGTTCACCTCATAAACAAAGACCTCAAAAATAAATTAAAACTCCTCTCAAGGAAAGATTCGATGACAAATGAAGGAATTGGACAAAACATTACCAATACAAATGAAATCAATTATTCATCCCTTCGACACAAATTTGGACACAGTAGTGGTACAAAAGATTGTTTCACATGTAAAAGCATATAAAAGTTCAAAAAATGCCAGAAGGCATAAAATTGGCCGACCCTTCATTTGGTGTTCCAGGTAAAATTGATTTACTTTTAGGGGCGGACATATTTTTTGATTTACTAAAAGAAGATAGAATAATAATTGAAAATGAAAATTACAAACTGCAGAACAGTGTGTTTGGGTGGATTCTTTAGAGAGAAAGCTTAAAAAGAAAGAATATTTGAAAGAGCAATATAAACAAGTTATGAATGAATATAAAAAATTCGGTAAAACAGACAAAAATATTTCCTTAAGTTCAATAACGCATTCTGGACCCAAGCTAAGGGACACGATAGCGAACAGAAAGTATCGATATGGCACTCATTTAAAGTATCGCTTTAAAAATATCGGGTACCCATTAATTTCGGAATAAAAAAACTCGATATTCCAAATATCGATACCAAAATCCAAACAAATGTATCTGAATTGAGATTGAGAGATAGGCCGCTATAGGTGCGCAAAGCTTGAAAATTAAAAACAGCTTCCCATTAAAACAAAATAGCCGTTCAAAGTCTACTTAAACTGTAGGTACCCCTTTTGTGTCACAACATTAATAACTCGAACACAATGAAAACGACGAGCTACGGACCACAGCTGTAAAATTATTTTAACAGGTACTCTTATTTAGATAATTATTTTGGCGACGACCGGGCTACGCGTGGCCAGATTAGATCTATTTCTATTTTTCCAGGGACAGATAAAGTTCTTGCTCTTCTTTTATGTCAAACTCGTACAAATGCATGATGTCGCTGCCGCGATCAAAAAAATCATGTCGTCATCGACAAAGCGTTTAGATAATGAAGATAATAAATTGGAGGCTGTGACCCGTAGTCGTTTTCAATGTGTTCAGAAATTAATGCGCACGCGACAAATCAGATAGGAATCTCAGCAAAACACTAACACATTGTGTAACAACACGTAGAGATTAAGGTGTTGTCTTAAAACACCGAGGTCAGTGGTTCAAATTGCACCACATGCAATCCTAACTATATTAAGAAATTTCTGCTCTTTAAAGCCGAATTCATATAGGGAAGAATTGTTAATAACATTAAGCTTAAATTAGTGGTGATATAACCATAACCATATAAAACAGCTGTTCCAATCAACCTTATGGCCAACACGGAATTCGATTAACGCAATAGCCATACCCATAGCCATAGAGACCAATTGAATTTTGGTTTTCCGCTATAACCATATCAGCTGATGTCTGAAGTGCGTTTTGCCAAACGTTCAAAAAAGAAATATTGTTCACAGCCAAAGTTTTGGCATAAGTGTTGAATATGAACCATTTAGCTATGCAAAAACCAAAAGTGTGGCTCGATAGAACTTCTCACGTTAATTTCAACTGTGCCAAAATTATTTGGCGCAAAAATTTAAAAAAGATATAAAAGGTTTTATTAAAATTTTTAGATTTTTTTTTTTAATATTAATATCTTATGAACTACAAAACCGATTTAAAAACTAACGATGCCAAAATAAAGACAATTAGTTAATCTTTCTGCTGATGTCCATAATTTGTATGCGTTATTTTATTTTTAATACAAAAATACTAGAAAACAAAAAAAATCGTATTTTTTCATAGAATACCCTTTTTTAACAAAATTTTATAATTAAGACAAAAGAAATTTATGTTATTAAGAAAGCACAAGTTTATTGTAATCTGCTGTCGACGTCTAAGAGTTTAGTGTTAATTTAGTGATATTGAAAGAAATTCTGGGCAAATATCCTACGATATAACACATTTTCTGCATCTTGTTCCGCGTCTAACAACACCGACATTGTAGCCTACGAAAAATCAGCTGTTTATGGTTATGGTACCTATAATCGATGATAGTTAATGAGGTTACGGTTATGGCAATGGTTATGGCTATGGCGTTATGGTATGTCACCACTAATTTTACCTTTATCCTTGTAATGCGATTTTATGACATTCGATACGATACTAGGGTTCTGGTACTCGATTCCAGAAAGTAGCGTTCTAAAACTATCGAGTAGAAAATATCGGTATCGAATGCCAAAAGTATCGATATGGTATCGTATCGTATCGAAACTCGTGTCCCTACCCAAGCTTCAGGAAGAATTATTTAACATATTACTTAGATTTAGAAAACATAGGTATGTCTTCACCGCAGCATCGAAAAAATTTTCAGGCAAATATGGATTCGTCCAGAGGATGAAAAGCATCATTGGCGCGATGAAGATAACGAACCATTGCGAACATACGCTCTCAAAACAGTTACGTATGGCGCAGCAGCTGCACCGTATTTAGCAGATAAATGTTAAAAAAATTGCAGAAAAAGAAGGAAATGATTACCCAGAAGTAGCGGAGGTTATTAATGTAGATTTCTACATGATCAGCAATGATCTTATGACCGGAGGAGATAATTTAGATAATGTTAAGTTAATCCAGGACAATATAAGATTAACATAAAAAAATAGGGATTCAACCTTAGAAAGTGGTGTTCGAATAACATCGAACTATTACAGAATATTCCTCTTAAAGACCAGGAACCTCAACTTGACTTGAACAAGGAAATTAGCAGTGATGTCACTTGGACTCCCTTCGACGATCATTTTCGTATAACTTGTAATTGGGAGTGCAGCGACTAGTTTACCAAAAGGACCATTCTTCCTGACGTTTCTAAATTATTCGATCCTTTAGGCTTTGTAAATCCCGTTACTTACAAAAATTTTATTGCAGGAGATGTGGAAATCAAAAACAGATTGGGATGAAAAGCCATCACAGGAAATAATGGACACTTGGGTGAAATCAAAGGCGAACTTCCATTGTTAAATAAAATAAGAATACCCATGCGAACTCTGTGTAGTGAACCGATATATATTGAGCTACACAGATTTTACGACGCTTCAATGAAAGCATATGGAGCAGTAGTTTATGCAAGATCCGAAAATAAAACAGGTGAAAATTATATAAATATACCGGCAGCTAAATCACGAGTCGCGAAAATAAAGATAATAACACTATCACGGCTGGAATTATGTGCAGCCGTACTCTTAGTAGAATTAACACAAACAATTTTAGAAAGTTTTAAATTTAAATGCACGATCTTCAAAACTGGTGACTTTTGTATGGGCGGTGGCAGATTGTCACCACTTTTCCCCTGTACGTGTGAGCCTTGCATCGCTGTCCCATTCGTAAGCAAAATATATAGCTGCACTCCTCTAAAATTTCCCCACGTCAACCGGCGCAGGGTAGCATTTTCTTCATGGCGAATTCAAAATAACCTTAGAAACTTTAAATAACATTTTTTTAAATTGTTTTCATTTTTATTTTGCAAAATTTATTTTTCAAAATGCTTTGTTAATCTAATATACATAGTTCATAATCAATATTATGAATAAAAATTATAATTAACATTATTAATAAAAATATTTTTTTTTATTAGTATTACTCCTTTGCATATAGATATTTTCAAACGTTTCAAAATTTCTATAAAAAAGTTGAGCGTTTTTAACAATACTGTAATCAAAGGAAAGGTAATCGATTAACCTTTCTTTTGATACATTTCTAAATCATTTATAGTGCTTCACAAAAATTCAGTTTTATTACAACTTTGCAAAATTTGACACTTTTTCACTGCTTACAAATAGATGTTTTCAAAAGTTGCTAAATTTCTATAAAAACGTTAAGCGATTTAAAAAAAATTATAATCAAAAGTAGGGACACGATAGGGAACCGAAAGTATTGATATGGTACTCATTTAAAGTATCGCTTTAAAAATATCGGGTACCCATTAATATCGGAATAAAAAGACTCGATATTCCAAATATCGATACCAAAAACCAAAAAATTTATCTGAATATAGGTCTCGCATATAGCCCGCTGGGGTGTAGTAGTTAGAAGTGCGCAAACCTTGAAAATGATAAACAGCTTCCCATAAAGTACAATCGCCGTTCAGAGTCGACATAAAACTGTAGGCACCCCCTTTGTGCCACAACATTAAGGCCCACGCGACAAATCGGAGAAGAAGTTCGGCCAAACACTAACATATTGTGTAAGCGCCGGACTTTATTATTATTACAACACGTAGAGATTGAGGTGTTGACTTAAACACCGAGTTCGCGGGTTCAAATCCCACCACATGCAATCCTAACCATAGTACAAATTTCTGCACTTTAAAGCCCAATTTATATCGGGAAGAATTGTTACATGCCAACCTTATATGCGTGCGTAAAAAGCTAACTCAAATTCCAAGATTTGTCTTGCGTGACATTTCGATTTGATGTTTATGCTCAATTGGCATTTTGGCGCGACTATGAATTAAAATTTTTCTCGGCAAACTTCTGTAATTTTGACAGAAATGCAACTCTGAGAAATCACGCACGCGAATTGATTCGGGCTTATCAAATGAGAAAAACTTGCGTGCGTGCGTAGAAAAACTCTCGCCGGTCATATTAGGTTGAGCTTTTAATACCATTATCTTTCACTGAGAAAAAAATGGCCGTTGTAAGAATAACATTTTTTTATTTGATTACCGTTTAAAAATGTTCGTATTTAAATCAAGTGAAAAGTCTTAACCAAATGGATATTTCCATTATACATACACTACGTACATATAATGGAAATATTCAATTCAAATACGCCCGGATGCTTCTTCATATGTAATTAAGAAAGTAAATGTATACAAAGCATGCACAGCGGTGACAACACATACATATATGGTATGACATAATGCACTAATCGCAACATTTGAAAACACCTTTACATGTATGGCTGTAGCTGAGTGTGCAAAGACGCTTGATACAATTGGTTGCGGCCGAGAGGGTCCGGGTTCAGTTACCATCAGACGGAACATAAAATGAATTTTTTTTCTTCTTAATTACGAAAAAGCATCTGCACACTTCACAACCACATATTTTATAACGTATATACTCAAATTTAAAACGAGTTGGGTCGGTGCTCTTTCATATGCGTATTTTTTTTCAATTTAGCCCGTTTTTTTTAATTCTAAAATTTTTTCCCCTCTTATTCTGCCTTGAGTTAGCGTTGTAAAATTTTCATGTTCTTTTCTCAGTCCTTTCGCAAGCCGTCGTGTTCTTTTCTCAGCAGGTTGCGCTCTGATCCGGCAAAAGTGCTGCCTTTTCAGCCCTCAAATAAACGTGAGTGTGAGAGTTGCACGGTTGATTTTTAATTTACGCTTGTAAAATTACAATTATTTTCCGTATCAGAAATAAGAGTTTGCTTTAAAATTACTAAAGACTTACAGGCCATGTGAATAATTCAGCTTTATTAAGTTCTATAAATAAATTGTCATGGAGTAGTATAATTTCTGTTTCATTCTCATATAAAAAACGCAACATTTTCTGAGGTTTCAGGGCAACGCAAAGTAAGAGTTCCCAGATAAAAGGGCAGAACTTTGGGTTGACTTTCCATTATGACCGTTCGTTAAAGGTGTGGTGGGCGAAGGGGGAGTAGGTGTGGCACCTCCAACCAACCTTTTTGGAGAGGGCATGAACCGCCATTGACAAAAATCTAACCCCCGACCACCTAGGCCCCCTATGGTTCCCTAGGGACACCTTAGAAAAATGGCCAAAAATCGCAATGTTCACTTGCGTTTTGCTGCTTTTCTCGCTTGAAAAACACTCATAATCACTATTATTTTACCAGAGTCTCATATGAAGATTTTTTTAGAATATTTTTTAATATTACTGCAATTTATGTATTAATTAAAAACGCTTTACAAAATTTCCGTGCCAACGATTAACCTGCAATAACGGTTACAATCAATGAACTGTCAAACGCCCAGTGCGAAAGAGCTTAAAAGAAAACGAAAAAGCACCCAATCAACCAAACAGAAAAGACCTAAGCATGTAATTTTTTTGAAACCCGGTCCTTTTCTGTGGGAACACAGAAAGGATAATTCTACTTAGTGAGGGTTATAATGCCTAAGTGCGGCCGAAGGCCGCCTACGCAGAAAGGTGTTCTCTGCAAAAGGTGTTCTGCCACTCTTCGTCGGCAACACAGAAAGGAGAATTCTACGTTGTGAGGGTTATAATCCCTAATTGCGGCCGAAGGCCGCCTACGCAGAAAGGTTTTCTCTGCAAAAGGTGTTCTGCCACTCTTCGTCGGCAACACAGAAAGGAGAATTCTACTTTGTGAGGGTTATAATCCCTTTGTGCGGCCGAAGGCCGCCTACGCAGAAAGGTGTTCTCTGCAAAAGGTGTTCTGCCACTCTTCGTCGGCAACACATAAAGGAGAATTCTACTTTGTGAGGGTTATAATCCCTAAGTGCGGCCGAAGTCCGCCTACGCCGAAAGAAGTTCTTCGTAAAAATACGGTGGATAATTGTTCGTTGGGTTAACCGCTTCCGCTATTGTAACGCCTTAATAGCGATTTGAAATTCTTCTGATTTAAATATCCGAAGCAGGATTCAATTCAAATTTGGTGAAAATAATAAAACGCAATTATTTAAATAAAATAATGCCAGCCAATGGACAAGGTTTGTTAATATAATTTTTACTTGTTTGACAAAGTAAATGGTATATATTTTGTAGATGTTGTGCCTTCAACCAGCTCTGGTGTGAGCAAACGCTTAGATGCGTCCGAAGTACGGTCCTTATGGAACTTGGGGCGGCTTGTGCGTCATTTAGGGTCTCACATCCAGTACGTAAAGTTTGCCAAGGATAATGGCCTAATCAGGAAATCCATGCATTGCGGTGCCCATAAAGCCCCCATGTTTTTAAAAATTGCCGATATACAGCTCGGTTATTTTATTTGCTACAGGGGCAAATGCAAAAAGAAATCGCGCATTTCCCGAGCCACTGGAATTTGGTTCCAGAACGCAAAGCTCGGCCTTCCGCGTATATTTTTTCTAATGTACTGCTTAGCGCACAGGTTGTCGCGCGAAACCGTCCAACATGAGGACTTCTTGGAAGATGGCTTTACACTTTCATCGAGGACCATTGCCGACTGGTATAGCTACTGCAGAGAAGTGGTAGTAGTATACCAGTTGGAGCATCAACAATTCAGTGGCAAAATTGGTGACCCAGGCAAAACGGTCCAAATTGATGAAAGCAAATTTGGCAAGAGAAAATATAATAAAGGTAATTTGCTCTTGAGTACTATGTAATTATATGTTTTTATTTATTTTTCCCCTCCCGGTTTTGGAAGGAGAGTTGAAGGTCATTGGGTATTGGGAATAATTGAAGATGGCAAGGAGGATCTTCGACTCGGGGTGTACCGGGACAACATCAGATCGGCAGACGTCTTAATACCTCTTATAAAGAAGCATGTGCTGGAGGGAACTACAATCCGTACGGACTTCTGGCGGGCTTATGATTGCCCTTCGGAACGTGGATTCATCCACAAGAAGGTCAACCATAATGACCCAGTGAATCCATTTGTTGCCGAAGATGGTACACATACTCAGCGAATAGAGTCCCAGTGGAGGGTTGTCAAACGCTTCTTTTACAAGGACAACTACAATAACCCAGAAAATTTTGCAGACGTTATTGTGGAGTTTATGTGGCGTCGAACTGTTTCCGCTGAAGAAAAGAGACGCTTTCATAGCTTTAATTGAAGCTATTAAATATGTTTATAAGCTTGAATAAACATTTCTAACAGCCAAATATTTTCTTTTTATTATATTTCGAATTCTTAGGTACATTGATATTATACACATGTATGTGCATACGTACATATATTTACTTTGTTCCAATTGTTCATTTCCTTTTGCTACATACTTTTCTTTCTACTTGCCTCTTCTCCATTCTGTCATTTGACAGTTCAACGTTAATAACTATTGCGCTGTAAATTCGTATTGGTTTGTGATTTTGTAACATATTGTTGAAATATTATTTTTATTAATGCTAATATTAACTTGAAGAGTTTAATTATACATTTTAGTAAAATTCCAAGTGTTTCATGCGTTTTGGTAAAAGTTAGTGCCTTCATTTCCTTAAAATGGTATCGTATCGTATCGAAATTCATGTCCCTAATCAAAAGAAAGGCAATCGATTTAACTTTCTTTTGATATATATTAACAGATGCAAGTCATTTACACTGGTTCACAAAAATTCAGTTTTATTACAATTTTGCAAAATTTGACTTTTTCACGACTTACGTATAGATGTTTGCAAAAGGTGCAAAATTTTTATAAAAATGTTAAGCGATTTTAAAAAAATTAGAATCAAAAGAAATGTAATCGATTTACTTTTCTTTTGATATATGTATATTAACAGTTGCAAGTCATTTCCACTGGTTCGCAAAAATTCAGTTTTATTACAATTCTGCAAGATTTGACTTTTTCACTGCTTGCGTATAGATGTTTGCAAAAGGTGTAAATTTTTATAAAAACGTTAAGCGATTTTAACAAAATTATAATCAAAAGAAAGGTAATCGATTACCTGCAAGTCATTTACACTGGTTCACAAAAATTCAGTTTTATTACAACTTCGCAAAATTTGACTTTTTCACTGCTTACTTATAGATGTTTCCAAAAGGTGCAAAATTTTTATAAAAACGTAAAGCGATTTCAGTGATATTATAATAAAAAAGAAGGGTAATCGATTTACCTTTCTTTTGATATATATTAACAGCTGCAAATCATTTACACCGGTTCACAACAATTAGTTTTGTTACAACTTTGCAAAATTTGACTTTTTCACTGCTTACGTATAGATGTTTGCAAAAGGTGCAAATTTTTATAAAAACGTAAAGCGATGTTAGCGATATTATAACCAAAAGAAAGGTAATAACCGATGTATGTATAGTAAAAGTTTTAAATCATTTATAAACTCAGTTTTCTGATGGTGCTCCTGGCGATGAAGTTGCTGGCATTGAAGGTGCTGATGGTGAATGCCAATCTGTAAACAAACAAAAAATCAATTAAAATTTATAAACATATATAAAATCTTAATATATACCTTTAGAATGTAGCTAAGTCGCTGATGTTTTGCAATCTAAAAGAAAAACTACCTTATAATCAAATAAAATTGTTAAATATCTATTCTTACCTTCAAAATTTTCGCAAAGTGACATTTCTTCACAGTATGTATACTGCCCTTAAAGCTTCGATGTTTCTAATTTGCTCGCTCTAACGCATAGAATTTTGATTAGAGTACGAATTCTTATCGGGTACGCAGCTCTAACGAGGTGAAATTTTTTTGACAGTTGAAACAAAAAATTTGTAAGTGTGTAGGTGAGATGACTAAAAAGTTGTGAATGTGTTTGTAAATCGTTTGATTTTCAGGGGAAAATGGTGAGCGGTGTTGCCATTTTAGCCGTTTTCCGGCTAGATTTTGCCGGTTGCGATAGAAAACAGCCAAAGAAATTTCGGTTTAGCCGGAAGCCGATTTATTAGCCGTTTTGTAAAAAAAATTAGCCGTTTCTAGCCGATTTTGCTATTTACCTTGCTTTCTTAAAATTCAAATATATATGTTTCCATTTTTGACTAAGCGATCCAAACTCTGTTGGAAATGGCTACTAGCCTTATCGTGAATAAAATTTTCATGACAGGCAGGGTTATATAAAATTGGGCCGATTTCGCTTATTATTTATTTTAAACGAATATATTTTTTCTAAATAAGGCCGTACCGGGGATTTTTTTTCATAAAATGTTTATTATGAATGACTTAAATTTAAGTGTGAAGTTTTATTCGCAAACTTAGAAAATAACAAATTGTTTCACTGTTTGCTTAACATGCGTTAACATGCTCCCAAATTCCCACTCAAGTAGAGAAACTTTCTCACGAACGCTAGTGTCCACGGTTGCATTTCAAACATAAGAAATTTGTATAGAATTTTTAAAATTCTTTCAGAAGGGCAAACAAAAGATCCTCTAAGTTCTTCAACATACGTTCCAATTTCTTTGTCGTAGTAACTGTCGGGTTTCCTATATCGACTCCGGTTGAGATTGCATTCCGAGTACGTTTCAAATCATTGCAAGTATTTACTTAAATTTTTCATTTTAAAATCGCTCAAGTTTTGAAATTTTTAAATTTGATGAACCTGTTTATTCAAATTATCGTCGACAAAAAATTCAACCATGTGCCACAATCATATGTTTTTCCTAATTACAACTTCTTGCTGGTACAATTTTTTCCAGCTTAAATTTGCCACTTATCTCCAATAACTAGTCTTTCTACTTATGATTTATTAAAAATAAATCATGTGAAATTTAGTTGAAACAGTTTAGCCGGTTTTTTTTTGCCAGTTTAGCCGGTTGGCCCAAAAAGTTCTGGCAACACTGGTGGTGTGCCGTGGCTGGCAGGGTAGGATTAATATACATATGTATATGACACAGCTATGTACGTATGTGTTAGGGATGCCAAAATATCAGGAAAATTGGGATCCCGGGATTTATCCTGGGATTCAAATTGAGTCATAAATTTTATGAATATGAGTAAAAATTCAATATCTGAAAGCATTTAAACATACCATTAAATAAACTATATAAACTTTACGATAAACTGATTGTAGAACTCATATATCGCTAGCTTAGAGTGAAAAGTTGCTAACTTCACTTTTAATGAAAAATTATATTTTGATATAGGAGGCTAGATAAATTAAAATTGCATCGTTTCGAAAAGGGTAAAGATCCTTGTTTTATGTTTTCTCGTTTATATTCGTTAAGTCCAAAAAAATTCGAAATCTTTTAATAAATGTCGAATCCCTCCGATTCGTATGGAGTTTTGCTTTGCTTTAAACAGGCAAAATGTTGTATTCAAAGTTTTGCGAGTTTCTTCCTCTCCTGTACAATTTTTAAATTGGGACTTAGCAACTTTGCACT
>NW_023458557.1:3772760-3777824 GCF_013731165.1 Rhagoletis pomonella | reverse complement strand
CACATCACTGCGGTTGTTCTGGCTATTTCACACAATTAACAAGAAAATGATACCTTATTCTTTTGCATAATCATGCAATGAAAATAAAAATTACATAAACGGATGATCAAACTTGACATTATTTAATAAAAATGTAATTTTTCCAAAATATCGTAAAGAAAAATCGATACATTTTCACACTCGTTTTGATATATCGTAAAATAAGTCGAAACTACTGAGTAGAAGTCTGAAATGCGACTATGAATAGAGGTAAATTTTAAGTTGGTACTTAAATTTAAGTTGCAACTTTGTTAGTTTCGACTTAGTTGCTGGACTATGAACACGCGCCATAATAAAAAAGCACTTATCATATTCACCTTTATAATATTCTTACGCTTTGAACATCTGGCCTCAGTATATCCAGTAAAAAACTGTGGCGAAGTCCTTTATGGGGATAAAGTTTCCAGAGGTGAAATTTTAGGCAGCATACAATTTCTTACATGCACGGTTGCTTTTCAGCACTAATGAAAGAAACTTAAGAAATATTTGGAAGAAAATTGATAAAGAGCATTAATTTTTGAAAAAAGCAATATAATCTATTTACTCTGATTAATAATTATAAAAAATGTATTGGAACCAACTTCTAATGTTATATCTGATACAAATTGATATTGCTGCTTGGAGCGCTCTGAGCATTGCCGCTGAATAATAGTTTTCCTTAGGAACGCATCCCTGGTCCTTGTTCTTGCTGTTTTGCATCGCGAATTCACATTTCTCAGAAATTTGACATCAGAACAAAATGATGAACAGTATTTTGTTGGCTAATTTTTGTTATTTGTATTGTTTATTTCTTTACAGAATATGCTGAAGCAACACATAAGGCGCAGTTGGAAAATGAGTGCCTTGTTGGGTGACAGGTAATAATCGGAAATAAGATCAGTTGACTTTTTTGCACCTTTTCAAAACCGAAATAAAATCCATTGACATTATTGCTCTTTCAAACATTAAATTTGCTTAGCTTCGCGGCGGCCCGCGTCCGCGCGCCACACCACGTCACGCTGCGCGGAACCTACCACACCATGAATACAGTGTAAGAAAATTCCTTTTCTAGAATTGTTTCCTTATAGAAGGGTTGGTTTCTTTTCACCTTAGACATTCTGAATTCGTTCAAAATATGCTAATTTAAAACAGAATTATTTCTGTGTTCTAGTGTTTTCTATGAATCGACATACTTTCAAGCATTATTGACGCTATTTCCATTTGAATGAGGGAATAGCGTCAATGGCTTTATTTCCAAATTTTTGTTGTTTTGTTGTTGACTTTATTTCGCTTTTGAAAAGGCACCCTGGTGCGAAATAAAGTCAATTGACCTTATTTTCGTTGATCTTGTTACCTGTCACCGCATTGTTGCAGCATTATTATTGTTGTATTCAAAAAGTATAACTAAATGAAGTTCTGTTTAATAGGAATGTTGTAAATGCTTTATACTCGTATGGCGTTATTTACGATGTGCTCCAAAAATTTGGCGAACTTTCCGAATAGCCGATAAACCGCGAATATGCTAAATGGTAGGCAGCTTGTATTCACGATTGCTTCAAGAATAATTTCGACATTCTTTCTTTCGACATTGACGGGACCGGTAGCCGACGAAGGTGGTAAATTTGGTGCTAGTGGTTGCGCTGAAGCTAATGCCTCAGACAATGGTAAAGGTTATCCTGAAATCATCGCAATACCGCAGGATACCCTAGCTCATGGAGAAACGGTACCTACATCAGTTTCAGAGCCTTCACGCCATAGCCCTCCACCTACTGTAGATGAGGTTCTTGATAAAATTGTCAAGTCCTCAGGTACATAAAAAAGACCTGGTGGTTTCAAGCAATATGTGCTTCGAGAACAGCTAATAATAAAGAATATAAGTTCCTTGCTAACGAGGAAGGCGGAGAAATACGCGGTGTTCGCTGGCACAGCTCTCAATTTTGATAATGTAAAAGCAGCTATAGATAATCTTCAGAAATATTTAAAACTATTTGTTTTGGTTTTCAGCTCACTAATGCTGCACCCAGGGTTGCAATTACCGTCTATGAAAATAATTTAGGACGTGTTCCAAAATTAGCTCCGAGCAACCAAAAGTTGGTAAGGTTGAAGTGAAGTAGTTCTTTATTAAATATTTATTCCTCTTATTTGGTAAAAAATAATAATTCTCAGCACAACATTAATGTATTAAATGAAGTAAATAAAAATCTACGAATACATATGTTGAATATTTTGTCATAGAGCCATTAGTAAATAGATACGTATACAGAATTAAAGCGTTAGAGAGATAAATGTACAAGCGCAAGGCAATGACAATAATAATTTATTAAGATGCATATTTTAGCTAAATGTTATATCATCGCCTGGATATAAAATTGTCGCATGTTACTTCCGGCAGGTTTTGGAAAATCACGATTGAAATTTGGGATGCAATTTATCAAAAACACAACTACAGATTTTCTCCAAAGTGTCTGAGAATGCTTCTACTGCACGATATTCTTAAATTATCTTTTTTTGAGTTTAGTGCTAAGCATTTATGAGTTATGAAGGATTTTCTTTAATAAGATTTTCTAGTATACGATTTTTGTCACCAATTTTGTAGTCACTTTGAATGATTTACGCCAAAAAGTGATACATTCTTTGCTAAATTAACGATACTTTTTATTCAATCGGCCTTATCGTGAGTTTCGCCCAAAACACAATTTCCTCCGACATTTTTTCATCCACCCGTAGTGAATACACGGAAACGAAAAGTGAAAAAGTGACCCGGTTCGGGAAAATGAAACTCATGAAAGGGCTGAATATCTCGGAAATAAAAGTAGTTATTCAAAAACAGATGACGCTATTTGAAAGATCTTGATTAGTTCAGTACGACTGCATTATTAACTTAATGTGTACCAAACTCCCCAAAAAGAGATAACCAAAAACTGTTAACCAAAATGGCACTTACGACAATCTTTCATCCAAACGACAATATTCGAATGTTAATCGCATATTTTAAAACTTGTATTTTCGGGAAAAAAAGTTAAAAAGTATATTCATATGCTGAAAATATGTTTTCGCAGATTCACAAGTCATTTAAAGTAAATCTATCAGCCCTATCGCCAATTCCATGTAAATAAATAGCTCCCATTGCTAATTTAGGCAATTACTATATTTCACAATTAACTCAGATACTAAATTACAAATATTTGTGTAACCGCTTCGACACAGTAAAATAAAAAAATGGGTATTAGTAAAATCAATATTCTTAATACATTTATATTTCAGTTAAACATGTCCAAGCGCACTTAAATATTTTTCTATCAATTTCTAAAATAATTTTCACCACATTAAATTGCTGCACAACGCCCTAATTGCCGAAAATGCTTGCTTGCAACCCCAGTCCTTTATGGAGACCAAATTTGGTGAAAAAAACAGCTCAGTTCATGATAAAAACATAACAAGGTAAAACCATTGGGAGGCAGTTTGACGTTTGCCAACAATATCATTTTAAAATTCAAAACTCAAACTCACAAACACATTCTCATTTTTACACTCGAACAAAAACAATTGCAAACAATTTCATTGGGGCTGCTCACACAAACACCACAGCACAACAACATAACAACACAATAGACCACACCACAACCACGACAGACAACAGAATACATACAACCGCACCACCACCCACACGCCGCCGCCAATAACTCTTGGTTCCTCCTACAATCTGCACGGTATGTCACACCAGGATACACGTCTCCCGAACCTCATGAAGCTCCTTCAATTTAACTGTAACGGGCTTCAGAGCAATATCGAGGAGATAACCGTCTTCATGGGAAGGCATGGTATATAGATAGCTGCGGTCCAAGAGACGAAGTCGCCCAGCAATTCAACATTGTTGAATTGTGCCGGGTACAACGTGCACCGTCGATATCGCGAGCGAGGTGATGGTGGTGGCTTAACGTTCATCACGCACCACACCGTGCAGTATCGTCTTATCGAAGCAGACATCGACCGCAGGGATACCACCCTAGAATGTCAGGGCATTGCTATCCGGTCAGGCCATGTTGAGCTCGAAATATTTAACGTGTACATACCGCCTGTCACCTCCTGCCCGGCACGATATCACCCTGATATAGGTGCGCTCCTCAGAGGTGAAAACCGTATGGTAGTAGGTGCCTTTAATGCGCACCACGATCTTTGGCACTCAAGCCGATCGATAAACTAACCGACATTGCTTCCGCGGAACACCGGACCTATATCAACTTCTGTAAAGCTGATTGGAAAGGCTTCGCGGAATTTACTGAA
Source organism: Rhagoletis pomonella (assembly GCF_013731165.1). NCBI lineage: Eukaryota > Metazoa > Arthropoda > Insecta > Diptera > Tephritidae > Rhagoletis > Rhagoletis pomonella. The sequence goes on along the minus strand of NW_023458557.1, from coordinate 3,773,522 downwards.
AACACCGTCGCTGCTCTCCCCACACCAACCGACGTCCACCTTGGTGAACGTAAGTTCCGCAGGGCTGTCACCGATGTTGCAGCTCGCTTCGTACCGGCAGGATGTATTACGGACCCACGTCCAAGTTTCCCTGCCAAAGCGGCTGTTCTAGGGATCTCAACGCGGAGATTCGGCAACTAGTGAACGTACATAAGCGGAAGAAGTGGGAAGAGCATCTGAAGACCTGTAACTTCATGGTGTGAGAAAGCTTTGGTCAACCGTGACGTCACTTTCCAATCCGACGAAGCACGACGACAGAGTCGAAATTTCTTTCACCGACCATGCTTCGTCGGACCCGGAGCGATGCGCGAGCTTTTTTAGCCAGCAGTTCATACTGCATCTTCCGGTGGGCAAAGCCAAGCGTCGAGTGACCAGATGGCTGCACAAGCTGCCAACAACTTGTGCCCCCCTTGCTTCCACTAGCGGTGAAGTTCAGGTGGCCATCGGGAAGGCGAAAGCCTCCAAAGCCATGGGTCCCGACGGAATACCTAACGGAGGTCCTCAATTTGTCAATGGCCACTCTCATCATCCCAGATATCTGCAAGGTGGGGAGAGTGGTCTCACTGCTTAAACCGGGGAAACCATCCAACAAAGGAGACTCTGTAATGTAGCAACATGGTCGAGCCAGGCGAGGCGGTATGCAGGCATGCTTGCATCCCAAGCTAGTTCGTCGTCCGGGTGAGTCATTTCCGCCTGCCTTGCTGTCAACTACATTAACAAAAA
>NW_023458557.1:3769180-3772660 GCF_013731165.1 Rhagoletis pomonella | reverse complement strand
AAAAAGAAGTCTGATGAGGAGATGTGGTGATCTCCGAAATAGTGCTATAACTTCTACCGCTTAGACTTTGTTGCTTTTTCAATTTTTCCTAATAAACAATCGTGGTACAAAGCTCAACAAAAATATTAAAAATAAAATGTTAACAAGCCACAATAACATTGACAAATACATGAATATTTTTTTTTGATTATCGTTTTGAAATGTTCGTACTTAAAAACAATACTTTCATACCACGCACACGTGGTGTTGAATCAAACTGAACATTTGAATGCACTGTAACTGAGTGCAGGAAGATGCTTGCCACAATTTGCTAATTTCCAGAGCGTCAGGGTTCAAGTCCCATTACAGACAGCATGAAATTTAAATATATATTTTTTTAACTTAATTATGAAAAAGCATCCGTTAAGTGCAAAGCGCTTCATTTTAATATTGGCGTATTTCAATTGAATTGTTCTATACTAAATACTAAAATTTGTATACTTAAATTTATTACGAGTTGGGTTGGTGCTCTCTCATATGCGATTTTTTTTTAAATTTAGCACGTTTTGCATAAGCAATAGTTGATTAATATAAGTATGTACCTAAATACGTAAAAATGACATGCACAGAGTTTTACAATTATATTAAGCAAAAGCCAGGAGTTTTGAAACAAGCTCGCAGCAACGAAACAAATGACTGATATTTTAATGTTACCTTGTATTTAATTTTTTTTTCTTTCGTGAAACCTAGATTACTTATAAGCAGGGTTCGTATTTGCACACACATGCTCTGCTCACACACACGCCAGAAACACATTCAACTTGCACTCACTGCTCATACACATGTGTGTGCATAAGTGTAAAACAACCTCTACTCACAGAAAAGTGTGTGCTGTTTGTTATTAAGCACATGCACATGTGTGTGAGCCGATTTTTGTACAAATTTCAGCCCATGCACATGCACATTATATATTCTTAAAAGAATTTGTTTATTAAACGTTATTTTTTGAAAGACAATTCAATAAAAAGTGAGATGTTGTTTGTTTTTTATATGACAGAAAACATTAAAAAATTATTTTAAGATTTGAGTTAGAACTCGAAGTGTATAAGTTTCTCTACGCATAGCACACACATGTGCGTATGCTTTACATTAATAAAAAGAAAGTACACACATGTGCCCGTGCTGTTTACCAAACGGCACACACATGTGATGTGAGCAAATTTTTAATTTTTTATATGCACAGCACACGTGTGTGAGCTTAAAATGTTAGGATGTGCTGCACATGTGTGTGCAAATACGAACCCTGCTTATAAGTACCGTGCCGTACAAAATTATTGGCTCGGAGACACTTCCATCAGATCACAATTTCTAATCAGATCATTTAGAAGAATTTTGTAGAATGTAGGTTTTGAGCCAATTAGTAAAGTGCAAGTCTGAATTTTTATTTTTTGTTGACAGTGTCTTCCACATACAAAAAAATGTCGAACATAGTTTGTATGGAAGAAACTCTCAGTGAAAACAATACTGTAGCATGACAGCTAAGCAAAACAAAATGTTCACACAATATTAAGTAAAAAGTTCAATATACTTTTGGCAATAACTAGGCCAAAGTACTCAAATCAATTTAGCTTGCGCTGCACTTCTCTAATAACATAAACTCGATTGAACCCATATACATTTATGTATGCATGCACAACAACGTAGAATCATAAGCATGACTAACAACTTAGAAATGTAAGTTTGTAAATTAGGTTACTCATAAGGTAGATTGTAAGCATATAAAAGAACGGCGATGAGCTGAATAAAACATTCCAACTTTAAGACTCAACGTTCTTACTTGCGTTTTACTTTTGGAATCATTGTGGGGCATTTTAATGCTCACCTAAATGCGGCTGTAGAGCTAAGAAAATACTAAACTCATTCCAATATTTACAATACCAAATATATTGCCTCGTTCAAAGCCATGAACAAAATCGTGAATACATGCTTTTCCGCAAAACAAGCGGATCTTAGTAATTTTGATAAAAATCTTAACGAACTCCGCACAGCTTTGAAAAGTACTGGAATTTCTCATACTGTCAAAATCCATATTATCCTTGAACATTTAAAGCATTCTATTTCATTCTTGAATAACGATAGTTTAGGATTATGGTCCGAGCAGGCCGGGGAGTCAGTTCATAGGGAATTCATTAAATTCTGGGATAGATTCTGTTATGGAACGCATACCTTGGGAGCAGCAGTGAATGCAGGCGGCATGACACAATAGGGTGCACTATGGCTAGTCATGTCGGCTGGCCGGGGTTCTTGCCGCTCTACTGTTCCCTGCGCCATAGCAGAGAATCAGTTATGCCTTGTCAAACGTCGTTAACGGACGGACACGCCACAAAATATTCAAAAATTAAAAAAAAAATCCGTTAACACAAAAATAAATGCTGAAAAAGAAACGAATGTTAAATTTAAATATTTAAAATAAACTCAAAAATCCAAATAAGATCAAATCTAACTAAAACCCTGAAACAAAAGAAATTAACCAAAACAAAAAAACTCTTAAGGCCGAATATGAGGGCGCCACCGATGTTGGTGTGACGCCCGGTGCTGGCCCACCCTCATCCATGGCTACCGTTGCACCCTAATGTCGGTAGCCCCATAATTAAAATCCCTAATGTGCCTTTTTAAATAATCCAGAAAGCCAGTATTCCCATTTTAATGATACAATTTATTTAAAATTCATTTTCTTAACAACTAATCCTTAAAACTAATCATCCTAACACTAAGTCCTAATCTCTAAAACTGGTAGGTATATGTATTTACTTAAGCAACTAGGTAGGCGTGAATCTTAGATCTAAGGTAAGTATAAGGAAACGGAGGTAAGGTAAGTAATTTAGGTAAGCATGTCAGGTAAGTAAATCCGGTATGGAAGTCAGGCAAGTGTTTCGGTTAAGTATAGTAAACAAAACAAGTGAATTAAGTAAGCAGGTAAGTATAGTATCTAGGTAAGTCTAGGGTAAGTAATTCAAGTATACAAGTAAATCTTATATTAATTAATTAAAGTTATTTTTCGTTGGTGTACCATTTTCTATATCTCCTATATTTATAATTTTCCTTTTTCTGTTCTCTTAATCTAATTTAAGGGGGTTTCTATATTCACTTGTTTTGCTTTTCGGTTCAGGTAATTTCATTTATTTCTTTTCTTTTTTTTTTGGTTCTCTATCTCCTATCATTATTAGGATTAATATTTTATTTAATTATCGATGAGTTTATTAGGTTAATTACTATTTTATGTTGTGGCCATTCTTTTGTTATAATTTGGTACTGTTTATTTATTTAAAATTATTTTAGTTAAATTTTGTTAATTAAATTCCCATTTTGTTTTAAGTTATATTATGTTATTTATTGTATATATTTAATTTTATTTTATTTAAAATTCGCGGTTATTTATTTGTTTAGTCTAAGTTTAGCTTTAATTAATTCAATTTAGTCTGAACTAAATTTATCTAACTT
>NW_023458557.1:3765976-3769080 GCF_013731165.1 Rhagoletis pomonella | reverse complement strand
CGCAGAGTACTCGGAGCTTCGTGAAAGAATTAAAAACAATCAAGAAGATTCCATTGCTAGTTACCATGGAGGTTGGCAGAAGACTTTAGAGCGTGTTCGGCAGAAATATATCTTTGGCCGCAAATGGCAAAGGACATACGCCTCTATGTAAACCGTTGCGAAACCTGCAAAGCCGTGAAAGCCACAAATCACGTGTCCATCCCACCTATGGGCAATGCCTTCGTATCCGAGAGGCCATTCCAGCGTCTTTATTGCGACTTCTTAGGACCATATCCAGGATCAAAGCGAAGAAACCAGTTTTTGTTTATAGTGCTAGACCATTTTTCCAAATACGTATTTTTGAAGGCGATGCAGAACGCGACGTCGGCAAACGTAATTAGCTTCTTTAGTACAGAGATTTTTCCTGGTTTCGGGGTCCCTCAATTCGTCCATAGTGATAACGGGAAGCAATTCATTTCGAAGGAGTTGCAGCAGTTTTTTGAAAACTACGGGGTTGTTCACATTAAGACGGGGTTATACTCAAAGCAGGCTAACGCCTCTGAACCCGTGAACAGAGAGATTGTTTCGAAAGTTAGAATCCTCCTGAAGGACAAGCAAGATCACATGGACTGGGACAAACATATACCCGAAATTCTGCCAGTTTTAAGAAGCGATTACCATACGTCGATTCAGAGTTCGCCATACTACGCCTTATTTGGACAAAATATGATACAACATGCGTCAGCCTATAACATCCTGGAGAAACTTGTTAGCCTAGGACAAGACGAGGTCCCAATTACAAGCAGAGCTGATAAGCTAGCAAACATTCGCGAACACATACGAAAGAACCTTGAGCTAGCGCAAGACAGAGCAGCGAACACGTACAACAAACGTACGCGGGTTGTGAATTACCGGGAAGGACAAGAAGTATTCCGGAAAAACTTCGCTCTTAGCAATTTTTAGCAAGGCATAAATGCTAAACTCTTGCCTAAATATATCAAGTATCGTGTTCTGCGAAAGGTAGGCAATGCTTTGTACGATTTAGAGGACTTGAATGGCAAACCGATCGGTAGGTTCCATGCATCTGACATCCGGCCGTGACAATGTCATCTGTCACGAAGAGCGATCCGAAAGTAAAGTAGTTTTTTTTAAATTAATAATCACGTTTTTTCTAAAATTTTTATATATACACGTTTTTTCCAATATTAATCTTAGCGATAGGGTAAAACCTTGACCGCCCGCAGACTGCCCGGGGTCCAACCTTGCATGGCTTTTCCTCGAAGCTAAGTCATGTAGGGCTGTAACTCGCTTCTGTAACTCTTCCCTACCAATTATTTCTCTGCGTGTAGAGAATATACGTCATTCTCTACCACTCATTAGACAGAGAACAAGGCGTCATATATGAATTCGCCCAGGTAGAGAATCGGGACAGAACTGAGCTACTGGACTAGCGGAGGGGCCGTACTGTGAGAACCGACTAAGTTCGGCAATGGGGGGTGGCTAACTCTAGCCAACGAAAGTAAATAGAGTATCTTTTTTTCTCTTACTGTCCTTTTCACAGGGCGCTTTGGTACAAACCGCCCAGTATCCTCCCCGAGCATCTATATTCATAGGACGTTCACGCGCGCTCCCACCGGGAGTCTTGAACTGCCTGACAATCCGCACTCCCATTAGGATTGTCTTTTAGGAGTTTTGACGAGTTCTCCTTATCAAAATGTCTAATGTTTTCGGAGTTTTGACGAGCTCTCCTTATCAAAATGTCTAATGCCTTTCGGAGTTTTGACGAGTTCTCCTTTAAGAAAATGTCTCTTGGGCCGCAAAGCCATAATGAATAGGAAACAAAATAAATATATACACGTTTTCCCAGCCGCCGGACGGCTATAAACTCGCGGCCAAGTGTCCTTTTTAGGACAACCTGCCTTGTGTTCTTCTTAGCGGAGTTGAACTAGTGGGGGGCAAGGTGTAAAGACCGACTAAGTTCGGCACCTTGGGGGGTAGGCTTCTCTGGCCTAAAACAATAGAGAACCACCGCAACACCGGACTTGATTTTTTTTTCAGAGTTTACTCGGTATAATTCTGACTCAAGCATTTCGAAATGAACGCTAATTCGACCCATACTTAGTCACAACGGGGATTGAGTTCCGAGTCTAGCATGCTAAGCAAACTCTGACCTAACTTTTAGTTTTTCTGCCGGAATTACGAAAACCACCTTGACTTACCGAAACCCGGAATTGAACATTTTAAAACATTAAATTCATTGATAGCAAACACAAGAATGTTAGGAGCCGACTCAGTACTGACTAAATCCGTAGACGTATTGTTCCAGAGACCGGCCACACAATAACGAGTCCGCCCAGCATTGCAAGCGAATGCTGACGCGGAATACAGGAAATGCGTTGACTTCGGTACTTTCGTAACATCAATCTTAACTTTTAGACTACCCATACTGAGTCGGACGAACCCTAACTGCCACCTGACGTGTTATTATTTTGCCCGGCTAAAGACTTATTTTTTTGAGACTCTATATCTCAGGGGTGAGTAGTGCCCCACGTTCTTCTGATTTTACCACCTAATCTTTTGCCGGACGCCTTGCGAAGACAGTTAACGCTTCCTGTTCACTTCTGTGACGAGTCATGAAGTGAAGCAGGTTTGTTATGGGTTACTGTTTGCCGCACAGAAATCTAAATATTTTATTCTTCGGCGTATAGTGCACCCGGTAACGTGTCAGAAAAATTCACCATTTAATATTGTCCAGAGTGTACGGCGACGCTAAAACTGCCAATGAGACTCTCCCATCTTGACAATTCTTGGCGGGGTTGCCACTACAGGTAACATTGCGGCCAGGACATAAAAAGAGCAAAAGCGGAAAAGAGAAGACGGCACCTTTTAGACAAGCCACACTAGAGGACTATTACGTGGCAGGATTTCATTGGCGGCGCGAACTGCTGTTATAAACTTTCCGCGAAACTGCCGTTACAAAAATCACGCGAGACTCCCGTTACCAAATTGCGCGTGATATAGAGATGGCCCCTTGGCCCAAAAATCGATATGTAATGCAGCGCTCAGTATAACTAAAACTTTTAACAAAATCATTTTCCCTTTTCCTAACAGACAATTATTAATTT
>NW_023458557.1:3757513-3765876 GCF_013731165.1 Rhagoletis pomonella | reverse complement strand
AGTCTTTAGCTGGGCAAAATAATAACACCCCTTAGTTACGTCAGGTGGCAGTTAGGGTTCGTCCGACTCAGTATTGGTAGTCTAAAAGTTAAGATTGATGTTACGAAAATACCGAAGTCAACGCATTTCCTGTATTCCGCGTCATTATTCGCTTGTAATGCTGGGTGGACTCGTTATTGTGTGGTCTGTCTCTGGAACATTACGTCTACGGATTTAGTCAGTACTGAGTCGGCTCCTAACATTCTTGTATTTGCTATCAATGAATTTAATGTTTTAAAATGTTCAATTCCGGGTTTCGGTAAGTCAAGGTGGTTTCCGTAATTCTGGTAGAAAAGAAAAAGAAAATAAAAGTTAGGTCAGAGTTCGCCTAGCATATTCGACTCGGAACTCAATCCCGGTTGTGTGACTCGTATGGGTTGATATAGCGTTCTTTTCGAAATGCTTGAGTTAGAATTATACCAAGCAAACTCTGGGGAAAAAATTCAAGTCTGGTGTTGCGGTGGTTCTCTATTGTTTTAGGCCAGAGAAGCCTACCCCCCCAAGTGCCGAACTTAGTCGGTCTTTACACCCTGCCCCCCACTAGTTCAACACCGCTAAGGAGAACACAGGGCAGGCTGTCCTGAAAAGGACACTTGGCCGCGAATTTATAGCCGCCCAGCTGCTGGGAAAAACGTGTATATATTTATTTTGTTTCCTATTCATTATGACAAGAGACATTTTCTTAAAGGAGAACTCGTCAAAACTCCGAAAGGCATTAGACATTTTGATAAGGAGAACTCGTCAAAACTCCTAAAAGGCAATCCTAATGGGAGTGCGGATTGTCAGGCTGTTCACGACTCCCGGTGGGAGCGCGCGTGAACGTCCTATGAAAATAGATGCTCGGGGAGGATACGGGCGACCGTCAAAGCGCCCAGTGAAAAGGACAGTAAGAGAAAAAGAGATACTCTATTTACTTTCGTTGGCTAGAGTTAGCCAACCCCCAATTGCCGAGCTTAGTCGGTCTTCACAGTACGGCCCCTCCGCTAGTCCAGTAGCTCGTTTCTGTCCCGATTCTCTACCTGGGCGAATTCATATATGACGGCTTGTTCTCTGTCTAATGAGTAGTAGAGAATGACGTATATTCTCTACCCGCAGAGAAATGATTGGTAGGGAAGAGTTACAGAAGCGAGTTACAGCCCTACATGACTTAGCTTCGAGGAAAAGCCATGCAAAGTTGGACCCCGGGCAGTCTGCGGGCGGTCAAGGTTGTACCCTATCGTTGAGTTTAATATTTGCAAAAACGTGTATATATATAAATTTGAGAAAAAACGTGATTATTAAATTTTGGAAAAAAATCTACTTTACTTTCGGATGGCTCTTCGTGACGGATGGCATTATCACGGCCGGATGTCAGATGCATGGAGACTACCCATCGGTTTGCCATTCAAGTCCTCTAAATCGTACAAAGCATTGCCTACCTTTCGCAGAACACGACACTTGATATATTTAGGCAAGAATTTAGCATTTATGCCTTGCTTAAAATTGCTAAGAGCGATGTTTTTCCAGAATACTTCTTGTCCTTCCCGGTAATTCACAACCCGCGTACGTTTGTTGTACGTGTTCGCTGCTCTGTCTTGCGCTAGCTCAAGGTTCCTTCGTATGTGTTCGCGAATGTTTGCTAACTTGTCAGCTCTGCTTGTAATCGGGACTTCGTCTTGTCTTAGGGCCGGTTTCTCCATCTCTGGTTAACACTAACTCCCCGGTTAAACATTGTTATCGACGTTCTAACTCCATGCATATAACAGGGAGTCGATAAGGTCGGTAACGATGTTTACCGGGGGATAAGTGTTAACCGGAGATAGAGAAACCGGCCCTTAGGCTACCCAGTTTCTCCAGTATGCTATAGGCTGACGCATGTTGTATCATATTTTGTCCAGATAACGCGAAGTATGGCGAGCTCTGAATCGACGTATGGTAATCGCTTCTTAAAACCGACAGAATTTCGGGAATGTGTTTTTCCCAGTCCATGTGATCTTGCTTGTCCTTCAGGAATATTCTAACTATCGAAACAATCTCTCTGTTCACTCGTTCAGAGGCGTTAGCCTGCGGTGAGTATAACCCCGTCTTATTGTTGCCTATCCTTCGAAATGAATTGCTTCCCGTTATCACTATGGACGAATTGAGGGACCCCGAAAGCTGGAAAAATCTCTGTACTAAAGAAGCTAATTACATTTGCCGACGTCGCGTTTTGCATCGCCTTCAAAAAAACGTATTTGGAAAAAATGGTCTAGTACTATGAACAAAAACTGGTTTCTTCGCTTTAATCCTGGATATGGACCTAAGAAATCGCAATAACGACGCTGGAATGGCCTTTCAGATACGAAGGCATTGCCCGTAGGTGGTCCGGACACCTGATTGGTGGCTTTCACGGCTTTGCAGGTTTCGCAACGGTTTACATAGAGGCGTATGTCCTTTGCTATTTGCGGCCAAAAATATTTCTGCCGAACACGCTCTAAAGTCTTCTGCCAACCTCCATGGTAACTAGCATTGGAATCGTGTGAGCATTTGATGGCGAGCTCCGTCAGCCCTTCCGGTAACCACAAACGCCAGAGCGAATCCTCTTCCTCTTCCACACCTCTTCGAAACATCACTCTTTTGTAAACTCTATTTTCGATTATGCGTAAATCGGGTAGCCCTTCGTGATTGTTTTCAATTGTTTCACGAATCTCCGAGTACTCTACGCCGTCGAATTCCGGTGATGCCAAGTCAATTTCCAGAGGTGGGGTAGAAGACAATTCGTCCACGTCAAAACGCGAAAGGGTGTCCGGCACAACATTCAATGATCCTTTGCGATGCTCCATCCTAAAGTTGTATCTTTGCAATAGAAGCGACCATCTTGCCATACTGCCACTCAAGTCTTTTTGTGTCATTAGCCAATTGAGACTTGAATGGTCAGGAATTATTCGAAAAGACAATCCTTCAATATATGGTCTGAAACGCTTGACACTAACTATTGCGGCGAGGCATTCCAGCTCGGTGACCGTATAATTTCGCTGAGCATTATTAAGTTTCTTCGATACAAAGGCTATGGGATGCTCTGCTCCTTCGTCATCGAGCTGGAATAACACGCCTCCTACTCCTATTTTGGATGCATCACATTGGATCACGAATTCTTTACTAAAATCGGGTTGTGCCAGGACAGGCGCTGAACAGAGTGCAACTTTAAGTTTACCAAATGCTTGAACTGCCTCAGGAGTCAGCTTAAATGGACCAGGTGACTTTCGAAGGCAATCTGTCATTGGACCAGCCAAATCTGCAAAATTGGTAATAAACAACCTGTACCAATTTGCCATTCCTATAAACCTACGAACCTGACGAGGAGACTTTGGAATCGGAAAATCCTTTATCGCATCAATCTTGCTTGGGTCTACCTTCAAACAACCATTCCCTATCAAGTATCCGAGATACCAAATTTCCTTCTGGCAGAACTTGCTTTTCTTTACGTTGATAGTGAGTCCCGCTTCCCGTAAGAATTTCGCCACTTCCTTCAGCAATTCCAAATGGTCTTCGAAGTTTGAGCTGTACACCATCAGGTCATCCAGGTAGACGAAGACGTTCTCCCGAAATCGTGAAGGAATGGCCTTATCCATCAGCCGACTAATTGTTTGTGGACCGTTGCACAGGCCAAAGGGCATTACTTTAAAGAGGTACCATGGCTTTCCTGGAACCGCAAATGCCGTATTTTCCTTAGACGATTCCATTAATTTGATTTGAAAGAAAGCATCCTTCAAATCAATACCACTTATAAAGTATGTGTCCTTTAACCTGCTCAACAACCCATTAATATGGGGCAACGGATACGAGTCCTTCTTGGTGACCGCGTTCACCTTCCTGGAATCTATGCACAGCCTGACTTTGCCTGGTTTCCGGACTAGTACCACTGGACTACACCATGGTGAATTCGATTCGTCGATCACTCCCATCTTGAGTAGCATTTCAATTTCGCTATAGGCTTCCGCCTGCCTGGGTGGTGAAAGAGGAAAGTGCTTACTTTTAATTGGCACCGCATCACCCGTGTCTATATGGTGCGTCACTAAACTGGTTTGACATAGTCCTAGCTTTTCGAACGAGGGAAACTCCTGACCAACTTCTTGCAATGCTATCCTCTGATCTGGTGTGAGCTGATGGAAGTTTGGCTCATCCACATTTGGAAAATCTAAACAAGAAACGGTTGGAAACGGTTCTTGGATTAATGACGGTACAAGATAAAAGCGAATAGTCCTCGTAATATTTTTAAAAGTGACCGGTAAAGATATCGAGCCGAGTATTTTCTGCAAGTTGCCACCAGCTGTGTAGACAAAAGCGCGCAAAGAATGATATTTTAAATTGTTTACTTTTAGGAATTGTTCACATCCGTTTCCAAGAATGGAAACGTTTGCTCCAGAATCCAATAAACCCACTATGAAACTATCGTGTATTTTAATCTTTGCTAGCGGTCTCTCATCTGGCGGTATAAGAATTTTAGTGCTTTGCAAAAGTTTATGCATATTTACTCGGCTAGAATATCTTTTCCTACACTGTAGAATATTTTCAGAAACTACAAGTTTTAGTTGCTCTTTGAAAATCCGTTCATAACCCTGTTCTCTTTTCTCTAAACTAATTGGGAATTGAGTCTGGCATGCCACATCCCTACGTGAAGGCCTAAGAATTCGAACCTGCAGAGGATTGGCTGTAGAAGAAAACCTACACTCGGAATCAGAACTATCGGAACTATCTGGGAAAGTTATGATGACCCGTGGTGAAACCCTCGAGGGACTGGTATTACTCTCCGAACTACTGACATCTCCATGCAAACGAACGGTTCTGGCTGAGGCTGACTTACTTTTTGGTTTAGTACCGGAGGCGGTTGCTCCTGTACTCCCTGCTTCGGGGCTAGGAGGCCGAACGAGAATCCCCGATTGCCTTCTCGCTCGGGTTCCGGTTTCCCTGCCTCCGATGATCTCTGGGGCATCTTGGAGTGACCACCCCCTTCCGTCCACACTTGAAGCAGAGCACGTTCCGTATCGCTTCCTCGCAATAGATGTAAGAATGTCCCATCTTGTCACAGTTCCAGCACTGTATTCCTGAGTAGTCCGGTTTCCTAGTCCTCTGGAAATTTAGCGCTTCCACTTGCGGATCAACTTCTCCATCCATTCCTCCTGTCCATTCATCCGGTGTGATAGCCAAGGTTTCGTTGACATGCCGCCCTGAATAGTTCGGTACCAGGCTCCTGGTCTCCTTCAAGATCTGTTCGCCTTTCCTAGCAACGTCACGTAGGTTATGTAAAGTTTGCGCACCAGCATTGAAAAGAATCAACTTCAGGCTGCTGTTAACGTTCCTCTTCAATATGTCCATCAACAGGTTCTCCGACATCGGCTCCCTTAGTCTAGCGTTCAAGGCTAATATATCTGTATGAAACGTATCATACGATTCATTAGCCTTCTGACGACGCATTGACGCATGATCTCATGGTCACTTTTTAAGGTGCCGAATTCCCGCTTGATAGAGTAGCACAAGAAGGGATAAGTCGCATCTGGATTCTGCTTAGTGAACAACCAATACCATTCCTCAGCTCGCCCTGGCAAAAATAGAACTTGCCATCAACTGCTCATCTGTACATTGCGTGCGCTCACACAACGTATTGAGTTTAAAAAGAAAGTCTGAAACGCTACCGGTGCCGTCATAGGATACCTTCCAGTCCTGTGGCTTAATGACAATATTAGGGCCGGTTGCTCAAAGCCTGGTTGACACTAATCACCAGTTAACATCGTTATCGACGTTTTCGACTCCATATATATAACACGGTGTCGGTAACGTCGATAACGATGTTTAATCGGGGATTAGTGCCAACCAGGCTTTGAGCAACCGGCCCTTAGTGGTGAAATTTGATCGGTTATTCAAAGTGGCTTGTGTCGGATTGCGTCCGATAGAAGCAAAGTCCCTAGGGCCATTGGGTGCAGTTTGAGATGCAGTTCCCACTGCACTTAATGCGTTCATATTTTCCCGCATTGTTCTCATTTCAGCTCTCATTTCTTCTTGCGAAGTACGTAAGAGCTGATGAAGCACTCCTACCTACGAATCTCCTGCAGGCGCTCCGCCATTAGAACGTCTACTTCTATCTTCTGCAATACCTTCACCAAAACCGGCATTCCCTGGCAAGGACCTATCATTTTCCTGTCTTCCCGAAAGCATAGTCATGGAGGTAGCGGAAACATTCTGGACCGAAGTCCCAGGTGGTGGGTGTCATGTAAATTTGAACTTTGACGGCTATAAACTTTAAGTCCCGGAGCGGGATTGGCCATCGGAATTGGAGGCGGAACTCCTCCAGTTAGTCAGCAATAGGTGAGTGCATCACCAGAGGATTATTGGCTGGCATAGCGGGACTGGTATTCCTCCCGGCACCTCTTGACTTCGCGCCGCTACCTCTAACTGAAGCACTGCGTGTTTGCCTAAGCTGCTGTTCTATCTACCGAGTGTTCAGTGGTGAGACAAATGCAATTAGGAATAACAAGAAACGTGACGCTTAAGGTCAAATCAAATCCGAATTAAAAGTCTACAATAGGTGGTTAAGGCTTGGCTCCCCCAGAGCTCAAACCAAAATCGAAAATCCGGGGAAATTTTTCAAATAAAAATGGAAAAAATCAAGAGTTTTAGCTAGGTGGCGCGGTATTACCGACACGGATCGCGACAAAAAAAAAAAACAATCGAAAAATATCAAAATTAATTATTCAGCTGCGTACTGAATAGGAATATACGCGCGAAAAAAAAACAGCAAAAAAAAGAATCAATCAAAAAAATTATTTTTAGTAAATAAACATGTAAGTTTGTTAGTTAAATATACGTGGTCATATACGTGTATATAAAAGATCGGTTGATATAGATTGTTTATAAGTGAGAAATATGTATATTTTCAAAGTCAATGGGAATGTTGACCTCCCCCTAACATTAAGAAGGCAAAAGTGTACGGAAAAATAAGGTACAAAAACAAATACAAAAAAAATTTGGTCCAGTACACCCAACCGCAATGAAAAGCCGGCATAGGGGAATGCCCCTCCAGACTTGAAGGGTGTACTGGCCTTCGCGTACAATTTTACTGAGCTATCTTTCGGTCTCAGTGCACCCCACCGCAATGCAGCAAAGGGCAGTTTACGCATGCCCCCCTGAGACATGTGGGGTGACTGAGACCCCGATAGTCAGTCGTGGTTGGAAGTCCCAGCCCACTCCATCGCAATAAGAAGGCGCTCAGGAGCGCCAGCGCAGACCTATGGAGTGAGCTGGGTTCAATAGAAAAATGTATATATTTTTTTTCCAAAAAAAACAAGTCGCAAAAAAAAAACCCAAACAAAACAAAAAAAATATTCGGCAGAAGAAAAATTAACTACGAAAATCTAATACTCTATTACTCTATATACTAAACCCCACTTAGCGGACAAATTTTCCCCAACTCCCATGCCGACATATCGGACCACTGAACAATTTGGAGAAAAAACAAAGTCAAACTACAGAAAAACTAAGTGCGTTTAGCACTGCCTCACCGGGTGAATACAAAACTCCGGAGGACGTGACGTGAAGTCTCGGAAAAGCCCTCGGTTGCTGACCAAGAGGACCAATCCGAACCGGCACACTCAGCTCCACTCATCCCGCCGCAACGCAGCAAGGGGCAGCAATCACATGCCCCCCTGGGACTTACGGGATGGTGAAGCCTAATGTGCCAGTCAGGACCAGTCAACCAGACCAGACCTCAGGCTACCCCGTTGGGCGCCATCTGTTATGGTACGCATATGTTGAGAACAGTAATGAGTGCAGGCGGCATGACACAATGGGGTGCACTGTGGCTAGTCATGTCGGCTGGGCGGGGTTCTTGCCTCACTACTGTTCCCTGCGCCATAGCAGAGAAAAAGCATGCCTTGTCAAACGTCGTTAACGGACGGACAAGCCACAAAATATTCAAAAATTCAAAAAAAATCCGTTAACACAAAAAAAAAGCTGAAAAAGAAACTAAGGTTAAATTTAAATATTTAAAATAAACTGAAAAATCCAAATAAGATCAAATCCAACTAAAACCCTGAAACAAAAGAAATTAACCAAAACAAAAAAACTTTAAGGCCGAATATGAGGGCGCCACCGATGTTGGCGTGACGCCCGGTGCTGGCCCACCCTAATCCATGGCTACCGTTGCACCCTAATTTCGGTAGCCCCATAATTAAAATCCCTAATGTGCCTTCTTAAATAATCGAGAAAGCCAGCATTCCCATTTTAATGATACAATTTATTTAAAATTCATTTTCTTAACAACTTATCCTTAAAACTAATCATCCTAACACTAAGTCCTAATCTCTAAAACT
>NW_023458557.1:3756969-3757413 GCF_013731165.1 Rhagoletis pomonella | reverse complement strand
TTTTTATGTCCTGGCCGCAATGTTCCCTGTAGTGGCAACCCCGCCAAGAATTGTCAAGATGGCAGAGTCTCATTGGCAGTTTTAGCGTTGCCGTACGCTCTGGACAATATTAAATGGTGAATTTTTCTGACACGTTACCGGGTGCACTATAGGCCGAAGAATAAAATGTTTAGATTTCTGTGCGGCAAACAGTAACCCATAACAAACCTGCTTCACTTCACGACTAGTCACAGAAGTGAACAGGAAGGGTTAACTGTCTTCGCAAGGCGTCCGGCCAGAGATTAGGTTGTAAAATCAGAAGAACGTGGGGCACGACTCACCCCTGAGATATAGAGTCTCAAAAAAAAGAAGTCTTTAGCTGGGCAAAATAATAACACCCCTTAGTTACGTCAGGTGTCTGTCTATAAACATTTTAAGTATAATATTTGCTCGTCTCTGGCTTGC
>NW_023458557.1:3755492-3756959 GCF_013731165.1 Rhagoletis pomonella | reverse complement strand
TCTTCTTTTTCATTCTGCGGCCTAAGATAGATATGGTGTGAGCTTATGCTGAATGTGTATATATATCGGTACTATAATAATAATAATTTTTTGAATCCAATACTATTTAAAAAAAGACTGACTTGACCACCCTAATAAAGTATCTGCCACTACCAAGGCATATAAAAAAATGAAATTTGAAAAAATAAAAATTGTTGCCACTTTCTTTCTTAGTTGTTGTTGTAGCGGCTACAACATTTAAAGGCATGATACAAAAAAACAAGGTAGTTTCACCTTGAAATTTTTTGACATAAACTGTGCTTATGGCGTTTATACTTTTCGTAAATTGCTCGAGTATCACTGCCACCTCAACAAATTATTGTTTTGGAAATTTTATTATTAAAGGAATTTCTTATGCATTAAAAAGTAACAACTCAACGTAAATTTACTTAATTCATTGTATTAGCATAGCTGTTCATAAGTGTGTATTAATTTAAAATACCTTACCGCAGAAAAATTTGGCATTATATGCAGTTGTTGCTTTAATTTGGATCCTTTTTAGAGGACATATGAACAAAGGAATAGTTAAAAAGTAGCTTATGGTCAATGAAAGCACTATGGTAAGAAAATTTACAAATTCTTAGAGTTCCTTGTTATAGTTTATAGACAGATAAACTACTCGCTCTACTGCTGCTGGTGCAGCGTTTCGCTTAGATTGGGGACATTTTTATTTATTTATTTATTGCTGTCATTTTGCCTATATACATTCACGTATATACTGTTATGGTACGCATATGTTGAGAGCAGTAGTGAGTGCAGGCGGCATGACACAATGGGGTGCACTGTGGCTAGTCATGTCGGCTGGGCGGGGTTCTTGCCTCACTACTGTTCCCTGCGCCATAGCAGAGAAAAGTCATGCCTTGTCAAACATCGTTAACGGACGGACACGCCACAAAATATTCAAAAAAAAAACCCGAGAAAGCCAGCATTCCCATTTTAATGATACAATTTATTTAAAATTCATTTTCTTAACAACTAATCCTTAAAACTAATCATCCTAACACTAAGTCCTAATCTCTAAAACAGGTAGGTATATGTATTTACTTAAACAATTAGGTAGGTATGTCTCTTAAGTCTAAAGCAAGTGTGTTAATCGCAAGAGGGTAAGGTAAGTATAGGTAATTAGAACTGAGGTAAATATATGAGGTAAGTGTTTACCCTAAAGTTAAATCAAATTAAGTGAACTAAGTTAAGGCTTGCTAACTCTATCTAACTAGTATTTTCACAAAAAAAAGGTATACAAAGTAATAGTGGGTAAATTTAAGTTAAGCGGGTAAGTAATTCAGGTAAGTCCGACATGTAAGTAAGTCCGGTAAGGAAAATTAGGTAGGTAAGTCGGGTTTGTAGTTCTGGTAAGTATATGAAATCTATTTCCCTTATATTTCTGTATTTATTTGTTTAAATTTCGTTTTAGGTCTTTAATTTTTT
>NW_023458557.1:3749917-3755392 GCF_013731165.1 Rhagoletis pomonella | reverse complement strand
AGAAAATGGCCACGATATAACAAAGAACTTAATATGCACAACTAGTAATACTAATAATAATAAATCCAATAGAAAAAGGAAATTAGAAGATTTAAAGGAAAGAATTAAAGACCAAAACGAAATTTAAACAAATAAATACAGAAATATAGGGGAAATAGATTTCATATACTTACCAGAACTACAAACCCGACTTACTTGCCTGACTTCCATACCGGATTTACTTACCTGACATGCTTACCTAAATTACTTACCTTACCTCCGTTTCCTTATACTTACCTTAGATCTAAGATTCACACCTACCTAGTTGCTTAAGTAAATACATATACCTACCAGTTTTAGAGATTAGGACTTAGTGTTAGGATGATTAGTTTTAAGGATTAGTTGTTAAGAAAATGAATTTGTTTGAATAAATTGTTATTAAAATGGGAATGCTAAGTCGACTCATTATTTAGGAAGGCATGTAGGCACTTTTTACTTATGGGGTCATCGAGAATAAGGTGCACCGATGACCACGGCTAAGGGTGGGTCAGCACCAGGGGCCACACATCGCCCAGTGGCCCCAATCATATTCGGCCTTAGCTTCTTGTTTTTGTTTTTGCTTAGATTGGTATTTTGTTTTCTTTTGACTTTCAGCTTGTTTTATATTTTAAGGTTCTTTTCCAGCTCTTTTTTTGTTTTAACGGATTTTTTTTTGAATTATTTTGCTATGTGTCCGTCCGTTAAGACGTTTGACAAGGCATGACTTTTCTCTGCTATGGCGCAGGGAACAGCGGTGAAGGCAAGAACCCAGCCCAGCCGACATGACTAGCCATAGTGCACCCTATTGTGTCATGCCGCCTGCATTCACTGCTGCTCCCAATGTATGCGTTCCATAACAGTGGCGCCCAACGGGGTAGCCCGAAGTCTGGCCAGGTTGACTGGTCCTGACTGGCACATGAATCTTCACCATCCCGCAAGTCCCAGAGGGGCATGCGTTTGCTGCCCCTTGCTGCGTGGCGGCGGGATGAGTGGAGCTGAGAGTGCTGGTTCGGATCGGTCCTCTTGGTTAGCAACCGATGGCTTCTCCGAGACTACACGTCACGTCCTCCGGAGTTTTGTATTCACCCGGTAAGGCAGTGCTAAACGCACTTAGTTTTTTTTGTAGTTTGACTTTTTTTCTCCAAATTGTTCAGTGGTCCGATATGTCGGCACGGGAATGGGGAAAAATTAGTCCGCTAAGTGGGGTTCAGAGTAAATAGATTTTCCTTTAGTTTTTTTGCCGAATATTTTTTTTGTTTTTTGCGACTTGTTTTTCTTTGGGGAAAATATATATATATATATATATATACATTTTTCGTTTGAACCCAGCTCGCTCCATAGGTCTGCGCTGGCGCTCCTGAGCGCCTTCGTGTTGCGATGGAGTGGGCTGGGACTCCAACCACGACTGACTATCGGGGTCTCAGTCACCCCACATGTCTCAGGGGGCATGCGTAAACTGCCCTTTGCTGCATTGCGGTGGGGTGCACTGAGACCGAAAGACAGCTCAGTAAACTTGTACGCGAAGTCCAGTACACCCTTCAAGTCTGGAGGGGCATTCCATTATGCCGGCTTTGCATTGCGGTTGGGTGTGCTGGACCACAGCGATTTTTGTGTTTGTTTTTGTACCTTATTTTTTCGTAGACTAGTGCCTTCTTAATGTTAGGGGGGGTCAGCATTCCCATTGACTCCTGAAAAATACATATTTCCCAATTATATTAAGTTATACCCACTTGAATTTTGCTTACACGTATATTTACCACATATATATTTAATTAACCCACTTAATATGTTTATTTACTAAAAATATATTTTGATTGTTTTTTGTAATTCTTTTGCGTATATTCTTATTCAGTACGCGGACTAAATAATTAGTGATATTTTCGATTTTTTTTGTGGAATTGTCGCGATCGGTTACAGCAGTATCGCGCCACTTATATAAATCTATTGATTTTTTTTTATTTTATTGGAAACCTTTTTCTTCCTCGGACGTTCTTTGGCTTAGGCTGTTAACAGCAAGCCTTACCTAACTTATCATTTTTTCTCGGTTTTTGTTTGGAGCTCTTGGGGAGCCAAGCCTTAACCACCTATTGTAGACTTTTAATTCGGATTTGATTTGACCTTAAGCGTCACGTTTTTTGCTATTCCTAATTGAATTTGTCTCACCACTGAACACTCGGTAGATGGAACAGCAGCTTAGGCAAACACGCAGTGCTTCAGTTAGAGGTAGCGGCGCAAAGTCAAGAGGGGCCGGGAGGAGAACCAGTGCCGCTATGCCAGCAACTAATCCTCTGGTGATGCATTTACCTATTGCTGACCATACTGGGGGAGTTCCGCCTCCAATTCCAATGGCCAATCCCGCTCCGGGACTAAAGGTTGATAGCCGTCAAAGTTCAAATTTACTTACCGTCTGGGACTTCGGTCCAGAATATATCCGCTACCTCCATGACTATGCTTTCGGGAAGACAGGAAAATGATAGGTCTTTGCCAGGGAATACCGGTTTTGTAGAAGGTACTGCAGAAGATAGAAGTAGACGTTCTAATGGCGGAGCGCCTGCAGGAGATTCATGGGTAGGGGTGCTTCATCAGCTCTTACGTACTTCGCAAGAAGAAATGAGAGCTGAAATGAGAACAATGTAAGAAAATATGAACGCATTAAGTGCAGTAGTAACTGCATCTCAAACCACACCCAATGACCCTAGGAGCTTTGCTTCTATCGGACGCAATCCGACACAAGCAACTTTGAATAACCGACCAAATTTCACCACCAATATTGTCATTAAGCCACAGGATTGGAAGGTATCCTATGACGGCACCGGTAGCGTTTCTGATTTTCTCTTCAAACTCAATACGTTGTGTGAGCGCACACAATGTACAGATGAGCAGTTGATGGCAAGCTTCCACATATTTTTGTCAGGGCGAGCTGAGGAATGGTATTGGTTGTTCACTAAGCAGAATCCAGATGCGACTTATCCCTTCTTGTGCTACTCTATCAGGCGGGAATTCGGTACCTTAAAAAGTGAGCATGAAATCATGATGGAGATCTCAATGCGTCGACAGAAGGCTAATGAATCGTATGTTACGTTTCATACAGATATGTTAGCCTTGAACGGGAGACTAAGGGAGCCGATGTCGGAGAACCTTCTGATGGACATATTGAAGAGGAACGTTAACAGCTGCCTGAAATTGATGCTCTTCAATGCTGGTGCGCAAACTTTACATGACTTACGCGACGTTGCTAGGAAAGGCGAACAGATCCTGAAGGAAACCAGGAGCTTGGTACCGAACTATTCAGGACGGCATGTCAACGAAACCTTGGCTATCACACCGGATGAATGGACAGGAGGAATAGATGGAGAAATGGATCCACAAGTGGAAGCGCTAAATTTCCAGAGGACTAGGAAACCGGACTACTCAGGAATACAGTGCTAGAACTGTGACAAGATGGGACACTCATACATCTATTGCGAGGAAGCGATGCGGAACGTGTTCTGCTTCAAGTGTGGACAGAAGGGGGTGGTCACTCCAAGATGCCCCAGAGATCATCGGAGGCAGGCAAACCGGAACCCGAGCGAGAAGGCAATCGGGGATTCTCGTTCGGCCCCCTAGCCCCCTAAGCAGGGAGTACAGGAGCAACCGCCTCCTGTACTAAACCGAAAAGTAAGTCAGCCTCAGCCAGAACCGTTCGTTTGCATGGAGATGTCAGTAGTTCGGAGAGTAATACCAGTCCCTCGAGGGTTTCACCACTGGTCATCATAACTTTCCCAGATAGTTCCGATAGTTCTGATTCCGAGTGTAGGTTTTCTTCTACAGCCAATCCTCTGCAGGTTCGAATTCTTAGGCCTTCACGTAGGAATGTGGCATGCCAGACTCAATTCCCAGTTAGTTTAGAGAAAAGAGAACAGGATTATGAACGGAGAAGGGCGGATATTTTCAAAGAGCAACCAAAATTTTTGGTTTCTGAAAATATTCTACTTTTGCAAAGCACTAAAATTCTTATAACGCCAGATGAGAGAACGCTAGCAAAGATTAAAATACACGATAGTTTCATAGTGGGTTTATTGGATTCCGGAGCAAACGTTTCCATTCTTGGAAACGGATGTGAAGAATTCCTAAAGAAAACAACTTAAAATATCATTCTTTGCGCGCTCTTGTCTACACAGCTGGTGGCAATCAGCAGAAAATACTCGGCTCGATATCTTTACCGGTCACTTTTAAAAATATTACGAGGACTATTCGCTTTTATCTTGTACCGTCATTAATCCAAGAAGCATACCTGGGAGTTGATTTCTGGAAGGCATTTGCGTTAGCACCCGATGTATTTCCAACCGTTTCTTGTTTAGATTTTCCAAATGAGGATGAGCCAAACTTCCGTCAGCTCACACCAGATCAGAAGATAGCATTGCAAGGAGTTGTTCAGGAGTTGCCCTCGTTCGAAAAGCTAGGACTAGGTCAAACCAATTTAGTGACGCACCATATAGACACGGGTGATGCGGTGCCAATTAAAAGTAAGCACTTTCCTCTTTCACCACCCAGGCATGCGGAAGCCTATAGCGAAATTGAAAGGCTACTCAAGATGGGAGTGATTGAGGGATCGAAATCACCATGGTGTAGTCCAGTGGTACTAGTCCGGAAACCAGGCAAAGTCAGGCTGTGCATAGATTCCAGGAAGGTGAACGCGGTCACCAAGAAGTACTCGTATCCGTTGCCCCATATTAATGGGTTGTTGAGCAGGTTAAAGGACACATACTTTATAAGTGGTATTGATTTGAAGGATGCTTTCTTTCAAATCAAATTAACGGAATCGTCTAAGGAAAAGGCGGCATTTGCGGTTCCAGGAAAGCCATTGTACCACTTTAAAGTAATGCCCTTTTGCCTGTGCAACGGTCCACAAACAATGAGTCGGCTGATGGATAAGGCTTTTCCTTCACGGTTACGAGAGAACGTCTTCGTCTACCTGGATGATCTGATGGTGTGCAGCTCAAACTTTGAAGACCATTTGGAATTGCTGAGCGAAGTGGCGAAATGCTTACGCGAAGCGGGACTTACAATCAACGTGAAGAATAGCAAGTTCTGCCGGAAGGAAATTCGGTATCTCGGGTACTTGATAGGGAATGGCTGTTTGAAAGTAGACCCGGGCAAAATAGAAGCCATAAACGATTTTCCGATTCCCAAGTCTCCTCGTCAGGTTCGCAAGTTTATAGGAATGGCAAATTGGTACAGGTCGTTTATTACCAACTTTGCAGATTTGGCTGGTCCAATGACAGATTGCCTTCGAAAGTCAGCTGGTCCATTTAAGTTAACTCCTGAGGCAGTGGAAGCATTTGGAAAGCTTAAAGTTGCACTCTGTTCAGCACCTGTACTGGCACAACCAGATTTTTCTAAAGAACTCGTGATACAATGTGATGCATCCAAAATAGGAGTAGGAGGCGTGTTATTCCAGCTCGATGAGGAAGGAGC
>NW_023458557.1:3748305-3749817 GCF_013731165.1 Rhagoletis pomonella | reverse complement strand
CAACCACGGCTGCTACAGCAGCAGCCACAACTACAACACCAACAACCGGGGTAAGCACCCGGGTAACCAGCGCGCCAGAGCTCCAGCGACCGGGGTAAGCACAAGAGCGGTAACACCAACGAACCGCCCAAGGAGCGGCGGCACTAACCGCAAAAGCGGTAACCAGCACCGACAACACCAACAACCGGGGTAAGCACCCGGGTAACCAGCGCGCCAGAGCGCCAGCGACCGCGCAAAGAGTGGCAATACCAGCTATATCGACCAACACCAGCTATAACCAGTGTTGCCAGAACTTTTTGGGCCGACCGGCTAGATTGGCAAAAAAAAGCGGCTAAAAACGGCTAAAATGTTTTAGTGAAAATTCACATGCTTTATTTAAATAAATCGCAAGAAACGAAAGACTAGTTAACACCATTAATTTATTTCGAGTGTATATTCCTCATCATCAAATGAATTGTATATATCACCTGAATTCATTAATTTTAAGAGATCGTCATCTACAGTAAAATTATGGCAGCATTTTTCTTCACGTTTTAAACCGTATCTTATATATAAAATAGCGTTTAACGTTTTAACGCACATTGGATTTCTTTGCTTAGTTTTTATTATATTCATTGAACTAAATATTCGCTCTACTTCTGCATTACTTATAGGCAAAACAAGAAAACTAAAAACTAGGTTGCAAAGGTCAGCAAAAGGGTTTTCTCCTAGGGCATTTCGAAATTGATAAACTTCGGCCCAAAATTTTACAGTTGAGTCTAAATTACTTCAGGTATGTAACGTTAACCGTTGCCATTGCATCTCTATGGATGTTATTTCGTCGGCATTATATTTGTGTTTTTGTTGCTGTAGTTGAACAAATAGTTTCGGTTTAATTACTCTTAATGCATTTCCAACCGAAAAAGTCATGTTTTTTTTAGTGTGGCTATATTTGTAGGGAGGCGTTGGCATAATTCCTTTATTAAAGTGGTAATAAAATAGCGACCATTTTCTCGAATTATTTTCTCGGCTTCATGGTCAAAAGCCTTTGTGCTAACTTTTGTTTTTAAATGCTCTTCAAAACTGTGATAAAACTGAGGAAATGGAGCAAGGTATGGTTCCAACGGGGAGCATATAGGATCAAATGTGTCCGCGCTAATAACCACTAGGGAGCATAGATGCGAAAGTAAAACATTGAGTGTATTAAAAATCTTCATTGGGTCTGCATTATTGCTTTCGAACAACTTGTTTACTTTTTGCACCTGAAAATTAGGCAAATAGTAAAATCGGCTAAAAACGGCTAACTTTTTTTTACAAACCGGCTAACAAATCGGCTGCCGGCTAGATCGAATTTTCTCCGGCTAGTTGCCATCAAAACCGGCTAAATCTAGCCGGAAAACGGCTAAAATGGCAACGCTGGCTATAACGATTAACCCCTGCTTTAATGACCAACACCAGCTATAACAACCAACCAACAGTCACAACAACACACAAGCCTGCTGCAACAAGGGTGAGTCCTTCGGGCCATATAAA
>NW_023458557.1:3737215-3748205 GCF_013731165.1 Rhagoletis pomonella | reverse complement strand
TGCTCCATTTAGTAAGTGGCCCAGGTCTACGGAGGTTACTCCAGAAGCAGGTGGACCTTGGTGGATGCACCGACATCCTAATCTGCTGGCGAACGTTGCAACAAAAGGAAAACTGCGGTGATAGCCACCAATGCTTGCCCCAATGCCTCCTCGAGTTATATTGTGGCGGGTACTGGTGTGGAATTGCCCGATTCCGATCAGCCAGACAGACCTCTGACGCTACGAAACCCTTGCGTAAAACCCAAGGGTGTCGGTAGAGGTAGAACTGCCCTCGCTATGCCCTTGAATCATCAAAGCCTTCCAACTACGTCTGGATGTCTGGGGGCCCGGCCGTAAAAGGCCGCTCATTGCCGTAATGGGAAGGGCGGATTAGACCAGGGGTTCCTAAACTTTTAAGATGATGGAACCCTTACTAAACACCTTTCATTTAATGAAGCCCCATATCAAATTACTAAAAATCAAAGGCAATGCAGTTTAAATATGAATAAAAACTTTTACTAGAAAAATTTAATTTTAATGTGATGAATGAAATTACCTCACTGTGGTAATTATTTTATAAAGTAGTAATTCGATATAATGTCTGAAAGCTGAATGCGCATTTCTGGGGTAGCATCCAATTTTGACCTACATTTATTTTTTGTATAAGTGTAAGCTGAAAATCCAGTTGAGTATGGCCATTTTAGTGACTTCGTGATATTTACTCTTAACACTAACCCAAAACTCTTTCAGAGACACAGATTCAAATGTGTGTTTCAATGTCGAAGTACTCTGAAGGCCTATGAATGCTTCGTAAATGGATTTTGTACCAAAGCGATATTACTACTACCATCCGAAAAATAATCTGACAAAGATTTCAGGTGATTTACCAAGTGTCCAGTTATGACATTTCACATTTCATTTTGCAATTCATCGCGTTTCTTGCAGAAAGTTTTATATAACCCTTGGCTACAGCGGCCAACTGCACATACCGGTTAGAAATAAAATTATAGTTTGAAAACTAAAACCTCGCTATTAAAATTTCCATTCGTACTGTCATCAGGTTACTTTGAGAATGGAAGTTTAAAGCAATTCTCATTCGCACTGTCATCAGGTATGTAACTTGAGAATGGAAATCGCTGCATCTTTTAGGCGCATCAATATTACATAGTTACATCCCGAGTTAATAAAAGCGAAGTAAAAAAGAAAGCTGTCAAGCGAAAGCTCAACAGTCTTATGTAGGTATGGCACTCAGTATCAGTGTTGCCATTTTAGCCGTTTTCCGGCTAGATTTAGCCGGTTGCGATAGCAATCAGCCGGAGAAAATTCGATTTAGCCGGCAGCCGATTTGTTAGCCGTTTTGCATAAAAAGTTAGCTGTTTTTAGCCGATTTCGCTATTTGCCGTATTTTATTAAAATTTACATATATGTACATACATATAAGTTCCATTTTTACATATTTGGCGACCTAAAATCTATTAGAAACTGCTAGCCTTATCTCGGAAAAAATTTTCATGACGGGCTGTGTTAAATAGATATATAAAATTTAAATAAATTTCTCTAATACTTTTATTTTATGTGAATATACAGTGACCCAAATATGAACTGGAACGCGACATTTCGGCTTATTATTTTTTTATATGAATTTATAGCTGATTACTTACAAACTCCATTTAAATCCAATTTCATATTTTATGCAAAAATTATGAAAATTCTGATTTTTTTTAATTTAAAATTTTAGTATAGTAAAGTACAAATTTAAGGTAGCTGGCACTTACCGTTGATTATTGAAAATTTTTTGTTGACGGTGTTCCGCATATTTCTTCATATAAAAAAATTTAGAACATACTTTGTATGGAAAAAATTCGTAACGCCGTTATAAACAAATTACAAAAATCAACGGCGAGTCCTAGCTACTTAAAATGTTCACTATATTATACTAAATTTTAATGTACTACAAAACTGCATACATACCAATATGTAAATATGCTGATTAAAAAGTTAAAAGTTGGTGAAATTTTTGCAAAAAGTCTGAAATTGATACTTATATGGGGTTTGTTGAGTAATCAGCTATATTTTCATAAAAAACAATAAACATTAAATAAACTAAACAAAAATAGCCAACACTTGCTAAAATCTCGCGTGCCATTTTATATTTGGGTCACTGTGTTTTTGCCAAAGAAGGACGGAGCGGGGACTTTCCTTATACAATTTTTGTTATGAATGGCTTAAATTTAAGTGCAAGGTTTTATTCGAAACACTTAGAAAACAACGAATGAGAATAAAAGAGCACGAATATCGATGTGAAGCAAAACTCTATGGGAAGACAGTACCGTGAATAATTGTATCATGGTGCCAACATACTTTATTGTTGCTTATTATTTCTCTGAGACAGGCATGTGAAAGAGTGAGTAGGACATTAAAAAATGGAGTTTCACATATATAGACATCAAAATACAATTAAATAGTGGAATTGTTAAAAACTTAAAAAGCGACCGGCTTGTTCGATATAAATTAATGGCGTTTTCTTTTTTCAGCCCTTTCACAGCTTGACGTGTTCATTTTTTAAAATATTGCCCTCCGACTAAGCAAAATACTTTATACTAATATAGCCATTTTTCTGGACGAAAAGTAACCTAGTGCAAATGTTACAATGTAAGGCAAAATTTTTTAATAAAAAAAAAACACGCTATAAGTTTTTAATTAATCTCTTTTTTATATTTAAGTATTTAATACAAACATGACTTCTGATGTACGTATAACGACAGTTCCTTTTGTTAAGCAAAAATAGTTTGTAATCAATTTACCAGTCTCTGTTTTTGTGATTTATTTATTTATTTAAAAAAAACTAATGATTTTACTTTCTACTTGCGATTTCTTTAAACAAAACATGTAAATTTAAGTTGAAACATTTTAGCCGTTTTTAGCCGCTTTTTTTTGCCAATATAGCCGGTCGCCCCAAAAAGTTCTGGCAACACTGGTTGCACACCCGAAGGACGGGGCCTTTCATGTGACACCACAGTTTTGAAAATCGAACGAACGATACGGATTTTACGACTTTAAATATTTAACGCAACCTTCTCCGAACTCGTGTAAGAAGTTTCACTTCAAAACAAACAACACAATGGGAAAGAGTGTCCAGCAAAGAAGTATGTATTTTAAAGTAAAAAGTAAAGAAGTATAAGTTCGGGCGAAACCGAACTTTATATACCCGGCGCCGTATCGTTAAATATCGTTTCAACTTTCTCTGAACTACCTTTGCATGGTAAGTAGAGGTTTTTAATCGATATCAAACGTTTTCGATAATATGCAGAGTTAGACTTAATTTTATAATTGAACCTAGTTAGGTACCAGTCGATTAAGTGGTTATCGAGATACACCTTTGTAGTTATAAAGTGGGCGGTGCTACGCCCAATTCCTAAAAGTCTATAGCAGTTATTTATTGTTAGGTGATTGTTGTAACTATTAACTTGGAGTAAATTGACGTCCTCAGTTGTTCAAATATCGGAGTTTTCGTATTTCTGAAATTCACCGTTATTCGGAAGGTGGGTGTAATTTTGCTCAGATTTGAAAATTTTTCAACAAATTGCTTTTCCGTACCAAGGTTATTAAGTGCACCGAGTTTGGTAGAAATTGATAAATCGGTTACCGAGATACACATTTGTGGTCATATAGGGGCGGCGCCTCGCCCATTACCCAAAAATCTATAATATTAAATTTTTTTGATAAGTGGTTATTGTAATCATCGATTTTAAGTGAATTAGCTCCAGTAGTTACTGATTTATCCCAGTTTTCGTGATTCTGTAAATTTCCGTTATATGGCAGGTGGGCGTGGTTATTGCCCAATTTCAAAGATTTTAAACACATTTCTTAGCTAGACCTTACCCAAATCTCGCACCGAGTTTGGTAAGGATTGGTGAAGGGGCTACTGAGATACGGTATTTTATCATAAGTGGGCGGGGTCACGCCCATTTTCCAAAAATTTATTAATAATATTATTGTTTACCACAATTTAATAACATACTAATTTTGAACAATTTGCATCTAATATTTACTGAAATATCGCAGTTTTTGCATTTTTCGAAAATACCGTTATATGGGAAGTGATCATGGTCACAGTCCGACTTCTCTTTTCATTCTGATCATTTATGTATACATATCTATCTCAATTCGTTTTGGCTGTTACAAACAACCGTTACGCGAACAAAGTTAATATACCCTTGGACACAAGTGCTGTCGGGTATAAAAAGAGCCAAAATGTTCTAAAAGAGCCAAAATGTTTAAAGTAGTATCTGTTACTTATATTCATAATTTTGCTTTGAATAAAAATGTACTGAAAAGTACTGATTTTTTTAGCATGAAAAAGTGTAACGTACTGATTTCGCGCATAAAAAATCTGGTAGCCCTATGCGTGATAAACTTGACTTAAGAAGCATATTAAAGGAGTGTCAAAAATGTTTAATCACCCTAATCGATGCACTTTTGAAACGATTACCTAGTCAATTAAATACTTTAAAAAAAGCTTTGATTTTGTCACCAGAAAAGTGTGTGAATCACAAGAGGGCGAGTTTCAGGGACCTGTCAATTCACTATTTGACTTTGAAGGAAAAGCAGCGGAAACCGGATATTTAAATCTTTTAGCTTTCCCATGAAATAACTTTTCTCCGAACCATTCCATCCGACTCTGAAGAATTTTGGATAATTGCTTACGTAGTGAAAACCGCAACAGGCAATAAAATGTTTGGTAATATAAGTCAATCCATATTTTTATCCAGCCGCACCCACATGCTTTGTTGAGCGCGTTTTTCCCGTAATGAATTCCACAAAAACTAAGATTCGAAATAGGATGAGGTTGGAAAGCCTTAATTCAATAGTTCGAATAAAGTGTTATATGAAGGCTAATAGTTTTAATAGTAATAGTTTCTGCTGCAAAACGTTTCCAATATCAAACAGTATGTTATCAAGGTTCTCAATATATGAAAACAACAGATATGTAAATCATTCAGACACTATATGATTTTGAAGAAATTGTGGAAATAGCTGATCTCGCCTTATTATAGGTTTTTATTTAATTTTTAGCGCCGACCTCTTAAAAGCGGATTGTGCGATTAATCCATTAATATGAGTTATAATAAATTTAATAACTGCTCAGTCCTATTGCAAAATGTGTTGAAACAAATATTTTTAAATAGTATGCGTATTTACAAAGAAAATTGTTTGTACATCACTGTTATACAAGTGATTTTTGTTATTTATTATTACCCTCTGAAGGTATTATATTCGTTTTTGGTTTTAAAAACTATATTATAACAAGATCTCATTTTTAAAATAAAAGATATGTAAAATCGGTTTCATGAATTTTATTTTAAAAAAATTGGCGTCTTTTGGCGTTTTTTTTCAGAAATTGCGCTTTTTTTTAACAATCTGGACACCCTCTTCACAACCATCTTAGAAAACTAAATGAGAAAAATCAATTGAGTGAATCGTACAAATGTATGTACGCGTTAAAACATACCAATTGCACCAATGCATTGAGGAAACCCAATTTGGTTGAACCCAGACATACACTCTCGTATCTTGTCTTTACTGAAAAGGATGTGACTAAGGTAAATAGGATGTAATACAATCCATGCTTGCTTGCAAAACTCTAACACGATTAAGCATTAAGTCGATTTTCCAATTCCGAACATATTGCCTACACTGCGGTACTCAGAGGACGATCCCAGGGCATACACAGCAATGGGTACCCGCTTCTTACGGCTAATGGCTAGAAATGTTAAGAAAGTATCCATATCATGAATCCATTTAATTCATTGCATGTAAAATCGATATGGCAATATATTGGGCTGAACGATATCGATATCGGAAAAATCGATGTTGAAAATCCTACTCCCAATTGAATAGAATATTACACCTGCTTATCAACTCACATAATTGTGTTACTTCCATCTTGTATATTTATTGAGGATTAACACGGAATGCCGATCGACTCAAGCGGTTTGTCAAACTTAAGAGCTAAATAAATCACACAGGCTGCTGATTAAACCTACTTTAGTATTTTCCATACACTTTTTTGTAGATGAAAAATAAATTTCAACTTAAACATCGATATTACAGGTAAAGTAACGATATATCGACCCTGGAATATCAATTCAAAAAAACGATTATCGTGCCATGAAATATCGATATTCAGAAAAATCTACACGATATATACAAGGTGGTGCTACTGGCGAATTTAGATTTTCGCAGCGGTACTTCTGCATGTCCAAATGATGTGTTTGTTGTAAACAAGGCGAATTCATATTACAACCAACACATCATTTTGACATTAAGACGTACATCGTCGAAAATCTAAAGTCGCCATTAACACCACCTTGTCTAAATTCGCCTTGGCTAATGACTCCGAAAATTTTTGTCTTTCTTTTCCAAACATGAAAGAAGACCGCATAGTTTGTCAAAGTTACTGCGCTTCATGTGAAAATTGTTCCTAAAGAACTCCTCCCCATTACTTTGGCAATCAATCTCCCAAAACATACCCCTCCGATTCTACAACGGCAAAGATATGTATATGTATTAATAAAAGTTGAATAACAAGAACTAGGAAAAGTTGGTCTACCAGTTTTCAATGCATTTTATTATGCGGTTTCTGCAGAATTGTTAATATCATCCATTGTTTATTCAAGCAAAACCACATCATATTCACTAAAAACTCACTTCTTGTACGGTAAAGCGAAATGCTTTGGGCGCAAGCATTTTCCAATTCTACATGTATGTAGATACTTTTGGATTGTTGTAAAATATATTTTCGCAATAAACATAATAATATTTATATTTGAAGGTATTTTGGTAAAAAACAACGATGTGAACAAGAAAAATTAAACAAACAAATGTCAAATCAAATTCTGAGTTTCTCAAACACTCCAATACGAACGCTTGACAGTTGTTCATAAACACAAAACCTCAAACTCGAGTTAATGGTGCAATGTGAATATCATTTTAACAATATGGATATGGAACATGAGATGGTTTGCCACCTGTCAAAAAATGTAATTCAATTAATTTCAAAGAATTACTACGCTAAGGGTATCATCCAAATGGCTTTAAAAGGGCTTAATTTTAAACTACATTTAGTAGGATTGCTACCAGTTTAAAAAATCAAATTCAAAATAACATATGATTAGGAAAACAACTATATGGACCAACCATTATGTTGAGTTTTATTGAAAAAATGTGCACCTAATCTAGGGTTGCCAGATTCTGAAACAGAGAAAGGAGTTCATTTCTATTTTCGATAGAAAAAAAGCAGTACAGAATTTAAAAAAGGAGGACAATTTTTGTTTTAATTTATTTTTGTGCAATTTATTGTTACAAATTACCATTATTTAGGTACAAACAAACACGGATATCATAGAAATCTTTTTCAAAGCAACAATAAATGTTAAAAATAAATAACTAAATTCTACAAAAGAATTCCTGGTAAACGCAAATGAAGGTTAAAATTTAAAAACTTATTAATAAAATTTAGGTAAAATCTGTGGATAATTAACAATAAACTACTTTTTTCGCAAAATCTATAAAGTTCCCTTTTATTTTTCAATAACACCTGTGCAACAGTTATTATTTTACGCCCTGTATATGATAAAATATTAATAGCTGGAAAAAGGAGTACAAAAGAAGTACAAGACTAAGAAACGAGCACATTTGCAGATATTTTTTTTTGAGTACATTACTATGAAAAGGAGTGCGTTTACTCCCAAAAGCAGTACGTCTGGCAACCCTAACCTTATCTAACACGCAGATATTTCATACACTCATCGAACTAACTATAGCATATAGTAGTTTGTTTTATTTAAATGTGTTTCAACCTTAATTTTTTAGTACATCTTTTGCGCCTTCTTAGAATTAATAATTAAAAATAATACGTGGCAGCTCTGTACAAATATCTCCAGATACCCTTAAAATTAAAAACATTATCTGAATAAAAAATTCATCAAAATCGTTAGAGTCGTTTCCTTGAAACCCTTGGATATATACATACATATTTACAATCATCGATTTTTTAAAGTCATAAGATACATACATATATTTAGTTTGAGAAAAAAAAGCTTACGATTTTACTGCCTTAAAAACTTGTTAGCAAATTTTTACTGGAACTTATCCTTAATTAGAGAATTTTTTTTCTATGTACTGACTAAAATTTTCTCCCTGCGATTCTCCAAATTGTTATATTGAATCGGCCAAATACCCCTCTGTGCAACGGTGGGCAAATTGCTGCGATGTTTCATTAGGAGACTCTTCACGTGTGCGCCTGACATTATTTGTTGCCCATCGCATCCGAGTATTTCCAAACGGACGCGTTTGTTTCCAGTTGCAGTATTTATCATACCGAATATGAAGACAAAATCTCCCACTCACATACATGGATAGACCAAATTTCAAATGGTGGTCTGATAAAACCTAAACCTGAATTCCTTGTTCACATAAAGAAACTGAAAGTAATTTTTAATAAATTTAATGGAAAGGAAATGTCGAATTGCAAAAATTTAATTGCTAAATTATTGAAGTTAAGTTCTGATGTAGAATTTAGAATCAAAATTTTTTTTAATGTCTAATATACTTTCCAATTAAACATTTGATTAAAAAAATAAATGCTCAAAAACACTGGGATAGTAAGATGAAGAAAATTGTCAAAACGGTTTCATAAATGAGTGTGTTTCATTTACAGGTCTATTCTGCACGTTACCGAAGCAATGCAGCTATGAAGAATTGTGCAAATTCTGGCATTGCATATTTCACGGGGCAATACTTTGTTACCAGCTTATGAGATGGTAATAAAATTTACCGGTTACAAGAGTACACAGAATGCGAAGAAGGTTTAAAAATTTACAGGAACTTTATTTACCGGTTACAAACTTTTTATTACCAGCGCAGAATAGACCTGTTAGTGTGTAATTTTGTGTAAGTATGCATTTCCACATTTACATTAAAATGAAAATTCAATAACTAAAATGAAGCTGATTCTAATGAGATTTTTAATATCTTCATATTTACAAAAACTTTCGCTTCAAAGATATTGAGTTTTATCGAATATGATAAAGGCATAACAAAGGGTTAATTTCTTTGTTCACATTTTTTGACATTACAGTCAGCTATGCGAGAACTTGACTGAATTTTCACTTCTTCCTCGTTGAATATGCCTTGAATCGCCATCCAATTACCCTTCGAATTACGTAATTCGCCATACAAATTTTTGAGAGCAAATAATCTCATGACGAACGATGCATTCTGTAAAATTTTTAGGAAATACATCGAAATTTTACAGCCAAAACAAAATAATAAAAAACACGAATTATTGCCGTAATTAATAAAATAGTAATTAAAATATGTATGTATGTAAATATGTAAATATGTTTTCTCCATCTTCGATATTTGCAGTAAATAAAAATAATAATAAATAGCGATGAACAATAAGTAGAGCTGCCAAACGAATTACGAATGTGGCGTGGAAACAGGTTAATTCAAGAATTACTTAGGGAGCGAATTATGAATCGAGGAGACGTCGTATAGGTCTCAGATTGGTTCTAACGTCACAGAGTCGTTTTTGCGAAAATTGCAAATAGAGGGTACTGAGTGTAATGGGCTGTTTTCGCTTGCGCGTAAACGTACATTTAGCGCATTTAGCTCAAAATGCTACTCTAACTGTACATTTATCCATACAATATTCGTCACCTAAATGCAATTAAATGCAACTACATTTCGGCATAAAGAATCTAAATGTTAAAAGCAACCTGTGAACTTCAAAAATTTCCACGATTCGAACATGGTTTAGTGAGAAAAACCGGCAACATTGCTTTTTCGCGTATACAGTTGCTAGCTGCGTTTCAGTTATCGCGAATCGAGATTTCATTTATTATTTTACATTATTTTGATAAAGAAAAGTTACGCAACATCAATATCGATGTGATGCTAATAGAAATCTGCATAAATTTGTGATCAACTCTGTTTGTTTCCTAATTAATTGAAGAAAATGGTTAAAACAATTCAAGTTTTTGTATTGAATTTTTGGTTTAAAATTTAGCCTTTTCAGTAGGGTTTTTTTGCACATTATCTTCTCCGTGAGAATTGATCGTGATAGATCCGGATCTGAATAAGCGACTGGAACACGGCTGTTTGTCAAAAGCATACGATTTCGAGCTCGCGTAAATGTAGATTTGCTTAATGCGAAATCATGAACCCCCTTCGAAAAAATATGTTCGAAAGTGTTAAATGTTGCATTTTAAATGCAGCAAAAACGCAGCGTAAGCCCTCATTTTGTTTCTTTACTAGAGCTTCTAAAATATTGCAAAAAACGCGATTTTTTGACACTTTCACCTCGTTTTTTCAAAATCTGGAACCGATGGAATCTTTATGCTTACGGATTCGTAATCAGAACAAAAACGTCTATTAAAAATAGCTTTAACGTTTACCGTACCAAAATTTTTTTCTATTTTTGTTGGGCTGTGTTATCCATTAAAAATTGGCAAAAATTCAGATTTCCGGTCAATGATCGGACTTCTACCACATTGTGGTAGATCTGCCACTTTTTTGAGCGTCTCCCACCACACAAGGTCTGAAATCTACCACATATTCGCGTTTTTGAGTAGTTATATTTTTGCTCGACATAATGGGAGGATGAAATAAACTGTAAAATAGTAAAAGTGTTCAATAATCAATTTATCGACAGGAACCGTGGTTTTATTATATATTATTTATAAAAAGCAAAAAATAAAAGCTGGCAGTACTCTCAAGGTTGCAGAAAAATATCTTGATATAGAAGGAACTGCTTTACACTGTCAGGGAAAAAAATTGATAAAACTCAACGCAATTTTTAGCAACTTCAATCTTGAACCGGGTTGCTCCGGTAATTAGAGCGTGAAAATAAGTTCCTTTTTCACAAGTGTCAAAAATGTGTCACTACGTGCCGAAAATGCCCGGAATCAACAAATCAGCTCTAAACAAGGATTTTATGCGTATC
>NW_023458557.1:3735660-3737115 GCF_013731165.1 Rhagoletis pomonella | reverse complement strand
TTTAATTAACTGATGTACAAATTTTATTAAATATGAAAATAAGGGTGTCAAACGGAAGAGTGTTCAGAAATCTTTAGTTTGAACATTTATAATGTTTGAAGAGGGTTATCAGCTATTTAAAAAGTTACAGTTAGTAAGTTAGATGAATTATTAAAATATGGATGTCAAGCGAAATGGGTTTTCAAAGGCTCTATTTCATCAGTTATTTGAAATATGGATCACAATGTTAGTAGAGACGGAATTAAGAAGATTTTAATTTGGAAATGCTTTTGAAGAGAATTTCCATCTGTTCGAATAGTCGAACTTAGTTAACTTATACACAAATTGTATGAGATATTAAAATATGAGTCTCAATCTCGAAAGTTATTTATGAAAGCTTAAGTTTGAAAATAGTTTTGATTAGGCTTGCCACATTTCCAAAAAGTAATACCAATCTTACAAAGTAAATATATACTATTGGAAAGAGGGGCGTGGCACCTAAAAACAATTGCTAAAACTCAACGCAATTTTTAGCAACTTCAATTTTGAACCGGGTTGCTCCGGTAATTAGAGCGTAAAAATAAGTTCCTTTTTCACAAGTGTCAAAAATGTGTCACTACGTGCCGAAAGTGCCCGGAATCAACAAATCAGCTCTAAACAAGGATTTTATGCGTATCAATATATATAATACGCGAAGGGATTTTTTTGTACAGGTCATCAAATCTGCACCGTTCGTTCGATTTTCAAAAATGAGGTGTCAAATGAAATGCCTTGGGCTGTAGATGTGCAATAAGGTTTAACTTTTCAAAAATAGTTGTCACCTGCTAAACAATTAGTCTCAAATTATTTCGTAATCAATGCCATCAGATCGGCACCGTTCGTTCGATTTTCAAAACTGAGGCACCAAATTAAAGGATTTGCGCTGTAGAGGGGCAACATGGTTTCACTTTTTCAAAAAGGGTTGTCACCTTTTAAATAATTAAGTTCAAATTGTTGAAAAAGTTAAACCGTTATTACAAAATGTATATCAATCCAAAAGGGTTTGAAAACCTTTGTTTCTTAGCTTAACTGTAGGAGGGTTGCCACCTTTTTAAAATATTAAAAACAAATTGATTTTAAGAAATTGGGTAATATAAATACATATGTGTCACCATATTGGTGTCAGAAGAAAAAGGTTTACGAAGGAGGTAGTCTGCAAATATTCTGAAGAGATTTGCCACCTGTTTGAATTTTGTTAATTTATACGCCATGAATTATTAAAATATCTCAAATGAAAGAGTGTTAAGAAATCTTTAGTTTCAGCAGTAGGAATATTTTTAAGGTGTTTAAAGAGGGTTGCCGTCCGTTTATAACTTAAATTCAAATTATTTAAAAAGTTTAATGAATTATTAAAATATGGATGTGAATCGAAATAGGTTTGAGAAGAATTTTTTCTGAACTATATTTAGGAGGTTGCAACAACATGTTTAAAAAATT
>NW_023458557.1:3733677-3735560 GCF_013731165.1 Rhagoletis pomonella | reverse complement strand
AAGATGAAGATGAAGATGAAGATGAAGATGAAGATGAAGATGAAGATAATGATAAGTAGACTGTTATGATCGACCTGTAATTCTCGCAGGAGATTTCAACGCCAACTTTTCGCTGGTCAAATCTGATGAACTGATAAAATTTTTAAAGAAAAATTTTCACTGGAAATGGTTAATGGTAGAAATGATTCAACAACCAAAGGACCAGCTACCATTGATGCGGGTCCAAAAATATTAATAATATCGAAATAAAACTTTTCATATCTTACTTTAGTTACCACAATCTACTAGTTAATATTGTAGATATGGATGGTTTGTCAGGCACAAATAATTATGAAATTTTGCAGTTGGTTATAAAAAATAAAAAATCAAAGGTCGTTAAAAAAAATTTAAATAAATATGTTTTTTGTATATTAGAAAATATGCACATGTGTGTGAATATCGCACATTTCTTTCTTTCTGACATTTCCTCTATTAAGTTTCACTTCTTCTGCGCGTAGGAACTACACGCACTGAGTTTTTATTTTATTTTATTCTTTTTATATATGTACACATACACAATGAAAATTGGCTTTCTGACTTAATGTTCTTTACTGATATGATGGAACAATTGCAAAACTTGAATTTGTATCTACAAGGAGAGAATAAAAATGTCTTTGATTTTTCGCAAATTATTTTAAATTTTGAAGCTAAACTACGTCTTTTTATTCTTGATAAAAAAAAATAATATTTCACAGTTTTTCATGGCTAGAAAAAATATTGCACATGATTTAAAAGCAGATTTTGAAAAAAGATTTGCCGATTTAAAATTATTTAAATGCACGTTTGCATACTTCATAAACCCTTTTTTATGTTACATAATTGAGGATGAATTTACAATATCCGAAATACTCTTTTTTAAGGGAAGCGAAGAGTTGGAGCTGTTGGAATTAAAAAATATAAGGCACTGGCAATGCAACATAAAGCTTTGCCAATGCTTGAATTCCGGCAACAAGTACCAGATTGAAAATAACCGCTGTTGCAAACAGCTGCGTGCCGTATATTTTAAATTTTTGGTACACCGTTTAACTGTGAGTCTTTGTACTCCACAATGAAATTCGTAAAGTAAAATACCGTTCACAATTAGTCGCATTCGCGTACCTAATAATTATTGAAAGTTGCAAGGTAGGGGAAATTGAGAGAGCAAAATGACATTTCATTTTGAGGGAAAGCTGCTAGTTTCTGCTGGAAAAAATTTTTGCCAACAGCGATTTGCCAACAAGAAAACCACAGATCAGAAACAGCTGGTTGGAATTTACGCAAATCTCTAAATTGAGTTTGATGGTTTGGAACTTAAAATAGTAAAATGCGACAAATTAAACTTGTTAGAAGTAAGCAATTATTCGTTTAGTCAGTGAACAGTGTCAGGATTTTGGGATTTGTTTTCTTACATTTTCAATTTCATACTTTTGAGTGTAAACAAAATTATCACCTGTTCGTCTAACTTGCAAGTTTCTGCAAATTTTCTGTTCGCGTACTATTTGGAATATTTTTTCTTGTAAGAGAAAAGACGACATTTTGTCGGAATTTTGCTGTTGGATGTTTTTTACTGGAGATTTTACCTATTGACACCAACATTTAACGAAACTGTTGCGAATGGCATTAACTGACGTAAAACCAGATTTTGAAAACTTGACCCAAGGGATCTTTTGAATTTTCTTTAGTATCTATCTTACGTACATTAGAATAATATTAAAATTAATGCTTTTAATTTCTAATAATAATTTTATTTAAAAATAAAATTTTTGTTTTTGTTGTTTTTTGTGGCTCTTTGTAGCATTTAGATTTTACATGTGGCTCTTTTCGGCCTCGACCTTGCCCACCCCTGACATATACCTATGTATTAT
>NW_023458557.1:3733341-3733577 GCF_013731165.1 Rhagoletis pomonella | reverse complement strand
GTGAATGGACGTGATTCCAAGCAGTACCGTAAATATATCACGTACGATATGCGGTCTAAGAGTGTAATTCCCAGAGCCGCCACAACTGGTCGGTTGGAAGGACTAGTTTCCAAGCCGCCTCTTATAAACTTCTCTACCGGTAGGTGATCTGAATGGACGAGATCCAGAGTCGCGCTATTTGATCGGACGGAAAGGACTAGTTTCCATGCCGACCTTCTTATTTCATACATTATGGG
>NW_023458557.1:3732134-3733331 GCF_013731165.1 Rhagoletis pomonella | reverse complement strand
GAAAGGACTAGTTTCCATGCCGACCTTCTTATTTCATACATTATGGGTGATCTGAATGGACTAGATCCAGAGTCATCCAGCTAGTACGGATGGGAAGGACTAGTTTCTATGCCGGACCTTTCTATCTAATAGCCAATGTTATATAGTGATCAAGTAGCAGCCTTTTGAAGGTACCAACGTTTTCGTAATTTTTTATTTGAGCTGGAAGTTCATTGTAACATTTTAATCCCTTATAAAAGATATTCTTCGTATCTATTTCCGTTTTATACAGCGGTAGCCTGGAGCTATTATTTCCCCTGCGTAAATGCGAATGGGTTTCACTATTATATCGTAGCATATCACTCAGATAATCTTTAAGTCTACCTTCTTTTATGTTAAACACGAATTTCATAGCGGGTTAGAAAATTTGCTCTTTCACGCTCAGCCAGTTTAATTCTGCGATCATTTCCTGTATGGGTGTGTCATACCGCTTGTTCAAGATAAATCGCAGAGCCCTATTTTGCATTTTTTGAAGCTTATCTATTTGTGTGTCGCTTGCTATAAAAAATATTTGTTACGCGGGTGTTATCAAAGTGAGGCGGTACGCAGACATCGTGGCAAAGCCCAGGCTAGCTCGCCGGATGGGGGGGTTTTTTCGCCCACCTTACCTACCCTGCGTAAACAAAATTGTCATGCCTGAGCATCAGTACCAGCAATACTAACAAAAATTAGTAGAAGGAGAAGTACAGCTGAAGGGAAGGCCCGTCCTGTCAGGTGGAGTCGTCCCACCCACTTTGCGCATTTCGCTTACGCAGCCATGGGCGTTGCTCTGACTCCTAATGTTGCTGCAACGTCCCCTTAGACTGACATAGTACGTCTGTCTATTCGTCGATCGGTTCTGTCTCAGTCCAGTCCCTAGTCAACGCCCTCACGTCCCCTCTTAAGCCCTAGTGTAACACCCACACCAAAATGAAACCTCACCACTTCATTTTGATCGAGTACCTTTCAATCACAAAAGAAATAATCAGGACTGTCTTTGTTCATTTGCTTACAATTTATTTTACAACTTCAACCGCATTCCATATTTAACAATAGCAAATTCATAAATTAAAGATAACTCAGATTTCAAATTATTATGGCAAGCAATTAAAAAAACTCTAAAAGCTAAAATAAAAAAACCCAAACGAATTTCAAATTGTTATATATAAAGGGAAAATA
>NW_023458557.1:3672793-3732124 GCF_013731165.1 Rhagoletis pomonella | reverse complement strand
TTCAATGAAAACTTCAACCACTTCTTAACTTATAATGTCAAAGGGCAAAAGAACTCTTATTATAATAAAATATATAAATATTTATGTGCAACCATGAAAAAAATAATAATTCAATAAAAAAATATATAAAAATTACGAATTCAACGAAAAACTTCATTGACTTCCTTCAATTCAAACTTCCAAATTCATTAGCAATTTTACTTTCCTATTCCGAATCAACCGTGAACACCCTTTTTCTTTATACATAGATAGGTCGCAATTGTATATGCGCATACGATTAATAAAGGTGAAAAAAGCAAACAAACTCAGTACTAAGATTAGCAAAATCAAAACAAAACCCGAAAGAGGTTTGTCCCTCGCATATGTATGTCTACATGGATATATATGTACATATATATATAAGTATATAATTCGTATTCCACTCACCTTATTAGTCCCTCGATGATGGTACCAACATACGGAGAGGACCCTGGAAATGGCTGGAAAGCAACATATTGGCATACATACATAGGCTCACAGCTGGCGTCTACAAGCCTGAGCTGTCAAATATCTTTATCATTCGCTCGTGTTTGCGGGCGGCGAACGAATCATTACCTCTTTGCGTAACGAGTACAAACATAGAAAAAAAATAACTAAAAAAAACCGGAATAAATCGCGCATAAAAACTAGCCCAGATAAAAATTAAAGTGGAAGCTAATCCCTAATTGATCATTGAAAGCAA
Organism: Rhagoletis pomonella; assembly: GCF_013731165.1. Lineage (NCBI taxonomy): Eukaryota > Metazoa > Arthropoda > Insecta > Diptera > Tephritidae > Rhagoletis > Rhagoletis pomonella. Next base: position 3,731,403 of record NW_023458557.1, on the reverse strand, counting down.
AAAAAAACTAATTAGTGTAGAAAAAACTAAACAAACTGAAATTCGAAAAAAAATTAAGATTACAACACAATTTAGCCTGCTTTTGGCCGTGAGGCTAGATATAATTGGGGAGCAGGTACCCTAAACCAAAAAAAAGGGAAATTAAATTTAAGTTAAAGTACTCTACTTTAAATTAAAAAGCAACTGAAAATGTACGAAAATAATCTGGCAAAAAAAAGCAAAAAAACGATGGGCATAATATTAAGAACGTGGAGTGTTTACATAATTACGTGCGAATTAGTGTAAGAATTAAAGAGCAAAAGGAAATGACATAGAACAACGAAAATACTAAGTTAAGCAAAAAGGAATAAGAAAACTATATCTAAGCTAGCTGCGCTCCTGCGCTGGCAGGTCGCTCTCCCTCAACTTCGCTTGGGCGATCGCGCTGTAGCTAACGGCACTATGACATGCGCGTATGTATGTATGCGAATCCGCTCCTTCAGATTTAGCCCGCTGGAACTCTGCAGACTCCCACGCTGGTAAGTATCGGTCCACTCCTCTCTATTGCCAGCTTACTTTACTTCTTATGTACGGGCGAGTAAATATGTATATTAACTTGTGCAGCGGGCGTTGACCCGCTCTTTCACTATGTATTCAGCACAGCTGGTCGTAGTGCTGTGGTTGTTGTTTCCCCAGCGCCTGTTTCTCACCGATAGCATGTAGTGGAGTCGCATGTGTATGAGTGAATGTGTTGGTGTTTCCTTCTCCTTACTACCTCGCGTCGAATGTTGCAAGTGCGCCCCTTGCGGTGTTACTTCGTGCAACTTTTTCGCCAGTGGTAAATGCTCAGGGGGTCATACCGTCCTTCTATGGCCGTTATAAGTGTTGGTGCCTGGTTGTGTGTCCTATGGCGGTTTAATTGGTTTTGTGGCGTCGCCTATAAACTCCGCAGGTTTACTGTTGTGAAGGTCCTTTATGAGTAAGGTGCTGGGGACGTAAAAAAATATCAAAAATCATTAGAAACGATTCGGAACCAAGATTTCCTCCAATGCACATTTGTGTATGTACATCCATATGTACAGATGCGGATATGCATGTGCGCGTACACACATATATACCTATGCCTGTATGTATGTATGTTTGTACGCACGTATGTAGCCAAGCAAATGCACTTGCTCACCTTTAACGTTACTCGCACCAAACTTTCGCAGAGGCTTTAAAAAATTCAATAATAATAAGGCAAACGTCTGCATTGTCTCTTTCTCAACGCGAGTTCGAATCAATTTTGTAATTTTTTTCATAAAAACTATCCGCGTTTTATTTAACACTTCAATCAGAGGTAGGCGATAGGTTAGCACATGTCTGAATTTCTTAAAAAAATTTACAGAAACGGCGAAATATTTCTTCATGGGGCAGAATACTAAGCCCTAGTGCGTACATTATATGCATATACAACATTGGAGGAACACACGATTGAGAGAATACAAAGGTTGCGCCGATCTCGGACCGCTATTCCTCTCTTAACGAATTTGACAGAATCGTTGTTTGCATGACGTCACACTTGTGCAACTTGTTAACGTTTTCCTTGCAACATTTTTTCTTCTTCCGTTCTTGCTTACGTTTTGGCATTTCTCTCTCGCAATTGTACTAGTGTGACGTCACACAAAAGTTATTCTCAAAAATCCTCTCTGATCGGCGCGATCTTGTATTCTATCCTTCTTGGGAGGAACCTATTATTTTTCTTGTATATAATTCTTAGTTATTAAATAGACTTACCTTTGTCTCCAATATTTGCGAACGCCAACGGATATACTTGGGGCCCGTATAGATGGCGGTATTTAGCACAATTCCATTTTTTTGTCCTTGACCAAAAAAAAATGTTTTATACAAATATATACACCAGTATATTCACATACGAACTACGCTTGTAAATTTTTCACGCGATACTCCACTAAGGCACCCTAACTTTACGAATAAAATCTCCGGTCATCCTCCGCTCTAATTTATTGTATCTAAGCTAACCGAAGATGTCACTCATGCTGCACCCACTCACAAGTCCACGATGATCATCCGCTCAAATTCGGACTATGCAACTACACACACACACACGCACACACACGCCACTGCTTTATCGAACCGCAGGGTTAGCCAAGTTTCTCACCTCAGTTTGGTTGCTATAGCTAAAAGATGTATGGCTACTTTCACCTCCTTTACTAATTCATGCCCACTAACGCTCTCACTTCTGATAAAAGCTGCTGTTACAGATTGTTGGACAGTATATGAAATGTTCTTCAACTATAGATCTGTAGACCAGAGCCTTATACCTCCTTCCTAAGTACTTACATGATCTTTTCATGAGACCAATTTTTTTTTACCAATTTTTGCTACTGTGTATTCAATATGTACCTCAAATTTTAACTAATCATCGATATATATAACTAGATATTTAATGATTCTCAATTACTTCATCTTTAATTTTTAAACTGTAATTATCGGAGCTAACGTTAGCTGCTCTAGATATGACCATAAACTTTGTCTTGTTCACATTTAGTTGCAGTCTGTTTACGCACAACCATTTATACAAACAATGAGGTCTTCTTGCATTTTAATCATTGCATTGGGTAGACTACAGTCACTGAGGGTTAAGAGGGTATCGTCGCCGTACAATTTTACCTTACAATACTTCAATACTGAGTTTATGTCGTTGATATAAATATTAAAGTGTATTTGAGCTAACACCGACCCTTGTGGTCCCTTGTGGTACTGCTACCTTTGTGGATAGAGCTGTGCCAATCACCGTTTGTTGCTTCCTATCAGGAAGAAAACTACGGAACCATGTAAGTTCGATGTTATGTATACCAATATATTCGAGTTTTTTTAAGCATTATTTCCCTGTCGATCGTCTCGAAGGCTCTCTTAAGGTCCACAAACACCGCCAAGATAGTTTTCTTGGAATTCAGGTCCTCCTTCCATTGTGATACGATCAAGTTTAGAGCTGTTTCCTAAAACCTGACTGCTCCTTAATGAGTATTTTATTTGACTCAATATGGTTTAATAGTGGATTTTTTACAACCGTTTCCAGTATTTTTTCTAAGTTGGGAAGGGTGTTTATTGGTCTGAGTTCCTCCGATGTTATGGTGTTTTTGACCTTTTTTATTGGGACAATGGTCGAAGTTTTCCATTCTGTCGGAACTATTCCCAACTGAAGGCTCTTATTTACTAAAAGGGCGTAAAAGTGACCCATGTATTCAACGGAGTCTTGGATTACACCCTCGGATAATAAATTATTTCCACCAATTTTTATCTTGAACTTCTTTACTATATGGATAATATCATCTGTACTAATCTCACAAAATTTAAAGGTCCCTTGACTATTTTCCTGTCGAATCGGTTCATAATTAATGTTTTCTATATTCCTATTTGGAGGATGGTTCCGTGCGCAAAAGTGGAAAACTTTTGACTGCCATTCACCTGGGAGTGGCCAGAAGCGATTTTTGTGCGTACGGTTCAAATCGCAGCTCACAACGTCCGGATATTTATATCCACGTATCCTCTGGGTAGCAACCAAACACCCGTTTGGGAGCGAGCTAAAGTGAGAAGGCGTAAAACTTCGCGTGCGCTGGGTTTGGGTCCCGCCACGTTAAAACCCCGCCCAATGAAAAATTCCAACAAGCCTCGGATGAGACCCCCTTTTTCTGATGACGACCAAGGCAAACGTATAAAGGACTATGATTTAAGGGTATGCACCTGGAATATCCGGACCCTTAATGGGGAAGGTGCCTCTGCCCGGCTGGTTGATGTCCTCGGGAAGACAAAGGCTGACATCACCGCCATCCAAGAAATGCGATGGACGGGGCAAGGTAAAGTAAGCGTGAAGCCTTGCGACGTCTACTACCGTTGCCACGTAAAGGAGCGCAAATTCGGTGTTGGATTCGTGGTAGGAGAGAGACTCCGTCGCCGTGTACTGGCGTTCACCCCGGTGGACGAACGTCTAGCCACAATCCGCATCAAAGCTAGATTCTTCAACATCTCGCTCATCTGCGCCCATGCCCCGACGGAAGAGAAGGATGAGGCGTCCAAGGATCTCTCCTATGAGCGCTTGGAACGTACATATGAGCGCTGCCCCCGACACGATGTCAAAATCGTGCTTGGCGATTTTAATGCCAAGGTGAGCAAGGAAGGGATCTTTGGCGCCACTGTCGGAAAATTCAGCCTCCTCGACGAAACGTCCGATAACGGACTGAGGCTGATCGACTTCGCCGGGGCCCGAAATATGGTAATATGTAGTACTAGGTTCCAGCATAAGAACATCCACCAAGCTACATGGCTGTCTCCAGATCGAAAAACGAGAAACCAAATCGATCATGTTGTGATAGACGGAAGGCATGCTTCAAGCGTTTTGGACGTACATACACTCCGAGGGCCAAACATCGACTCGGACCACTATCTTGTTGTAGCCAAGATACGCACCCGCCTCTGTGCAGCAAAAAATGTGCGCCCAACAATGCAAGGAAAGCTTAACGTCGAAAAGCTGCAATCACAACAGACGGCCAATTTATTCGCCACTCGACTCACACACCTGCTCTCTGAGAGCACTCTTCAACAATCCGACGTACGCGAGCAGTGGAACCACATTTCCCGATCATTAAGTACCGCCGCCGAAGAAGTAGTTGGATTTCAGCGAGCCCGAAAGAACAACTGGTACGATGAGGAATGTCAAGAAGCCGCAGAGAAAAAAGATGCCGCCTACAGGGCCACGCTGCGATCGGGCGCAACGCGAGCCATGTGGGACCGTTATAGGGAACTGAAGAAGGAAGCGAGACGTATTTGCCGCAATAAGAAGAGAGAGGCCGAAATACGTGAGTGCGAAGAGCTTGAGATGCTGGCCGACAGGAAGAACGCCCGAAAATTCTACCAGAGGGTTAGGCGACTTACGGAAGGTTTCAAGACCGGGGCGAACTCCTGTAAGAACAACAATGGCGACCTAGTGACCGATGTCCAGAATATACTTAAATTGTGGAGGGAACACTTTTATAACCTACTGAATGGTAGCAGCGCTGAAAGTAGTGAGGAAGACGAACCCGAGTCCCCAGTCGATGATGATGGAGTAGCTGTCCCACCGCCTGACTATGACGAGGTACGAATAGCGATTACGCGGCTGAAAAACAACAAAGCAGCTGGAGCTGACGGCCTGCCAGCCGAGCTATTCAAGTACGGCGGCGAGGAGCTGATGAGGTGCATGCATCAGCTCGTATGCAGAATATGATCAGATGAACGCATGCCCGACGACTGGAATTTAAGTGTGCTCTGCCCAATCCACAAGAAAGGCGACCCCGCCATACGCGCCAACTACCGCGGAATTAGCCTTCTAAGCATAGGTTACAAGGTCTTATCGAGCGTATTGTGCGAAAGACTGAAGCCCACCGTCAACGAGCTGATTGGACCTTATCAGTGTGGCTTTAGGCCTGGAAAATCCACCATAGATCAGGTATTCACAATACGCCAAATCTTGGAAAAGACCCGCGAGAATAGGATCGACACACACCATCTATTTGTCGATTTCAAAGCCGCTTTCGACAGCACGAAGAGAAGTTGCCTTTATGCCGCGATGTCTGAATTTGGTATCCCCGCGAAACTAATACGGCTGTGTAAAATGACGTTGAGCAATACCACCAGCTCCGTCAGAATAGGGAAGGACCTCTCCGAGCCGTTTGATACCAAACGAGGTTTCAGACAAGGGGACCCCCTTTCGTGTGATTTCTTTAATCTTATGTTGGAGAAGATAATAAGAGCCGCAGAACTGAACCGCTCAGGCACAATACTTTATAAGAGCGTACAATTGCTGGCGTATGCCGACGACATCGATATTATCGGTAAAAACAAGGGCTACGTCTGTTCTGCCTTCTCGGGATTGGATAGAGAAGCAAAGCGAATGGGTCTGGTGGTGAACGAGGACAAAACGAAGTATCTCCTGTCAGCACACAAACAGTCAGAGCATACGCGTCTTGGCACCCACGTCACTGTTGACAGTTACAAGTTTGAAAAAGTAGACGACTTCGTTTATTTGGGAACCAGCATTAACACCAATAATAATGTCAGCCTTGAAATCCAACGGAGAATCACTCTTGCCAACAAGTGCTACTTTGGGCTGAGTAGGCAATTGAGAAGTAAAGTCCTCTCTCGTCGTACAAAGATCACACTCTATAAGTCACTCATCATGCCTGTGCTGGTGTATGGCGCGGAAGCATGGACAAGGAAAGCATCTGATGAGGCGGCTCTTGGAGTTTTCGAGAGAAAGATTCTGCGAAAGATTTACGAACCTTTACGCGTTGGTGATGGCGAATATCGCAGACGATTTAACGATGAGCTGTATGAGCTTTACAACGATATAGACATTGTGCAGCGAATTAAAATTCAGCGGCTCCGCTGGCTTGGCCATGTCGTTCGGATGGACAGAAACGCTCCTGCTCTGAAAATATTCAACGCGGGCCGCGATGCTGGGAACAGAGGAAGAGGAAGGCCTCCTCTGCGTTGGAAAGACCAGGTGGAGAAGGACTTGTCTTCACTTGGCATTTTCAATTGGCGTCAGTTAGCACAGAAGAGAAATGACTAGCGTGCTCTTTTGGACTCGGCCAAAATCGCTTAGGCGGTTACAGCGCCAAATAAGAAGAAGAAGATATTCCTATTAATATCGATGATACTATCAGCAAAGAAACTGCTTAACTTTTCAACGATTTCAGTACTATTGCTATATATTTTACCGTTGATTAGAACTTCTTTGATGTTTTCTTTGTGATCTGTATTATTGACAACATTCTTCAAATGTTTCCACAGTAAACGACTATCACCTCTATTAGTTTCCACCTTGTATTCCATATATTGTATTTTTTTAATTCTAATAATTTTTTATACGCTTTCTTTATATCATTGTATTCTACCCAATCACCAGTGATCACTGCCCTTTGATATAACTTAAATTTTTCTTTATTAGTTTTAGTCAATTGTCTGTCATACCATTTATTTCGGATTTTGACCCGCTTTTGTACACGAGAAGTTAGTTTATTCATACTCGAAATCAAACAATTATTAATATGTTCGAGCATACCATTAGGACTGAGACTGTTCAGGTCAGCGAAGGTGCATTGTCGCAAAAGATTTATGAGGTTGTCGGGGCTGTACCCATCCCACGAAGTTATTTCAGACAGTTTACTGATAGGGCCTTGTTTTGTATAGTCTCATGATCCGATATTCTATGTTCCTCCGCTTTTTCACAAGAAACTTCCTTATACCATGTTCTGACCGACATCGAAAACTTATTTTCGTTGCTAGAACTGGTTTTCGACCTAAAGCTTGTATTTTGGTCAATGTAAAATCTGTCAAACGAAAACAAGGTTTCGCTGAAAACCACTTGAAAACTCACGTTCCAATCATTCCAATCAGTGTCTGCACTAGTTTTTTCGATTGTTTATCGAACTGGAAGTCATATTTTATCATCGTTAATACGCCATTTCGGATTTATTGTTAATTGGCTGACCAAAATAAAATAAGCATGGAAGCAAAAGGTTGTTAATGAAAAGAAATTGAAAGAAAAGTACTTTGGTTTTGTATTTGTGCAGCAAAACTGTAAACAAAGGATGTAAGAAATCTCAACGAAAACACCAACAGTCGGTGTGAACAGCCTTCAGCCCACAATCCCAAAACTCGTTTTCAAGGTGTTTTCGTTGTCTGTCAGAACATTGTATTAGCGTTCGAGTACAATAAAACTATGTTCCCATTGTCGTAATTTAGATGTCAATCTTAATTTACGCATAAATTAAGTACAAACTAAGTAATTTCGCCTTGTAAAGTCTCTCAGTAAATTAAATTGAAAGTACATAGCTTATCTTAAACCAAGAACCAAATCACGAACAAATCAGTGTCGGCTCTAATTTTATCGATAATAATCGAAACAGTATTGTCCCATAACTGATATGTCATTGTGTTTGGACGTTTTTGTTTTTAATAATCGCGCGTGGTAGTTTGTAAAATATTTCCAGAAGCTTTCTCTTTTGATCACTCATCTAAAATCTAAAAAATTACCACAAACAACTCAGAATATAAAAATATACGCAATTACTCACATTCGCGATCTCTTTTGGTTAAATAAACAATAACACAGGGTTGCTACAAAGCTGTCAAGACAAATAAAGAATCGCGTGTATGAACGCACTTAATTTAGTGAGGTATTTTAAACGAAACTAAGTATTTTATGTTGGTAATGTGAACATAGTTTAAGTCGATCAGTGTTTCGGAATATTCAGTAACCCTAGCATTAAAGTTAATTAACTGTTTCATTGCCTGATGGGCGAATATCTCATTCAGTTTTTTACTGTTGGCTTCATTGCTCTCCTTGCTTCAACTACATTTGCTTACATCATGTACTGCTGTATCAGTAATAAATGAATTGTCAAACGGAACGGTGGTTTAACTCGTACGTATGCATTAATACAATGTAAGAATAAACTCAACAAAAAGCTGGTCCTTCGAGCCGGATTGTTTAAAATAACAATAAATAAGCAAAAATTGTGACAACATACATCAATTCGCATTTAAATTTACATTTATTTATTGGTTGAATTTTCGGAACAAAATAGTGATAACTACAACAGTGAACAGTTCAGCGCTTTTGACATTGCTCGCTCTTTGGAAAGTGACAAGCTTGTGCATGCATATACACCTTTATGCACATACATACATATGCAAAGAAATCATAAGCGAAGTTATTAGTGCTATATTTTGACATTGCTTGCCCTCTGGAATATAAGTACATGCATTGCAAATTCTATTGTTTTCTATTTTGCCTTTCACATTAGTTTTCGAAAATACAATGGCAAACAACAATGTCAAAACGCGTGATTCAGCTTTAAATGCTATTAAAAGATATATGAAAAAGAGAGCGGACGATGCATTCGTTATGGACTCTGAAAATATATGGAGTTATACGCAACTGTTAAGTGAGCAATGGGTTAGGTTTAGCCAAGCCCAAGAAGCTGTAGAACTATCGTGTGGCGCTGAAAATTTGGAAGTTGAAGAAGGGACAAGAGAACAAGGCGAGATATGGTACTCCACTTCATTGTTAAGTTTTATGCGTATACGAAATGGCTTACACCAGCAAGTTTCCACGACTACGTCAGTATAGGCGTCAAGTCGTTTGCCAAAGATGGAATTGCCCACATTTGCAGGTGACTCTACTGAATGGATTCCATTTCATTATGCCCTTCAATCGCTGGTAGATGCAAATTCCAACTTAACCAATAGCCAGAAACTTCACTATCTGAGAAGCTGTTTGAAGGGTGAAGCCTTGCATATTATTAGCAGCTTCCAGATTTGCGATGCAAACTATGTTGAAGCGTTGGATCTTCTAAAATCTCGTTACAAAGTGATGCGCATTATTGTTGACAGTCACTTTCGTGCTATGTCAGTCATAACTAAAGCAGGGAGCGACGCTGCTGCTGATATAAAAAGTATTTTAGATCCGACTTTACAGCATACAAGAGCACTTAAAGCATTAGGCCGTCCTGTAGAATTTTGGGATGACTGGTTAGTTCACCAGGTAGTCGGGAAGCTGGCTTTTGAAACGAGAAAACAGTGGGAGTTGTCACTTGAAGATGACGATCCACCAAGCTGCGAACAGTTAAAGACGTTTTTGGAAACGAGGTGCCGCTCTCTGTCTGGTCTGTCTACCGCTGTAGATGCTGCAAGTAAACCGTCCACAAAACATGTTAAGAAATTCACCAACGTTTTACACGCTGTTGAAGAATACAGTGTTAAATGTACTCATTGCAGTGGTGACCACCGAATTTACAATTGTGAACCTTTCTTAAGCTTAAACTCTGACGAAAAGAGGCAGTTTATCAAAGAAAGTGGCGCATGCTTAATCTGCTTAAGTAAGGACCACTACCAATCTAGATGTCGCAGCGATTCTACGTGCCGTATTTGCCACCTTCGTCACCATACGCTTATTCACCACGCAACCGATTCCACAAATTCTCAAAACTCTGTTCATGCCGCTGTTCCTGCCGCTACCGCTACCGCCGTCTTCGATCCTGGCGCTATTGTTAAAACCGCAACGCTATTGTTAAAGCAACATCTAACAAGCTTGCCGCTGACTGCAACCACACTTCGTTCAAAGCGGCATCCTCTACAACTAAAGGCGAGTTTCAAAATGCAACGTGGAAAGCAGTTCTTCTCGCAATGGTAAACATAAAAGATTATTCCGGCCGCTGGCAAGCCGCACGCGTATTGTTTGATACCGGTTCTCATGCACTACGTTTACGTTTGCCAAGAAGATCTTCTTCGGTAATCGTATCAGGAATCGGTTCTGCTAACGGTGGGCGAACTAAAGGTGAAGTATCGCTTAGTTTAGCATCTAAATCGTCATCGCAAATTCTTAAAATAAATGCTCTCATTCTTTGTAAAATATCAAACGACCTGCCTACCAGCAATATTCCTGTTGTTGTTGGCCACACTTACATGATTTATCGCTGGCTGATTCGCAATTTATGAAATCACGTTCCATAGATATCCTCATTGGTGTAGATGAAATGGACAAATTTATCATACCGGAAATTCGGAAGGGTCCTCCAGGTGCACCTATGGCGCAAAACACAGTTTTTGGCTGCACAATATTCGGTCAGGTGGATGCATCTCTTCCCGCTATTCGGAACACGCTAACCTTCCACAGCGATATTCAGCTAACGCATACGCTATGCTAATTGTGGGAGTTAGTAGAAGCTCCTAGAAAAAATTCCTAACGACGGAAGAGAAATATTGCGACTCCAAACACCATCGCGCATCAGACGGCCGTTTTATTGTAAAACTCCCGTTGAAATCAGACAAATCATTAGGTGAATCACGTAGCGCTGCTGTGCGTAGTCTGTTACGTATGGAAAGAAAGTTTTAATCAAATCCAGAGATGTGACAACAATATAATATTTTTATGGCTGAATTTGTGGTGATGAACCACATGGAGAAAGTTCCAGATTCCGATTGTTCTCACAGTTGCTATTATATGTCACATCACTCCGTTGTTAAGGAATCCAGTGTTACAACAAAATTAAGGGTAGTGTTTAATGCATCCGCGAAAACAGCAACAGGCTACTCCTTAAACGACGCCTTGATGGTTGGGCCTCAGTTACAACCTACACTGTTCTCAATCCTAATAAGGTTCAGAATGCATCGGTACGCTCTTAACGCAGATGGGGCGAAAATGTATAGACAAGTATACGTTTCAAAGGAGCATACTGATCTCCAACGCATTGTGTGTGGCGTTCAGACCCATCACTTCCTATTAAAGATTATCCCATGTTTCGGGTCAAGTTCGGTGTAGCTGCAGCATCACATCTAGCTATAAAGGCCCTTCAACAGACCGCAAAGGAAGCTGTAGGACGTTATGACAAGGCTGCGTCCGTTATCCTTCGAGATTTTTATGTGGATGATTTGCTCACGGGCTCATCTAACATAGAAGAACTTCAGGTGATACAATGCGACGTATCTACCGTGCTTGGTAGTGGTGGCTTCGAGTTAAGGCAGTGGGCTTCCAATTGCCCAGAACTAACAGCATCCATACCTAACGCGTCAAAAGAAATTTCTAAATATATTGCCGAGGACAAGAAAGTGCATGCATTGGGTCTAATTTGGAACACCAAAAGAGATTATTTAACGTTTGCAGTAAATCTAAACGAGCCAATACCGCTTCTTTCCAAAAGAGCGTACTTATCCGATTCAAGTGTTCTTTTCGATCCGATCGTACTTCTATCACCTTGCACAATAAAGTCAAAAATTTGGTTTCAGGACTTGTGGCGCTCTAACGTCGATTGGGATGATCCAGTTCCGATGCCTATAGCGAGGGAATGGTGTCATCATCGAGAACAGTTAAAGTTGTTTTCAGACTTAAAGCTTAAAAGGTGGACAGGTATTGGTGCGAAGGGTGCGTACACGCAGTTGCATCTATTTGCAGACGCGTCAGAGCGGGCATACGCCGCTGTTATTTATGCTCGCACTATACAGCCGTGTGGAGAAATAACTGTCGCTTTGGCTAGTTCTAAGACCAAGGTTGCACCCCTGAAAGTTACAACACTTCCTCGTCTGGAGCTTTGCGCTGCAAACCTTGCAGCTAAGCTAGCGAAAACGATTATGGACAGCTTGCCTAACCAAACTTATCCGATGTTTGCGTGGCCTGACCCCACTATCACCTTGGCGTGGCTGAAGGCTCACCAGAGTCGATGGACTACGTTCATTACAAATCGAGTCGCAGACACTCAAGAAATTGTACCGGCTGAATCGTGGAATCACATACGTTCCGAAATTAATCCCGCTGACTGCGCTTCAAGAGGTTTAACTCCGCTTGAACTGATGGAGCACCGGTTATGGTGGAATGGTCCTGAATTCCTTAGCAGTTCATAGGAGTTTTGGAGGCTTAAGTCTTCATCGACGCACACAACAAACTTGGAACTTCGAGCTAGTAAACTATCCGCCCACGTCGTGAGCTCGAAAGAACGCTGGTCAGTATTCACCAAGTTTTCATCGTTACATACATAGTTATGTAAAGGCAATGGGGCTCCTTTTATGGAATGAGATTACTAACGCTGAAGACGCTCTGATAAGGTATATGCAAAATTACTATTTTTCTAATGAAATTTCCTATTGCAGAGATAAAAGGCCTATACCGCTTAAAAGTAGCTGATGTGAAACACCCAATTCTGTTAGCGAAAAATTCCCCGATCGCCAGGCTCTTGATTGCCGAAATCCACATCGTTACATGCGTAAAATGTACACGTTTAAATCGCAAAATCGGTGTACAGTCCATGGGAGACTTGCCACCAAGTCGTGTCAATTTTGCTCGTTGCTCCTTGCGGAGCGCTGTCGACTTTGCGGGTCCCTATCTTTACAAATTTTCAAATGGAAGAGGAGCGAAATCTGTTAAAGGGTATATTTGTTCGTTCGTCTGTATGAGTAGCGGAGCCATGCACTCGGATCTCGTTGGCGATTTGTCTTCGGCTTCGTTCCCCAACGCCTTCAAAAGGTTTATCAACCGCCGTGGGTTTTGCAAAGTCTTGTATTCCGATAACGGCACGAATTTTATTGGAGCGGAGAAAGAGCTAAGAAACATGTTTGAACGTTGCATGGCGGATGAAAAGGTCAGTTAATTTTTTGTCGACTCCAGCATCTCGTGGAAATTCAATCCTCCAAGCGCCCCCCACAGGGGGTTATTGGGAAATCGGCATAAAGCTTATAAAATATCATCTAAAACGAGTTTTAGGTGATCATTTGCTAACGTACGAAGAATTTAGTACATTACTGACTGAAGTTGAAGCCTGTGTAAACTCACGGCCGTTGTGCACTCATGCTGCAAGTCCTGGTGACTTAGAAACCCTAAACCCTGGTCACTTTATTGTGGGTGAGCCTCTTAAATCACTCCCAGAACCTGATTTGCCAGAATTTAAAGGAAACTTGCATCAACGCTGGCACGCTGTTTCCTCAATGCGGCAACATTTTTGGAAACGCTGCCGTGAAGAGTATCTCGTGAATTTACAATGTCGAACGAAATGGTAACGGACATCGCCTAATTTAGTGGAGAATGATATCGTTGTTGTCTTAAACGAATCCACACCGCCAACAAAGTGGAAGCTCGCTCGGGTCTTGAAGTGTCATCCCGGAGCTGATGGTAAGGTGCGTGTAGTCACTGTCCGGACGTCTAAAGGTGAACTCGTACGGCCGGCGGTCAAACTTTGCTTGTTGCCGACAAAACGGTCTCCATATATGCTATAAAATCAGCATCATTTGAACAAGGTGAGTGATAGACCACCCTTTTTTCCATTTGGTTTCGCGATTTTTCAGTTGGATAACTACACGCCAAACATTTTTATCGATATATTTGTTTAGTATTATTTTAAAATCTAGTGCGTTACGCAATATTATGATTACCCCTCCTGTATGTCTACTGTACGAGTCACATCTTACAACCTGATATGTTGGAAACTGTATTTCATAGTCATATATTTCCTCTGGTGTACAAGTTTCGGAACATAGAACTATATCCGGATCAACAATTTCAATTAGCCTTTCAAGTTCTATTTTATTAGCTATTATACTACTTATGTTAAGATAAACGCATTTCAAGTAACTGTTATGCTTTTCATGTACTGGGTGAACCGTCAACTCCATGCCAGGGTTCCTATTAACTGACTGTAATTGTTAATAGCTGGCTTTATTTCTCTTATGCTCTAGTTTCTTCATATATACAGGACACTGTCGGTTAGTAGTCAAGTGGTTCACGTCGAGCCCTAGATTAAATTTTTTGTTTGCACGAATGCAATTGATACCTTTGTTTATTTGCTCCTTTGTGCACTCCATTTTTTTATGATTACCCAAGCACTTCAGGCAGATCTCTTCATCTTTGCACTTCGTAGCTATATGATTGAAGCCCTTACATTTGTAGCAGACTGACACACCCATACCATCTTGGACTCTACACTGCTCCCTTCCAATATTAATTTTTTCGCTTTTGAGCACGTATCAATGAGCACATTATAGTATCTAGACTTATCTTTCTTGACTTCAATATATTTAATAATTTTAAGGTCAGCCCTTTTTGAACATTCATTTTGTTTTTTAATCATTTCTGCAAGTTGCTCGCTTCATATTTAAAGCATACTCCGAATGCCATAAACTATAAACTTGGGTTTAGCCGTATTCGGCACTCTAATTTCATAGCGGTCACTCATTTTATTTGCAATTGCGGTCTTTATTTTATCGCGCTCAGACTCGTTTTCGCTTTGAATAACGATTGTACCACTTTTCCTACCCTGCACATTGATTATTTTTAGATCCGACGGATCAACGTTCTTATTCAGGTCTTCTTTTGTTTTCATCGCGTCTTGCTTCTCTTTGGGTTTTATGATCAGCGGTTTTTCTTTATTTATTTTCGGCTCTTTGTGATTCGCTATTCCGCAATTTAAACGCTCAGTATATGAGGCGTTGCTATGATGGCTTGATTTCAACTCTTCACTTACTGACTTTTTTATTGCTTTACATATTTTTCTACTTTCACTCTCATTTCGTACCATAGCCTCGCATAGATCTTGGCTGTGCTTTTTCACATCCTCAGCTACAGCTTTCATCTTATTGGCCTCAGCTATGCTCGTTTCGCATGTTTTTTGAACCCTTTGCGTTGCATCTATACGCTCACCGTATTTCCTCTCAGTAGCTTGTAAAAGGAGCTTTAGTTCTTTAACCTGCATTTCTTGCGACTCTTGAAAGTCGTCTTTACACTCTTTTATGTTTTTACTATTATTCTCTATAGAGATATTCATGTTTCGCAAGACCTCATCAATATTTTGCATATATGTGAGACAACCATCACACATAAAGCGCACATAGGCATTGTCCGCAAGTACTTTTTTACTGTACACATCGAGATCGGAGCATTTCTTTGCCCAGTGAAACACTTTGCCGCATATACCTTTACAGCGGATTCCACTCTCACCGCGTATTAGGCCTTTGCACTTATGGCAGTCACCCATTTTTTTGGCAGACACTTCACTGCACTTTTGAGTGTTTTTTATTTAATTATTATATTTATCACTGTTCTCTTCACTTTCACCATTTTCTTCCTAGTCAAAGTATACTTTAATTTAATTTGATTTGCTTAAACAAGTCTCACTATCACTTTGGTATTTAGCAAAATTCACTTTCCGATTATATATATGAATCGCTATTTGCATTTGAAATCGCGTTTAGCTAATAAAAACCGCTGAATTTATAAAACTTCGCGGAGCTAATTATAACACGATCTTTCACACCCACGAACCTATTGAATTTTCGTCCTGAGGCTGAAAATTTGCCGCCGAAAAGTGGTTGGAACAAGCAAACAACACCCTGCTGAAGTTACCATGCACGTGGCCATCTCGAAATATGCAGCTAATCGTACTAAATAATGATTGCATGTGGCGAATACTGCGGCAACGCGAAGCGAACAATGAGAAATAGGCAGAATGTTTGAGGAATGACGTAGAATGTTCCACAAAGAGAAACGTCAAGTTGGATGAACACTGCGAACAGCGAGAGAAAGAGAATGAGCGATAAACTTCAGAACGTTCTAGAGTTGCCATAAGTGCGAGCGCAGGTATATAAAGGCGCCGCAACAGCGAAGTTAGTTAGTTACAAGTCAGCAAGCTACAAGTAAAGTAAGTTGCGAATAAGCAAGCTATAAGTTTAATTGTGTTAACAAGTTTTGTAAAGCATTGTAATTGCTTTAACGAGTATTGTAAAGTGTTTTGACGGTATTAGCGAGCTTTGTAAATTGGTTGTTTACAATAAAGTTAATTGTACTACAATTTGGTCATCGTGAGCATTTATTTAACAATCCAGCGATACGAGTCGAAACATATTTGGGAAATCCCTCAGGGTTTCAAGGATAATCGTAACAGTATTTTACTTGCCATCCATTTTATAATTAATTTTAGAAATAAACCACTAAAAGGTCGCTATAAAATGATGCTAAAAATATATTCCTTGAAATAATTTTTGATATAATTCTTTCTGAAGTAAAGCAAAAACGGTTTTTAGTTTCTTCAAAGAATATGGTAGCTTCAATATAAAAGAAAACGTCAAAAGCACAGTCTACGTCAAATGGGAGCAATGGCGGATAAGAAGAAGAAGTGAAACTACCTTTAAATATTCGTATCTTGATTTAAAGGTAGTTTCGCTTCTTCTTCTTATTCGGCATTGCTCCCATTTGACGTAAACTGTGCTTTTGGCATTTTCTTTTAAATTGAAGCTCCCATATTCGTTGAAGAATTTAAGAATTTTACTGAAGAAAATTAATTTAAAAAATATAAGAAAATATATTTTGAGCATCATTTTATAGCCAGCTTTTAGTGATTTATTTCTAAAATTAAATATAAAACGGAATACAAGTATGTTGAATGTAAACAAAATCAATCATTCGGTTGCAAAACGTTCACACACGGTATAAGTATATCTATTTGACAAGTAGCCCAATAAAAGCCCTGTATGCAGCTCTCAAGAAAACGGTCAAGAAAAAATTGCCTTTATTTCGCGTGTGTGTCCAAGGAATTTTGACATTTTTGATACCTCACAGCCTGTTGCCTCACTCTTTCCTCAAGAAATAATGGAACGGGCATATATTTCTGTTGCAAACCTGGGTTGCCTTGTGCTCTTTTTTCACAAAAAACTTTAGAAAACCGTAGTAGAAAGCGTGGTAAATTTCTTAAGAACTGCGTACTGCCAAAAGCCCTGTATGCAGCTCTCAAGAAAACGGTCAAGAAAAAATGGCCATTATTTCGCGTGTGTGTCCAAGGAATTTTGACATTTTTGATACCTCACAGCCTGTTGCCTCACTCTTTCCTCAAGAAATAATGGAACGGGCATATATTTCTATTGCAAACCTGATTTGCCTCGTGCTCTTTTTTCACAAAAATCTTTAGAAAACCGTAGTAGAAAGCGTAGTAAATTTCTTAAGAACTGCGTACTGCCTTAAGGAAATTTGACTCAAGAAAATTTCTTAGGTTTGCTTTTCTTGAGAGCTGCATACAGGCCTTTAAGGAAATTTGACTCAAGAAAATTTCTTAGCCATTTCTTGTACGTCATTTTATATGGAGTTTTTGCTTTTCTTGAGAGCTGCATACAGGCCTAAACACCAAAAAAATATTTCTCCAACCTTGGAGAAATTCATAGTTCTCAAGTTGATATCCAACATCATTCTCCGACTCATCTCTAACCGACGCGCAGATACGTAAAAGGTGACAGAGAAACGAATTTTGTATTATCAAGTGAAAAACGAAAGCTATATAAAGAGGAAAATTACCAACAAAAAATAAATAATCTTCAAAGTATCCTCGAATAATCTGGAAAGAAAATAAAACGCGAAGTGAATCAAGTGGCAAAATTACTGTCGGACTGTATACTGAAGTGAATTATTGTAATATGATATTGATTAACTACATAATACAAAATGAGTAATAAAATGAAAAATTAATATTTAAATTCATCTGTCCGTTCTCGTACCTTAACTGTACCCAATTTTAATTATGTAACCTCCACAAGACTGTTTTTTGTCAACACCGTACGTATCTGGAATTCTATTACGGCTACTATTAGAAACACTCTTAGGGCCATTTTCACCATCTCTGGTTAACACTAATCCGCAGTTAAACATCGTTACCGACGGTACTGACTCCATTCATTTAACATTGGGTCGGTAACGTCGGTAACAATGTTTAACTGGGGGTTAGTATTAACCAGATATGGTGAAAACGGCCCTTAACCAAAACAACTATAGGCGACTTCTTTATACCCAGCAAACACAGTCTCAAACGTTTGAGAAAAATGTATTTCTCAATTTGATATCAAATGTTTTTCTCAAATGATTCTCAAATTCAAAACGAGGTTTAAATTTTACATTTGAGGTTGATTTGAAGAAAGATGGAAAGTGTGAAACGATATAAAAATGCGCAGTTAAATCAAAAATTGTAAGAATAAAATTAAGATCAACTGAAAAAAAAACAATGAATAGAAAAAAAGAGAAAACCCACAAATACTGGATTTGATGTTTGCGCGGATTGAAAAAATTGCAGCTCTTCAAGACGAATTTATTATAAATTACTTTATCTTAATTGTTTCTTTTGTTATGTACATCGCGAAGAAAAAATAAATATGAAATATACATTTCCTATAATAAATTCTATTTCCACATTTGAAGACCGTACGGTAACTGAGTTGAGGGGAAACTCAACGAAGGTTACTGTTCGGCGGGCTCAAACCCTTTTTCGTTTGTTGGCACTCCTTCACTTCCTAGAAGACCAGCAGAGCGACTGCCAGCCACCATACCACGTCAGCAAGGTAATTTCATCAAGCCATTAACAACATCTATATTTAAATTCACTCTGTTTTATTAAAAAATTTTTCTCAACAAATAAAGCAAACTTTTGTTATTATTGTTAACCATTAACTACTAATACGCGGTTGTTTTTTTCACTTATTTTCTTTACGTGTGAGCGCGTTAACAATTCCAAGACGCCGGCGCGTAAATAAACGTCTATATGATTTCCTCATATATGCATAATAAATTAAAAATATAGAGGGAAATATAAATAAATAAATAGTAACGTTACAAAGTTAATGGAGAAGTAGCTTATATTCATTATAGATAGTCAGTTAAAAAAAAAAGAAATTATCATAATAATTATATGCCAAATTTAAGTTTTATTATCA
Source organism: Rhagoletis pomonella (assembly GCF_013731165.1). Lineage (NCBI taxonomy): Eukaryota > Metazoa > Arthropoda > Insecta > Diptera > Tephritidae > Rhagoletis > Rhagoletis pomonella. The sequence goes on along the minus strand of NW_023458557.1, from coordinate 3,712,149 downwards.
GAGAAATAACTACCCAGCAAACAATTAGGTTTGATATACATTTGAGAATGATTTGAAATCAAAGCCTTTGTCAAATGTCAAACTTTTGAAAATGATTTGATATTGATTTGAAAATTACAGCTTTCTCAATAAAAAGGGGAGTTTGGTCTCCATTTTAGAATATGGTTAACTCTCAAATCAATTTCAAAGGTTATTTATCAATTGGAGGCGATCACTATGTGCAGGGTCAGCGCGGCGGTGATCCGAAGGAGGAGGACTTGCGTCAGCGCTATGAAACGCTCTCGATACAGTTGATTGACCTTATGTATACGTTATATACGCGCACGGCGCAGATCTTTCGTTGGTTGGCGGAGGAAGATTGCGCGGTGCCACAATGTTCGGCGCTGTGGGCGCAAGGTTGGCACCCACTGCTTCAGGGTAACGCACGCCTAGCCATGGATCGACGACGCGAGGTGCGCACTTATGCCATATCCTGCTTGCAGCAACGCGCTTTGCTGGTGCATGACTTGCAGACTCTGTCTGGCGCCGAATGGACGTCGTGTTTCCAGCAGGTATTATTCCCGTTGCTCAATGAATTGCTGCCTGAGTGCGCATCTGTGGCGCATTTGGACATTGTACTGTTAGAGGAGTCGCGCATACGCACGGCCACCATTATGTCGAAGGTGACAGTATATACACTTGTACGCGGTAGAATTGGCGGCTTCCCAAGTGGAGCTCCTGAAAGACGAAAATATAAACGGAGATAGCCACCCAAACGCGATTAAACTCTTTCGGCTTACCCGTCCTTTCCGTAGTCGGGGTGACGGAAACGCGTGTGGAATCGTTTGTATGGTGATTTGTAATCACAAAATATAAAATATAATAAATTTTTCGCGGACTTGCAGACTGGAAAACATTTTACGAGCGAGATAGCAGAAATATGCCGTGTTTACAAATAAAACAAATAAGGTGTCAAATACAGCTGATCTCCTCGTTAAAAGTGGGAACAGTTTGGTTCGGCCAGTGGTAGTCAAATAGTTTAAGCAAACTTAGCGAAGTACCAAACCAAACAGCAGATAGTGACTGAAGCTAGGGTGGTAGCAAAATTGCCCTGTGGGTTTGAGTATTTTTATTCCTAATAAAAAAAAAAAAAAAAAAAAAAAAAAAAAAAAAAAAAAAAAAAAAAACAAAAAATAAAAACTATGAGCCTCGTAAGGTCGCCTCCACCGGGGCGAAATACGAAGGGGGGTGAAAAGGCAGGAGGTGGTGATGTATTGGCAACCGAGAGTGGGGACGTCATAAACCCTTTTGGAAAGCGCCCCAGACTGGCGAGCTCGCCTACAGGACCCTGGTCATCATCTCCAGGCGCGCGTATGGCCCAAGCAGAAGATCAACCGACCGCGTGGGTTACTCTGGGAGTTAAAATACGGGAGTTGGTGGAAATGCTGGAAGACGGCAAAAGAAGGTCCATTCATCGGCAAAAGAAGGTCCATTCATGTTCTGGTGGGGCAAGTAGATGCCCACCAACAAGGAAGTGTCCTGGGGTAAGCGGCTCCAAGTTTTCTGGTTCGTTGGATGATGGACTAAGTGGTCGCGAGTTGAGACAGGACTCAATCTGGCATAGAAGAGTACTAAACTCTTCAAAAGTGAATTTGTGGTCCGACGCGACCTTTGTGAAGTGGCTCTTAAAACTTTTAACCCCTGTTTCCCACAGTCCACCCAAGTGAGGGGCTGCTGTGGGTATAAAATGCCACGTTAGAGCTTGGTGGCAGTATTTAGAAAGGGCTTGATTGCGCGAGTCGTCCACGATGGTTTTAAATTCGGATCGCAAAGACCGAGGGGCTCCGACAAAGTTAGTTCCATTGTCGGAGTAAATATTCTTTGGGCACCCTCGCCTAGCAATAAATCTGGCAAATGCTGCTAGGAAAGAAGAAGTACTAAGGTCACTAGCGGCTTCCAGGTGGATGGCCTTAGTCGAAAAACAGACAAAGGGTCAAACATATCCTTTTGACAGACGACAACCTCGACCGCGGTAGGTTTTAATGTCAAAAGGCCCCGCGAAATCTACGCCCGTGTTTGTGAATGCACGCTAAAATTTAGTGCGTTCGGTTGGAAGATTCCCCATAAGCTGGGTTTGTGACCGTTTCCTGTGGATCGTGCAGACTTTACAATTGTGGATGATGGACCGTATCATATTTTTTACTCGCGGGATCCAGTATTGCGTACGTATGAGACGCAGCATCAGTTGTTTTTCCCCGTGTAAGGAGATTTTATGGACGAACTGGACAATAAGCCGAGTTAACCTGCAATCATATGGGAGAGTAATTGGATGGCGCTCACTGTAGGCCAAGTCAAGGGATGCGCCAAGACGACCACCAGTCCTCATAACATGATCCTTGTCGATGAATGGATTAAGGGGCAAAATTTCGCTTTTCGCTTCGATGGATTTACCTGATTTCAATTGTTCATATTCTTCTCTATAGTGTCGTTGTTGATAAATGGTTATTAAGCGTTGTGTCGCTGTTTTAATTTCGGTCGGCGAAATTAATGAAAACTCTGCTTTAAAAGAAGATTTTGTACTGGTGTGAGTTCTTTGATAGAATCTCATAATATATGAGATGACTCTCAAAGCTCTTGAGAAATCTGAAAATCTGTCGAGAATTTCAAAGTTATTTGTGCTAGTGGTTGCGTGAACTTGCACCCCTTTTCCTCTATGACTGTGTCGTAGTTCGCTTCTTGTGCTGGCCACTTTGACTTGTCTTCTTGTAACCAAGAAGGACCCTGCCACCACAAGGAGTTGTTGACTAGCTCACTAGCCGAAAGTCCTCTACTCGCCAGATCTGCTGGGTTTTATGCCGAATCCACATGACGCCAGTTTTCGGTTCCCACCTTGTCTACAATTTTTGTTATTCGGTGAGCAACGAAAGTTGACCACGAACACGGTGGTTTCCGGATCCATGCTAGAACTATTGTTGAATCTGTCCAGAGATTTATTTTCAAATGTCCAAGACTCAGATTTTCGACGACCGCTTCTAAGGTTTCCGAAAGCAAAACTGCGCCGCAAAGTTCTAAACGGGGTAACGATACTGTTTTGACGGGCGCTACCTTTGTTTTTGCCATTAGAAGGCTGACCACAACTCTTTCCGCAGTCTTAAATCTCAAGAAAACAGTCGCCGCGTATGCTTTCTCCGAAGTGTCGCTGAATCCATGTATTTCGGCATCATCTGTTTGAACCCATCTTGGTATTCGAATGGTATTATTGTCCATGTAGTCGTGCATAAATGCCTGCCAACGATCTAATGTGGTCGGAGACACGGTATCGTCCCAACCAGTTCCCTCCAACCAAATATTTTGCATAATGATCTTGGCGACAATTACCACTGGAGCGAGCCAACCGAGCGGGTCAAACAGTTTGGCGATAGCTGAAAGTATCGCTCTTTTAGTGATGACGTCACGATTTCCTATTGGTTTTGCTGTGAAATAGAAGTAGTCAGATTTGGCATTCCATCTGATGCCAAGTGCTTTTACCGCACTAGAATCTTCAAACTCTAGAAAATCTTCGGTGAGTAAATGAGATTTCGGTATACCTTCAAGTATTTTACTGGAGTTCGAAGTCCACTTACTTAACGGGAACCCTGCTGAATCCAGTACCTGTAGTATTTCTTCTCTAGCTTTAATCGCTGCTTCGATGCTGTGTCCTCCAGCAAGTACGTCGTCCACGTACATACACTTTCGCAAAATTTCGGATGCGATTGGAAACGAGCTCTCAACCTCATCAGCTAGTTGATGCAGTGTCCTTATCGCGAGATAAGGAGCACAGCTAATGCCAAAAGTCACCGTTTTTAATTCGTATAAGCTAATTGGTTCTCTTGGGCAGGTGCGAAGAACTATGCGCTGATATTTCGTTTGATTCTCATTTACAAATATTTCCCGATACATTTTCTCTATATCGCTGTTGAAGACGTATTGGAACAGTCTCCAACGGAGTATGAGGATAGTTAAATCGGCCTGAAGTACAGGACCTGGAAGGAGGACGTCATTTAAACTCATTCCGTTGGCGGTTAAATACCACTCTGACCTTTGTTGTGGTACTCTCCTCCTTTAACACAGCATGATGTGGTAGGAAATAACAGTCGGTTGACTCTGGTGATACGGTAGTTGAAATCTTTGACATGTGGCCCAATGTTTCATATTCACATAAAACCCGGTTGTACTCTGTTTGAAGAACAGGTTTTTTTGCTAGTCGCGTCTCGTTCCGGTAGAACTGAGTGCAAACGCTTTTTAGTGATGGTCCTAGACAAACATTATTTGGAAAATCTTGCCTGAAGGGAAAGGAGACAATGTACTTCCCATCATCATTTCGCTTTGTCGTTGCTTTGAAAAGCCTTTCGCAATATATGTCATCGGCATTCATACTTCTTTTCTTGCTGATATCTTCTAGCTCCCAGAAGGCCGTTAACTGTTTATCCATAGTAACTTCATTAAAAAATGATACTATTTTATTGGTTGGATTCAATGATTCTGCTTGACCGGTCAGTATCCAACCGAACACGGTTTCTTGGGCGAGAAGTGTATTTAGGATGTTCTTCTTTAACCCGCTTAAAATGATTTGGGGGTAGACGTTTCCACCTAAGACGAGGTCAACGGGCTCGTTGATGAAGAATCTCTTGTCCGCCAAAATCAAGTCTGGGAATGCTTGCCGCGTCATTGCGCTTACTTGACAAGTCGGCAAATCACTTGTCAATTGTTGCAAAACTAATACGGTTGTGTTTATATTGATTACCGGATCCGTAGAGATCTCAAATGAATAGCACACGCTTCTTTTACCTGCGCAGATATTGAATTATTGATGCCCGAGACTTGGGCATGCAAGGGTTTCGATGGCAGGTTGATTCTTCGTTTGAGTCTTTCGGTTATGAAAGAAAACTCAGAACCAGAATCAATGAGCGCTCTCGCTGAATAATTTACACCATTATGATGAATGTTGACCCGTGCCGTTCCTAATAGTACTCCTTTATTTGAGTTTGCATGACATGAATTAACTTTATTAACTGCTTTATTCTTTTTTGCAGCTTCCCGCCGTTTTGCTTCCTCAGAAGTAGAGGCTATATCGTCGGACGGGCTTGGAGGTGCACTAAGAGCTGTTGCTTTTGGCTGAGTTGCTTGCATATGCAGCAACGTGTGATGTCTTGAATGACACGTACTGCAATTAAACGGACTGGTACATTTAGTGACCGTATTTCCGGCTGACAAGCAATTCAAGCAACTGTGGATGCTCTTAATAAATTCGAGCCGCTTTAGTGGTGTTAAATCGAGAAATTTGTCACACCTTTTTAGCCAGTGCTCATGGCTATGGCACATTTTGCATGTGGGTTTTTCCACGCTGGCTTGGAAGGCGCCAAGCCTTTTTTGAGTCCATTCTGAAGACCGATGTATGTTTTCTGGCTTAGGGGCTTTATTTGGCTTGCTCTCCCTAATGCCTTTTATTGTCTCCAGGGTCTGAAACCTACTGGATAAGAACTTATCCATGTCCTCCCATTTCGATACTTCCGTTCTTTTCTCTATGGTTTGTTCCCATAGTGCCAGTGTGTGTTCTGGCAGCTTTGTTGAATATCGCATCCCAGTTTGATATGTCAATCTGGTGACATTGAAGCGCCGAGATGCAGTTGTTGATATCACGTTGCAGCTTCTAAATGGAGCTACCGAATTCACCCTCAACTGCTTTCAAATTAAATAAAATCCTCAATTGACTATTGACCAGAATACGTTTGTTTTCGTATCTGTCGCATAGATTTTTCCATGCGGTTTGAAAACCATCATTGGTCAACTGACACCTTTATACAATTTCTTTGGCCTTTGCGTTTTTTGCCTGAGGTGGTACAACTTCTCAACAGGGGTCAGGCGCTTATTAAGGATATATATGGCCGTAAACATATCCCTAAATGACGGCCATGAAAGGTAATCCCCTTTAAATATATCCGTGTCACACGGAGGCAGATGAATATTGAGCTCGCGACCAGACATATACTCACTTTCTTTTTCAGTCTTTGCAAGTTGCTCTAAAAGTTCAGCCATTGCTGCTTGGCACCGCAAAAAACTAAAGTATGTGCTTTTGTACTTCTTTTTTATTGAAGTCAGGTCTTTACTATCGAGCTCTTTTGAAGCGCAGAGTTCACCATAGGACCCCTTCACCTTTTCCCATAGCGCCTTCATCTCCTCTTTTTGAAAAGCTAAGGAGTGCTTTGTGTGTTCTGATGGCTGCATGGAGTTGTAGTCAGATTCGAACTCTGCTACTGCATCTGCTTGGCGAATAAAAGCATCCATTTTTCCTTTTAAGGTTTGTTAAATTTGAACAATGAGGTTTTTTTTTTCGAAAGAAAGTTGCGAATAAATCTGATCGCAGATTTAATTTATTTAATTAGAATTACAATCGTCGTGAGAAATGTCGACACCTGAATAGCCACACCAGTATAAAAAACCGCACCAGATTAATTGAAAAGTCGTGGATTTAGTTTTCTCTTGACGGCGTGATTGATAATTTATTTTATTTTATTTCAGCAAGGACGAGTTATATATATGTATGTATTTCCGTATGGTAAATTACTTGCCACCCAACTCTTTATATATATATATGTAGTGTATATAATATTCTAATCGGACGCGTCTGCCAGAAGTGAATTTTATCGCGAAAGTGAATGTTGTGAACAAAAAGAGGGAAAAAACAACCCGTCCTTCTCCACAATACAATATATTATGTGTGTATGTATGTTTACATGCGCAATCAAATACTTGATACACCAAAAAAAGTGAAGTGAAGTGTTTAAGGCACTAACTAACCCAATCTCTAAACAGTGACACTAAGGTGGAGTTATAATTAAATACCAAAGTCAACAGGTGAAAATGATAGTAATTTAAAATTGTACGCTGAAAAATCTGCTTTATAAGTGCCTATATTGAAAGGTTAACTTAACCGCAACAACAACGTACCAAGTGATATTTTATATCACAAAGCTGAGAAAAGGATATTAAACCAGTGATAGGAAAAAGTTTTAATAAAAAATAACAACTCGAAGAGAGATGATACGAACCAAAAAATGTGCACCGAGAAAAACTTTTATTAAACGAGTGCTTTGATTAAAACAAGTAACTTTACCTCATCAACAACGTCCCAAGTGAAATCTTAATGGCACAAGGCTGAAAAAAAACTTATAGATCAGTGACACAAAAGGAGTTATAATAAAATATCAAATTCAAGGTCAAAGTGATATGAACTTAAAATTGTGCACCGAAAAACTTGTATTAAGCAAGTGCTTCGCTTTAAATAAATAACTTTTTTTATGAAGTTCAAAGCAAATTAAATCTTTTTTACCCTTTTTCTCACAAATTCACCCACGATATTTTTGTTTGACACTCGATTTTATAAATAATGTTTGAAAGTGCACTGAGGTGTGAAATCAAACGTACCTTTGTAAATGGAAGTGCTGCTTTTGTGATAAAATAAGTTGCTGGAACTGTTGCTGCTGTGGCAAATGTAGCAATCAAGTGGCAGTGTATCCTATGTCCTTTTGCGGTGTATCAATAATAAAAAAGCCTTCAACTGGCAGATGATCCTGTTGCAAATTGTGGTAATGTGGCGATCAAGCGGCAGTGGTGCGTGTGGACTGTATTTTTGGCGCTGTGGAGTACTCGGAGGTCAATTTCTCGGTTGAGAAGGACCAATATTTACGCGCCGGCGTCCTGGAATTGTTAAGGCGCTCGCACGTAAAGAAAATAAGTGAAAAAAACAACAGCGTATTAGTATTTAATGGTTAACAATAATAACAAATGTTTGCTTTATTTGTTGAGAAAAAGTGTTTAATAAAACAGAGTGAATTTAAATATAGATGTTGCTAATAGCTTGATGAAATTACCTTGCTGACGTGGTGTGGTGGCTGGCAGTCGCTCTGCTGGTCTTCTAGGAAGTGAAGGAGTGCCAACAAACAAAAAAAGGGTTTGAGCCCGCCGAACAGTAACCTTCGTTGAGTTCCCCTCAACTCAGTTACCGTACGGCGGGGCATATTGTTAACGGCTGGAATGTTAGCCGTATCTTATATATGTGTGTGTGCACTCAGATACAAAATTATTTAACGCACATTAGGGTGGTGCAGCATATTTAGGTATGGGCCTAAACAACGTTATTGTATTCGTATCCTTTGTGATAATTATTGTTTTTTGTACTATAAAAGATAAGCCATCTTATTGTACTAATTATAATCATTGAAATGAATAAATGAAATGAAATGAAATATATGTCGTTTCAATCAAAAAGGTATAAGGTATTTTACTATTTCAATTTCAATTTCATACAAAGAAAAATGCCCTTTTTGTTGAGAACGCTATGATCCTCCACTTGAGGTGCTGTTGGGAAACAACGTTGGAGATTTGAGAATTACCTTAGTTCTCAACTTAACCTCAAGTTGAGCTCAAATCTAAATCTTTGTTGGGAGTAAACACACTATTCTGTAACTGTGAGAAAATGTAGTGTACACCGAGTGCAAAATTCACAACCAAAAACTCACCGACTAAAATTCAGTGAGTTTTTCGGAAGAGGAGTGTACACAATTTTGACAGTTAAAACTGATTCTCATACATGCGGAATCACAAAATGAGGAAGTGTACATAATTTTGACAGCTAAAACTCATTCTCACTCTTCCTGAATCGCAAAATGAAGAGTGCACACAATTTTCAGTGTACACTTGAAAACTCACAGTTACAAAATAGAGCCTCTGGTTCGCAAAAGAAAAGCCACAATTGTAATCGAGCTGCTCTCTCTCAATCTTAACTCTGTAATAATCGCACGTGTAATAAAGGCTAATAAAAAGCTGATAATTTCACAATATAGCTATCTGCGTTTCTTTTATAATCGATCGCAGGCGAGTGAATATCATCAGGTTCCGTATATTCTACTGATCATTTTCTACAGGTTATTAGGCCCAGAAGAGTCGTGAAATTCCAAGAAATTTAATTCGCAACAAGGTTTATTCATAAAAAAAAATGGCGGACTCAGTTAAACATAAATTCGAAAAGTTGAACGATATCAATTATGCTAATTGGAAATTCAGAATGGAGTTGCTGCTGCGAAAGCAAAATTTATGGAAAAGGGTGATTATGGAGGGAAGACCGGAGCCAAAGTTGAATGGTAACCATGAAGTAACAAATCAGAGTGCCATCGTTAAATGGGATGAGCTTGATGATGAAGTAAAGGGTACAATTGGCCTGGCTATTGAAGACGATCAACTTATCCACATTCGCTCGATGTCAACGGCAAAGAGATAGGGAGAGAGGGACGCGTTAAAACAGTACCATGAAAAGAATACATTGGCAAGCAAGGTGTATTTAGTCCGGTCGATTTGCGCGTTGAAGTTGGAAGAAGGCGGTGATGCAAAAGCACATATTAACAAAATGCAGGATTTGTTTACGAGACTGAACGACCTAGGTGAGCAACAACTATCGACATTATGGAGCAAAATATTTTTACTTAGCAGCTTACCGCAAAGCTATGATACATTTGTCTCTGGTCTTGGTGCACGTGATGAAATTGAGGTTACATTCGATGTAGCAAAACAAGCAGTGATTGCGGAATTTGAGCGGCATGTCAAAGCAAAAGGTGCCTCAAATGATTCAGTTTTAAAGACCGTTGCAAAAGTAAGCGTTTGTTTCCTCTGCAAGAAACCTAAGCATCAAAAGAAAAACTGCCCCAAATACAAAGCAAACAAGAGCAGCAGCAAGAAAGGTCACTCTCGCAGTAGCATTGCTTGGAGGAAGTACTAATACAACAACAAGAGCAAGCGCATCAAATTATACAACAATCTTCACATCAATCTTCACAAAAATTGCAAACAAAGCAACAAGCTGACCGGATTTCGATACAAGAAGTGAAAAAGTCGTCAAATTTTGCAAAGTTGTAACGAAACCGATTTTTTGTGAACCATTACAAATGATTTGCAACTCTTAATATATATTAAAAGAAAGGTAAATCGATTACATTTCTTTTGATTGTAATATTGTTAGAATTGATTAACTATTTTATAGAAATTTTGCAACTTTTGAAAACATCTATATTTAAGAAGTGAAAAAGTCGTCAAACTTTGCAAAGTTGTTACGAAACCGATATTTTGTGAACCATTACAAGTGAAATCGATTACTTTTCTTTTGATTGTAATATTGTTAAAATCGATTAACTATTTTATACAAATTTTGCAACTTTTGAAAACAGCTATATGCAAAGGAGTAGTAGTAATAATAAGCAATTAAGCGACCACATATGAGTAGTCCACTTGCAAACAGCGTTATGTGATTTTATAATAGAAGCCATAAATTTGAAAAAACGACTACGACAACAAGTAACATTTAAATTGAATCTTTTTTATTATTACCTAAAAAGTTGGATAAATAAGAGCCTTATCAAATTGTAACATAATATAACATGACATAAGATAACATCAACAGTCTATATGACCTAAAGCAGTTTTCTAAGTTCATCAGAAGATGTATAGTTTTGAAAGTTTATAAATAAGTGTGATAGCGACTTTTGGAAGAAAAGTTAACATTTGATGCTATCTTTTTCAGAATATAAACAGATTTTGCACTGTGTTGTTAGTGGACATGAAACTACTATAAATACTGGTACGTAATCCTCCAAAAACTAGAAATCGAAAAAATGTTACATAGCACACTTTGCAAGTGGACTACTCATATGTATGTAAAAATATCTGTATTATTAATGTTAATTGTAATTTTTATTCATAATATTGATTACTAAATATGTATATTAGGTTAACAATGCATTTTGAAAAATAAATTTTACAAAAAGAAAAATAAAAAATTTTAAGATTTTTTATTTAAAGTTTTTAAGGCTATTTTGAGTTCGCTGTGAAGAGAATGCAACCCTGTGCTAGCTGAAGTGGGCAATGCTAGACGAGTGCAGCTATATGTTTTCCTTACGAAGGATCTGCGACAGTGATGCAAGGCTCACACGTACGGGGGGAAACTGGTGAAAATCTGCACACCGACCATACAAAATTCACCAGATTTTTCACCAGTTTTGAAGTGAATGAATCCCGCGGTTCACCAGATTTTTCACTACTTTTGGCTGGCAGGGTGTACATTGTATTGTTTCTTATGCTGATGCCAGATAAAACTTTGTAGCTTTGCGTGACATTTATAACTTTGCCAGCGAAGCGCCGGACGCAAAAGGTATGCCACAATGAACGCAAAGAAAACAATTATTTACTCCTTTTTTACTCGTCAAAATTGCTGTTTTATTTTTTATTTTTATTTTTTTTTTTCGCGGGCAGGGGGGTCGAAAATGCCTATTGCATCATCAAAGCTGTCGTCACAACAATGGTATATCCGGAGACTAAAACACTCCCCCCGAATTGGAACCGTCGCCCACCCTGGGACCACTAATCGCATTGCTTCAGGGTGGCGTTCCATATTTCTCATTAACTAAAGTTCCCTCGGTGCACCTGCGTCCAGGTCCCGCTTCTTGACTCTAAGTAGGTATTCTGCATATTTAGCTATGTTCTTCCAGTTAGTTTCGCTATGTAGCATGGCTTGGATAACGTTATCTGGGTTAATTGGTCCTACCAGGTCTTGCAGATTATTGCGCTCGGCTTCCCATCTTTTGCATCCGAAGAAAGTGTGCTCGGCATCGTCTTCTTCTGCGTCGCTGTATATGCATGACGGCTCTTCGGCTTTTCCCATTCTATACAGGTATTTGCGAAAGTAACCATGCCCAGACAGCATTTGTGTAACGTAAAAGTTTACTTCGCCATGTTTTCTTTGTGTCCAAAGTTCCAGGTCTTTTATTAGCCTGGCCGTCCATCGGCCGCGGCTTTCGTTTTGCCACCTATCTTGCCATAGTCTTAGTGTCTCGTTTCTTACTCTTTCCCTTTCGATGTCACTTGGTTTCGTTTGCGCCTTAAGCTCCCACATTTTCTTGCGCTCGGCTGCTAGTAGATCAATGGGAACCGTTCCGCTTATCACGAGTATTGCCTCGCCGGACACTGTACGGTACGCAGAGGCTACTCTTAAAGCCGCAGTGCGATGGGCTCTGGAGAGTATCTTGCAACGGTTATTTTTCTGTAGCGTGTCAGCCCAGATCTCCGCTCCGTATAGCAAAATATTCAAGGTTGTGGACATTAGAAGTTTTCTTTTACTTTGGGTCGGTCCACCAATATTGGCCATTAATCTGCTTAGATAAGCCGTTGCCTTTGCTGCTTTTGCGGCTGCGTGCTGCATTTGTGCCCAATACGTTAGCCTGGGGTCTAGCCTTACACCTAAGTACTTTATTACTCTTTGTGTCTTTAATGTAATGCCGGTCAGTTTCATGCTCACTTCGAAGGGGATATGCTTCTTAGTTAGGAGTATTAGTGCAAATATTGGAAGGAGTTTAGTATTTTCTTAGCTCTACAGCCGCATTTAGGTGAGCATTAAAATGCCCCACAATGATTCCAAAAGTAAAACGCAAGTAAAAACGAGTCTTAAAGTTGGAATGTTTTATTCGGCTCATCGCCGTTCTTTTATATGCTTACAATCTACCTTATGAGTAATCTAATTTATAAACTTACATTTCTAAGTTGTTAGTCATGCTTATGATTCTACGTTGTTGTGCATGCATACATAAATGTATATGGGTTCAATCGAGTTTATGTTATTGGAGAAGTGCAGCGCAAGCTAAATTGATTTGAGTACTTTGGCCTAGTTATTGCCAAAAGTATATTGAACTTTTTACTTAATATTGTGTGAACATTTTGTTTTGCTTAGCTGTCATGCTACATTAGCTCGGTTTTCTCTGCTGCAAGTTTAAGACCGTGTGAGTCGAGCCATGCCTGTGTTCTTATCATAGTCTGATTTAATTTGCGGCGAGCATCTTCGGTGTCTCGTGCGGTGATCACTGCGGCAATGTCGTCAGCGTAGCCTACTAAGTATGTGTCATCAGGCATCTCAAGGTTTAATATTCCATCGTAGCTGATGTTCCACAGGTCTGGCCCAAGAATGGAGCCTTGTGCTGCGCCCGACGTGATCGTCATTTGCCGGGGTCCATCGGTGGTATGGTATAATAACTCCCGGCCTTCTAGATAGCTTCTAACCATGAGTCTAAGGTACGTGGGTATGTTGTAGACTTCTTCTAGTGCGTGTATCATATTTTCCCATTTTGCGGTGTTGAAGGCGTTGCGAACGTCTAAGGTTGCAAGCAGGACTAGCTTTTTGTGTTGGTATGCGGCTTCCACTGTTGTTGTTACATGTTTTATAGTCCAATTGTAGATCTCCCGGGCCTGAACCCGTACTGTCTTGAAGAAAGTCCGCCGCCGCTGGCGATAGCCGCTTCTATTCTAGGTTTTAGCAGCCTTTCTAAGAGTTGTTCAGCTGTGTCCAGCATACATAGTGGTCGATACGCTGATGGTGAGTCAAGGTTTCCCTTTCCTTTGCTGATTAAGACGAGCTGCTGCCTTTTCCAAATTTCTGGGAATATTCCGTTCTTGAGGCAGGCATTGTACATGTTTAGAAGCACATGAGGGCGTTCTGCGGCGATTATTTTTAGAACTTCTCCTGGAATGCCGTCTGGGCCTGGAGCTTTCTAGGCCTTTATTATATTTGTGGCAGCCTTGAGCTCTTCTGCGTTGAATAGTGGTGCTTCTTGAGGAACGATGATAGGCTCAGCTTCTTTGGTTAACGCGTCATGCGTGGGAAAGAGTTCACTTACTATATGGTCCACTTTTTGAGCGCTAAGCTCTGGTGGTTTTGCCATGGCCCCAAGTTTTTTCATTACCACCTTATATCCGAGACCCCAGGGATTTCTGTTTATATCTTCACGCAGTTCTTCCCACTTTCTGTGCTTGCTGGCCTCGATTGCTCGTTTGAGTTCTTTTCTGGCAGCCTGGTATAGTTGTGCCTCTTCGATTGCAGCGCTCCTACGCCTGGCCCTGGTGTAAGTACGCCTCAGGTGGAGGCACGTTCGTCTGAGTTGAGCTATGTTTTCCGTCCACCAATATGCAGGTCTTTTGTGGCGATTGCTTCCGGTTTTTGGCATCGCTTGGTTACAGGCGCTGGAGATCATTTTCATTGTAATCTCTACTGTTTCCATTGCGTTCTTGTAAGATGAATCTTCTGAGCCATGCGCATCTAGTTCAGATAGTAGTGCTTTCCTATTTAATTTCGAGACATTCCATTTGCGAGTGCTACATTGCATCTTCGTTCGTAAACCATCGTTTGTGGAGTCTATTATAAAGGAGATATATTGGTGATCGCTACCAGTGTAGTCTTCCAATACTTTCCATTCCTTTATGGTGCCTGCTATGCCTTCTGATGCTAATGTAATGTCTGGCGTGGTTTCCTCGCATCCTGGTCTTCGGAAGGTTGTTGCTGTGCCAGTATTGAGCACTATAAGTCCGAGTCGGGCTGACATTTCTAGCACGCGTTTGCCTCTGGAGTCCGTGTTTGGCATTCCCCACTCCGTGGCTCTTGAGTTTAGGTCTCCTGCCATCAGAAGGGGTCCTTCCAAGTTCATGGCCGTATCTTCGATGTCGTCGAGTTTATCTTGGAAGTCTTGTATGCTGTCGCTTGGTGTCAGGTAGCAGCTTATTATTTTTATATGGTTGTGTCTGGCCCAGACGTAGCCGTGTCCATATCCCTTTTCCGAGATGTGCATGCTGCTTCCGGGAGGTACCCATATAGCAGCGGTACCACTGCTGTCTTCTATCCAGATCCCGTTTTCTTTTTTCTTATACTGTTCGCTTATGATTACAAGGTCATAATGCCGCTCAGTGATCATCTGTGTCAGTAGCGCTGTGGAATTTATATATTTTGCTTTAAAAATAGCATAAATGTAATTAAGTTTTATGTTTCTACATGAAAACTCGAATTTGGCTGAAACAAAATAAATAATGGTAATTTCACAATATAGCTATCTGCGTTTCTTTTATAATCGATCGCAGGCGAGTGAATATCGTCAGGTTCCGGATATTCTACTGATAATTTGCTACAAAGGAAAGTACTTGTATTACATTGTGTAATGCAAATAGAGAATCTGTTTGTTTATGCAATTCTTTCCTTCATTATTTAGAACGATTACCTGCATATTTCGGGATGGTCACGTGCATGGTAACTTCACGAAAGTGTTGTTGGTTTGTTCCAACCACTTTTGGGCATGACTACATCATGCGTTATCACAAATATTTTATGCTTCCATTGTGCTTTGATTGACGGTAAGCTACTTTTTAACCATTCCATTGTTCATATTTCCATTAAATTAAAGCAACATATCTCAATTTCTTACTAAAGAGCCAGATAATATTTCCCTGCAGATAAGCCAATTTTTTTGCCGGAAGGTAATTTATTTATTTATTTATTACAGTCATTTGACCTATATACATTCACGTATATACATTTGAATTATGTATTGCAAAATTAGTATATAATAAAAGTAAAATTAATGTTTAAAATAAGTTAACCTGTTACACTTTTCCTTCTAAGCTATATAATAATTTATGTATATTTAACTAAGATAGTATATTCTCGATGCTGTTGGAATGGACGTGATTCCAAGCAGTACTATATCACGACATGCGGTCTAAGAGTGTAATTTCCAGAGCCGCCACAACTAGGCGGTTGGAAAGCACTAGTTTCGAAACCGCCTCTTATAGACTTCTCTACCGGCAGGCGATCTGAATTGACGAGATCCAGAGTCGCGCTGTTTGATCGGACGGAAAGGACTACATAGTTTTCATGCCGATCTTCTTATTTCATACATTACGGGTGATCTGAATGGACTAGATCCACAGTCATCCAGCTAGTACGGATGGAAAGGACTAGTTTCCATGCCGGACCTTTCCATCTAATAGCCAATGTTCTACAGTGATCAAGTAGCAGACTTTTGAAGGTACCAACGTTTTCACAATTTTTTATTTGAGCTGGAAGTTCATTGTAACATTGTAATCCCTTATAAAAGATATTCCTCTTATCTATTTCCGTTTTATACAGCGGCAGCCTGAAGCTATTATTTTCCCTGAGTAAATACGAAAGGGTTTCACTATTATATCGTAGCATATCACTCAGATAATCTGGAAGTCTACCTTGTTTTATGTTAAACACGAATTTCATAGCGGGATAGAAAATTTGCTGTTTCACGCTCAGCTAGCTTAATTCTGCGATCATTTCCTGTATGCGTGTGTCGTACCGCTTGTTCAAGATAAATCGCATAGCCTTTTTTGCATTTTTTGAAGCTTATCTATTTGTGTGTCGCTTGCTATAAAAAAGATTGTTGGACAGTATATGAAATGTGGTTCAACTATAGATCTGTAGACCAGAGTATTATACCTCCTTCCCACGACAGCCGGTTCTACGTAACGGAATGACTCGGGTTTTACCCGACCAAGGGCTGTTGTTTCGGCGATCTAACCCCGTTTAGGTCGGCGAAGTATCTCAGAAGTTGTTCGTCCATAGAGCTACATTCGCTACGTATTCTTCTGCTCAGGGCCGGTCGAGTCAAACCCAGGGCCAGAAACCTACACCTGCTGTGTATGCCAGAGACGACTACACCACAACTCCACCTCAGTCAAGTGCAATGCTTGCGAGGGGTGGAGTCACCTCAGAGTCTGCTCAGGATCACGGACACATCGGCAGTGGACCACGTCGTTTGTGGCCCCTGCTGCTCAAATAGAGTAGCCTCCACGGCTAACCCCAGTCCACCTGAGCAGCTCCACATAAACACCACAGTACAGCAACATAACACAATAGAACACACCACAACTACGATAGACCACAGAACATACACAACCGCACCACCACCCACACGCCGCCGCCAACAACTCCTGGTTTCTCCCACAATCTGCACGGTATGTCAGACCAGGATATTACGTAATGTGACACCAGTCAAGGGCAACACCTGCCTTGGGTGGTGCCACTTTAGGGCATGTTCAGGTCTGAGCACCACGCGAGATTGGGCGAGGAACTTCGAGGGCCCGTGTTGCGCTCCACGGTCGCAAACCCCAACTGCGACGCCACCCACTACCACCACAGGGCGGCAACCACCACAGCAGCTCACACAGCCAATGCACCATACATCTCTCACACCCCGCATTACTACACGTCTCCCGAACCACATGAAGCTCCTTCAATTTAACTGTAACGAGTTTCAAAGCAGGATCGAGGAGATAAACGTCTTCATGGGAGGGCATGGTATATTGATAGCTGCGGTCCAAGGGACGAAGTTGCACAGCAATTCAACATTGTTAGATTGTGTCGGGTACAACGTGCACCGTCAAGATCACGAGCGAGATAATGGTGGTGGCTTAGCGTTCATCACGCACCACACCGTGCAGTATCGTCTTATTGAAGCAGACATCGACCGCAGGGATACCACCCTAGGATGTCAGGGAATTGCTATCCGGTCAGGCGATGTTGAGCTCGAAATATTTAATGTGTACATACCCCCTGTCACCTGCTCCCCAGCAGGATATCACCCTAATATAGGTGCGCTCCTCAGAGATGAAAACCGTATGGTAGTAGGTGACTTTAATGCGCACCACGATCTTTGGCACTCAAGCCTGTCAAACAATCGTAGGGGAACTGACTTGGCTGAGCAGATAGACGATTCGACATTCTGCACAATGAACGACCACGCATCCACCAGCTGCTGCAGCTCGCCAGACATAACAATAGGCAGCGCTGGTCTGATAAACAGCATTTCATGGCGACCTATGCTAACTCTGGCATCAGACCATCTGCCCATAGTCATCTCGATCGATAAACCAACCGAATTTACTTCCGTGGAACACCGGACCTATATAATCTTTTATAAAGCTGATTGGAAAGGCTTCGCGGAATTTACTGAAAACACCTTCGCTGCGCTCCCCACACCAACCGACGTCCACCTTGGTGAACGTAAGTTCCACAGGGCTGGCACCGCTGTTGCAGCTCGATTCGTACCGGCAGGATGCATAACGGACCAACGTCCGAATTTCCCTGCTGAAGCGGCTGGTCTAGCCGATGAGCGTGACAGCCTTCGTCAGGCCGATCCCGGAGATCCCCGTACCAGGGATCTCAACGCGAAGGTTCGGCAACTAGTGAACGTACATAAGCGGAAGAAGTGGGAAGAGCATCCGAAGACCTGTAACTTCACCTCTGGTGTGAGTAAGCTTTGGTCAACCTTGAGGTCACTGTACAATCCGACGAAGCATGACGACAGGGTCGTAATTTCTTTCGGCGGCCATGCTTCGTCGGACCCGGAGCGATGCGCGAGCTATTTTAGCCGGAAGTTCATACTCCATCCTCCGGCGGACAAACTCAAGCGTCTAGTGACCATAAGGCTGCTCAAACTGCCAACAACTTGCTTTCACTTTCGGTGAAGTTCAGGTGGTCATAGGAAGGCGAAAGCCTCCAAAGCCATGGGTCCCGACGGAATATGCATGTTGATGCTGAAAAATTTGGGTTCTGCGGGAGTAGCGGAGCTAACGGAGGTCCTCGATTTGTCAATGGCCACTCTCATCATCCCAAATACTGGAAGGTGGGGAGAGTGGTTCCACTGCTCAAACCGGGAAACCAGCCAACAAAGGAGATTCGTATCGACTGATAACACTCCTTTCCCCGGTAGAGAAGTTACTAGAGGCCTTGCTGCTCCCGTATTTCATGAACAACCTGACCCCAGCGAGGCATCAGCATGGTTTTCGTAAAATGCACAGTACAACAACAGCACTTAACGCCATAAACACTTAGATAACTCGTGGCCTTACCCGTTACCGTCGCTGTGAGAGAACCATCTTAGTAGCGTTAGTGGTCGGCACTCGTCGGTAATGTTTAGAGACAAATCGAGCAAACTCAGAAAAATAAAACCGGGGGTTCCACAGCGTGGTGTCCTTTTCCCGCTACTGTTTTAACTTTTATATTTCAAAGATCCCTCAAAAACCAGAGGGAGTCTCGATTGTCTGTTACGCCGACGATTGCTCGATCAAGGCGACTGGGAATGGAATTGATGTCTTGTGTTCGAAAGTAAACGGGTATCTCTCCGAGTTTTCTCGCTTCTTCACTGCAAAGTTTCTAGCCCTCTCCCCTACGAAATCCTCTGCGGCCTTGTTCACCACCTGTACGAAGGAGGTCAGGCCACCGCTGGGAATTCACGTCGATGATACACCAAATCCGACGGTGAATAACTCCAAAATACTCGGAGTAACATTCGACAGTCTGCTCTCCTTCTCTGCGCACGTAACCGCTATTGTCAATAAAGTCCAGAGCCGCGACAAGGTCCTCAAGTCGCTAGCCGATAATATTTGGGCAAATACAAAGAAACGTTGCTGGCAACATACAAGGCAATAGGCCGGCCCGTTTTAAATTACGCAGCACCAGTGTGGTCGCCGGGAGCTAGTAGGACGCAGTGGATGAAGCTACAGACAACACAAAACACTGCACTTAGGACAGCGACTGGATGCATTCTGATGTCGTCAGAACACCACCTGCACGGCGAGGCGAAAGTGCTCTAGCTGCTCTAGATATGACCATAAACTTTGTCTTATTCACATTTAATTGCAGTCTGTTTACGCACAACTATTTATACAAACAATGAAGGTCTTCTTGCATTTTAATCATTGCATTGGGTAGATTACTGTCACTGTTCGGTGTTATCTATACCAATATATTCGAGTTTTTTTTTAGCATTATTTTCCTGTCGATCGTCTCGAAGGCTCTCTTAAGGTCCACAACCACCGCCAAGATAGTCTTCTTGTAATTCATGTCCTCCTTCCATTGTTATAAGATCAAGTTTAGCGCTGTTTCGCATGAGGGGTTAGCCCTAAAACCTGACTGCTCCTTAATGAATATTTTATTTGCTTTTTTACAACCGTTTCCAGTATTTTTTCGAAGTTGAGAAGACTGTTTATTGGTCTGAGTTCCTCCGATATTATGGTGTTTTTGACCTTTTTTATTGGGACAATGGTCGATGTTTTCCGTTCTGTCGGAACTATTCCCAACTGAAGGCTTTAAATTACTAATAGGGCATAAAAGTGACCCATGTATTCAACGGAGTGTTTGATTACGACCCCGGGTAATAAATTTTTTCCACCAATTTTTATCTTGAACTTTTTCACTATATGGATAATATCATCTGTATCGGTTGAATCGGATCATAATTAACGTTTTATATATTCCTATTAATATCGATACTATCAACAAAGAAATTGTTTAACTTGTCAGCGGTTTTAGTACTATTTCTATATATTTTACCGTTGATTAGAACTTCTTTGATGTTTTCTTTGTGATCTGTATTACTGAACATATTCTTCAAATGTTTCCACATTAAACGACTATCACCTCCATTAATTTCCACCTCGTATTCCGTATTTTTGTAATTCTAATAATTTTTTTATACGCTTTCTTTATTTCATTATATTCTACCCAATCACCAGTGATCACTGTCCTGTGGTATAAATTAAAATTTTCTTTATTATTTTCCGTCAATTGTCCGTCATACCATTTATTTCTGACTTTGACCCGCTTTTGTACATGAGAAGTTAGTTGATTCATACTCGAAATCGAACAATTATTATGTCCGAGCATACCATCAGGTCAGCGAAGGTGCATTGTCTCAAAAGATTTATGAGGTTGTCTGGGCTGTACCCATCCCACGAAGTTATTTCAGACAGTTTATTGATAGGGCCTTATTTTTTTATATCGCATTTGAACATTATAGTTTCATGATCCGATATTCTATGTTCCTCCGCTTTTTCACATGAAACATTCTTAGCGTTCGAGTACAATAAGTCGATCAGTGTTTCGGAATATTCAGTAAACCTAGTATTAAAGTTAATTAACTGTTTCATTGCCTGATGGGCGAATATCTCATTCAGTTTCTTACTATATGTTGACATTATATTCAGGTTTATATTAAAATTTCCGATAATAATTGTATTCACCATGTTATCGCATATTTCCGACAAAACGGTCTCCATATATGCTAGAAAATCAGCATCACTTGAACTAGGTGAGTGATAGACCACCCCGATTTTCCATTTGGTTTCGAGATTTTTCAGTTGGATAACAAACATTTTTATCGATAGATTTGTTTAGTATTATTTTAAAATGTAGTGCGTTACGCAATATTATGATTACCCCTCCTGTATGTCTACTGTACGAGTAACATCTTACAACCTGACATGTTGGAAACTGTATTTCATAGTCGTATATTTCCTCTGTTGTACAAGTTTCGAAACATAGAACTATATCCGGATCAACAATTTCAAGTAGCTTTTCAAGTTCTATTTTATTAGCTATTATACTACTTATGTTAAGATAAACACATTTCAAGTAACTGTTATGCTTTTCATGTACTGGGTGAATCGTCAACTCCATGCCAGGGTTCCTATTAACTGATTGTAATTGTTAATAGCTGGCTCTATTTCTCTTATGCTCTAGTTTGTATACAGGGCTCGAATCGTAACATCCGTTCACGGATCGAAAACGATACGAAAGAGAATTACGTGATATGTCAGGTAGTATAAACTAAATGGGACAAAGAGTACGTTCACGTATGTTATAATCCGAAAAATGTGTTTTTACGTGACGAGTAGTACGATATCGTATGTGACGATTCGAGCCCAGGACACTGTCAGTTAGTTTTCAAGCGGTTCACGTCGAGCCCTAGACTGAATTTTTTGTTTGCACGAATGCAATTGATACACTTGTTTATTTGCTAATTTCTGCACTCCACTGTTTTATGATTACCCAAGCACAGGCAGACCTCTTCATCCTTGCACTTCGTAGCTATATGATTGAAGCCCTTACATTTGTAGCAGACTGACACACCCATACCATCTTGGACTCTACACTGCTCCCACCCAAAATTAATTTTTTCGCTTTTGAGCACGTATCAATGAGCACATTATAGTATCTAGACTTATCTTTCTTGACTTCAATATATTTAATAATTTTAAAGTCAGCCCTTTTTAAACATTCATTTTGTTTTTTAATCATTTCTGCAAGTTGCTCGCTTCATATTTAAAGCATACTCCGAATGCCATAAACTATAAACTTGGGTTTAGCCGTATTCGGCACTCTAATTTCATAGCGGTCACTTATTTTATTTGCAATTGCGGTATTTTTTTTATCGCGCTCAGACTCGTTTTCGCTTTGAATAACGCTTGTACCACTTTTCCTACCCTGCACATTGCTTATTTTTAGATCCGACGGATTAACGTTCTTATTCAGGTCTTCTTTTGTTTTCATCGCGTCTTGCTTCTCTTTTGGTTTTATGATCAGCGGTTTCTCTCTAACCATTTTCGGTTCTTTGTGATTCACTATTCCGCTTTTTAAACGCTCATCATATGAGGCCTTGCTATGATGGCTTGATTTCAACTCTTCACTTACCGACTTTTTTATTTCTTCACATATTTTCCACTTTCACTCTCATTTCGTACCATAGCCTCGCATAGATTGGCTATGCTTTTCCACATCCTCAGCTACAGCTTTCATCTTATTGGCCTCAGCTATGCTCGTTCCGCATGTTTTTTGAACTCTTTGCATTGCATCTATACGTTCACCGAATTTCCTCTCTATTGCTTCTAAAAGGAGCTTTAGCTCTTTAACCTGCATTTTTTGCGACTCTTGAAAGTCGTGTTTACAATCTCTTTAATGTTTTTACTATTATTCTCTATAGAGACATTCATGTTTCGCAACACCTCATCAATATTATGCATATATGTGAGACAACCATCACACATAAGGAACACATAGGCATTGTCCGCAAGTACTTTTTTTACTGTACACATCGAGATCAGAGCATTTCTTTGCCCAGTGAAACACTTTGCCGCATATATCTTCACAGCGGATTCCACTCTCACCGCGTATTAGGCCTTTGCACTTATGGCAGTCATCCCTTTTCTTAGTATATTTTTAGCTGTATATTTTAATTTAATTTAATTTGCTTAAGCTAGTGTCACTATCACTTTGCTATTTAGGAAAATTCACTTTCCGATTATATATATGAATCGCTATTTGCATTTGAAATGGCGTTAAACTAATAGACACCGCTGAAATTTAAAAAACTTCGCGGGGATAACTATAACACGACCTTTCACAATTGTCTTTTTTAAATCCATGGATATTTTAAATCAATACACACACAGCCCTGCTAACACGATGAAATAAGTAAATCTAGCATGCGAGTGATTATTTTTTAATGCATAAAAAATTCCTTAAAAAATTTAACATTCCAAAACACAAATTTTTTTTGCGGTGGCAGTGCTACTTGGGCAATTGGCGAAAAGTATAAAGTGAAATTACCTTCTTGTTTTATATCATGGCTTCATTCAACCGCACGACTTGTATGCACGCACACAGTGACACCAATTGCACGCACACTACAAAAATACTCTGCCGAAGCTACCCACCTCTGATCTAAACACTTTGTCGATGGCGACATGATCTCTTTGAACGCGGTTTGACATAAAAGAAGAGCAAGAACCTTATCTGTCGCTGGAAAAATAGAAATAGATCTTATGTGGCCACAACCACAGTCATCGCGTAGCCCGGCCGTCGCCAAAATAATTATCTACATAAGAGTACGTGTTAAAATAATTTGACAGCTGTGGTCCGTAGCTCGTCGTTTTCATTGTCTTCGGGCTATTAGTATCTCAGTCGTTGTCGTCAAGCTCAACTAAAGCTTGCTGCCGCGTGCAAAAAAATAATGTCGCCGTCGACAAGGCGTTTAGATTATGTAGATAAAACCTTAATGTCGTGTCGTGTGGTGATGTCGTTTTCGATGTGTTCAGAGCTTAACGGAAGACCCAAGAAGCGTGCAGCCTCTATAGCAACGGCTCTTTGCTTAGCAAAGTGCGGCTCTGTTTACTTTCTCTTTTCTTAGAACATTTTGGCTCTTTTTACTTTTTAAAATACATATTTCTTTACTGGACTTTCTTTTCCATTCTGTTGTTTTCTTATTATTATTATACACATAGGCAAATTGGCTCTGTGACTTAATGTTCTTGCCCGATATGATGGAACATTTACATAACTTGAATTTGTCTCTACAAAGAGAGAATAAAAATGTTTTTGATTTGTTAATTATTTTATGTTTTAAGCTAAACTACATACGTCTTTTTATACATGATCTCAAAAAAAGAATATTTCATAATTTTGCATGGCTAGAAAAAAAGATTACACATGTCAAAGAGGATAAATTGGACCCCTATGTCGCAAAACTACATGATTTACAGATTTTGAAAAAAGATTTGCCGATTTGAAATTATTTAAATGTACGTTTGCATACTTTATAAACCTTTTTTTATGTAACACTAGCAGACCCGGCGAACTTCGTTCCGCCCAAAATTTTTATTTATTTTATTGAAACTTTTTGGTCCAACAACTTCCCCAACAATCCACGCTTACGATTTTCATTGGCACATTTATCTGCTAAGATTATGGTTTGGTGGTCATTTGCCGCTTTAAATAACCCAAGGAAAGTGTTGTATCCGTGAAGAAGTTCTTGAAACTCTCCAAATGTGCAGAATTTCATAGCACGGATATTCGCAAAACGAAATACATTTCAGGAATTTTTTCCTCTTCACTCCCTGGCGGCAACAATGACAAGGTTCTATAGTGAATGTCTTAGAAGCTTTACAGTATTGTTGGTGGGAACTTCAAAATGGGTGCGAATCATTGTTCTACAGAAATGCAATATACATATACTTATTTCAGACGAAAAACCCTTAAAAGCTTGAACTCATAATAATATTGCAAAATCACATCCATTGGGCCAATCGTAACACAGGAGAGTTCGATATACTCAATGGTGCAACAGGTCGATTTAATCTGACCTTCACGGCACCTTTTCTCACTCGGCTATTTTTGTTAAAATAACTCGGCTCTTGCGCCTCTTGGCAGCACCTTTTGTAATACATGGTGAAACGAATACAGAACGTGGCGCTGATTGTGATACCGCTAACTCTCTCTTGAAAATTTTGACAGAAATATGACGTGATAGGAGATCTTGTGTATTGCCTATGTAATATACATATGCAAAACATATACATACTGATAGATCTCTCTCAGCTCCCTCCACCGGAAAATCTGCGATGACGTCATATTCACGTTACTCTCCCGAATTTCACATCAATTAGCGCAATCTTGTATCCTATCGGTCTTGTTTGCAATAGTATTGCTCTTACTATTACCAATACATATTTAAAACTGTTCACGCGAACCGCCTATTCCCAACGCACTGAATTTTTTTTACATAGCGTTTAGCTGTTAAATTTAATGTAATTATTGAATATTTGTATTATATACCTGAATATCGAATTTATATTTACATGCGAGTAACTTTGCTATATTCCCAAACTGAAACTTGTATATCATTGAATTTATAAATGTATCACATTGATAGTCTAAACACTTTGTCATACTTTGGTATTGCACGCGGGTGGCAACGCATGCATACGTACATATGTATAAATTTTGACGTTTACGTTTTTTTCTTATTCACTTGCAAATTCTCACTCGCCTAAGCTGAAATTAGTCAAGAACCTAAACCTACCGGTACGTAAACCCGAGTCAGCTGACACGATCTTACTTACCAGAACGCCATGTAAATGAAAACTCAACACCGCAGAATTTTTCTGTATTTGTAGCCCGTAGCGCAGAAATCTGCGGAATTTAGATTTTTCCGTGTGAGCTGATTTCTTCCTTTTATAGATGGTTGCCACTTCGTCAGTTTTGCAGATGTTAAAAAAAATATAATATCCTATTCAGAATACGTTTTTTTAAATATTTGAAATTAACTATTGAATAAGGTTTTTTGTTGAAAACTAAGTAGTTTATATTTAGCTACGATCTATTATAGCACGAAAAACTGTAGTTGAAAAGGTAAGTTCATGAAAGGCATTGATGAGTGGCAAAACTGTAGTAAGCAACACTGAGGGCTCCAGTAATCGACAAAATTCTGCGTATACAGACTGCGTTTAAGTGAACGTTCTGCGTTCTTGGCTAATTTCAGCTTTAGATACGTCTAAAACACTTAAATTCTTGTAAAGTTCGCGCAATCGAAGTCTTTGAAGTTGAATAAAACAATTGTATTATCTAAACCAAAAATTCGACTTTGCTTTTGGTTTAACCTCGCGTCGAGTTTATGTGCCATAGTGCTCGGTAGCCTTAGTCGCCGCGAATTTGTAGATTCTCGCCGGGTGCATCCCAACTGAACTTGTGAGCGATCGACCAACTAAACGTTTATACCGATTTTGGTATTGGTATCTGGTGCCAAGCACACAGGAGAACGACCAGCAACATCTCTGCGCTAGTGGAGTACCAGTACAGCCCCACGCCATCACGTTCATCACCACCGTCCAAGCGTCATCGCCATAAGAGTGTTCGCCACCACATTAGCCCCCACTCGCCTATTAGGAAGCCCTACGCGCGATCATTTGGTCCTTCTGCGGCAGCAGACCCCGAACCAGCAGAAAGTAACCTATGTTTTATATATCATTTTATTCGTATTCTCTTAATAAATCGGTTAATATAAGTGTAATTCATTTTAATCAAGTGCTTCAAAAGTTAGACGAGGAATAAACATGAAATAGAAAACAAAAGAATAAGCTGGGTTCAAATTACGTTGTTCAAGTAGTAAATTTTGAGCAGAGATTTTGAAAGTTGAACTCACTTAATTGGGACCTTTTAAATTCAATGGCATCCCCCGTTTTACCAGATTGGCTCCGGTTTTCGAGATAACGGTATTTGAAAATTTGATCTAATTTTAACTAATTTTTTACTAAAATTTTGCACATAACGGTAATATTACCTTAATTATTCCTTAAAATTATCGAAATGGGTGCACTTTAACGTATAGCTCCAATACAACTGATTACTCAGATATGTGTTTTTGCGCTATAACTCTAACTTCATATCTGATTAATAAATTGTATGCGTGCTATATGTTAAAGTGAACCTATAACAAATTTTTACCTATTTAATTGGAGGAGTTATAACGCAAAACAGCATCTCTGGACAATCAGTTGTATGGGAGCTAGATTTTAGAGTGAAGCGATTTCGATGATTTTATGAGATAGTGAAGGAAATATTAAAATACAAGCGTGTCCAAAATTTTGGTAAAATATCTTCAAAACTGAGAGAGTTTTTTTTATAAAATAGTTCAAATTTAAGCAAAGTTTCAAGTACCGCTATCTCCAATCGGGTAAAACTGGGGACGCCATTGAATTTAAAAGGCTCCAATTAAGTAAGAACAACTATCAGAATCTTTATCGAAAAAATTTGATTTGATACCACGCTCGAAATATTCTGACTACAAGAAGGAGCATAATTAAAAGTACTAAATGGGGGTTTTTACACACTTCTAGAGAACATTTTTTTCAAGCATTTTACAGGTATATGCAACGTTATAAGGCTAGTAGTTATAAAAATATTTAGATCGTTTCGACGTATTTTCTAAATGTGCCTTCAATTCAGATATTTTTGGAATAAAAATTACGCTCAAGATCGCAGAATATTTTATCTTTAAAAGTCGGTTTATTCTGAAAGCACACCTCTTGCTAAGGTATCAAATTATTCGTAATGGTTTGTAGAATGCAACACATACTAAAGAAGTTCTTAAAATTAAATGCTTCAAAAACTACACGCGGTAAACAAAAAATTTTTAAAATTGTAAAGTGTGGAGTTACAGACTTTGACTTTGCCATTCGTTATTTTGTAATGCATACTTTTCTTACCTACTACATATGAAGTATACACATAACTGCTAAATGCCCATTAAATTTCAGGTCAGAATATGGTGTGCTTCAAAAGTTATGACATAATTAATTTTGCCCCTCTTAAAAATTACATAAAAAATTCACTTGTTTTCATTATTTTTTTTAAATTTAAACACCTATAATTCAAAAGTTATGCAGCAAATTGATCCATTGATTTTTTGAGGCTTCAAGTATACGTCAATGAATTATATCCAAAAGCAACCAGCTTGATATAGTTTCCAACAGTGAAAATAAAGCTAAATAACACCAAGTTACCTGTTTTTTTTTTTTATTTGCCCATATATCTATATTTCCAAGTTTTCGAGTAAATAAGTTCCGTAAGCCAATATCCCGTATCTCGAAAATATATACATATATGCATGTACATATGTATGTACTGACTTCTCTTCCCGCTTATTTGTACATAGTTACCCGCTCAAGCGTTCTCTGCAGTGAAAACCCAAACCAGTTAGAAAAAATACTAGTTCATAAACTAGTATGTGCCTACCAGTTCGACATTTTCGAAGAACTTAAGCGTTCAGCGACATCTGCCTTTGAATTGCCAAAGCCTAAAATAAAACGCAATTAATTGCTTTTCTTACAAATGTCGGCTGTGGCGTCACGTGAAGACTACTGGTTCTGGTTCTGGGACTGCAGGTTCGAGGCCGCTTGGAGGTGGTTAAAATTTTTAAAGTGAGATCAATGTAAGTAGAATAATTATTTCTATATAAATATAAATAACAAACTTAAAAATCTAGTTGCATTACAAAAAAAAAAGAAACAAATATATGGGAAGAAATACTTGTGCCATAAAATAAAATAGATAAAAAAAATATTTTTTTCTTTTTAATTAAATTTAAGAATAACAAAAAAAAACCTAAATAAAAAATATAAATAAAAGAATTATTATAAAAAAAAATAAAAAAAAATTTTCCCTTCGCCCGGCCTTGAACCTGGTACCTCAGGCATACCACGCGAGTGCTTTGCTCTGTCGGCCATTGCGACTGTTGGAGCGCCGCGAGCAAGAAGGCATACTAATGCCTTTCATTAGGGATGAATTGGCAGACTATCTCATCAACTGGTATGATGCTACTAGTATATCTACTAGTAGATGCTGATGCATAGCTTGACAATTGACATCTCGTAGGACATCGCAATGTTAAAAATACCAGTCGCTAACATTGGAAAAGGATAGAACGTGAACTAGTTGGGCTGAAACGCAAACTGGTAGAATTCTAGTTCACAACTAGTAGCTATCCCTGCAGGGGTTTATACATACAGTCCACACATATATATACATAGCTTCTTACAAGTACATAGGCAATTTTCTATTACCTCTCCTCCCGCATTCGCTTTTACCAAATCAAATATAATTTCTCATTGGTATTTATGTATACAAACTTAAATTCCCCACAACGTTTGCTTGAAAGTATACATAAATTTTAACGATTTTCTCATCAGCGTTTCCCTAGTTTAAAATAAAAGTTGCGATTTCACGACAACAAAGGCGCACAAGTGAGAAAAGTATACAAGGCGATATACACATACATACCCTGTGGGGAAAATCTCTAGTTCTGAACTGGGGCGCTTCTAGTACATTTAGACCCAGTACTGGTTCGCGACAAATCTCTTTTGCATACAAGCAACTGGCGAATTTAACATGGCGATGTCCTAGGAAGTGTCAATTGCCCTTCGCTGCATCCCTTTTTCGATAGTTCCGAACTAGTCCTAAATTCTATAGTTCCGAACCAGTTCTAAAATCGACAGACGAAAGAAAAAAGTATCATGATTTTTCAATCTTTTCGGTTCTTCCGTGTGCGATTTTACATTATTTTCAAAGAAACATTTTTTCAATTTGAAATTAAATTTGTTGAAATATACGTTTACATACCTTGCTGTAGCTGACTTTCCAGAGGTGCTCGCTGTTATTGGTTAGATTCCAACCATTTCTAAATTCGTCACTTTAGATATAGATTTGTAGTGAAAAAACACTGAAAAAATTAGTTTCTTAAAAGTACCACTTTTCGCCGATTTTGGACTGGTGGGGATCTAGTTCCTATCGGACTAGTTCCTTTTTGGCGATAAAGACCTAGTACGGAACTAGAAATTTGTTTTACTAGTCCGCGGTTTCCCTGCAGGGTATGTACACACATATACACATAGTTACACATACATACATAAACATATTTACCCAAATAATCTAATATACGTATATATAGTGGTCGGTTTTACAGTGCGATAAGAACCATATAAATAAAATTTTATAGCGGTTATATCGTCGCTCCCAACGAAGAGTAGCACATCTCAAATTACCGTGGACGATTAGCACGTTTCACTATTCGCGTCGAAGACTAGCACATTTCATTATTCGCGTCGAAAAGTAGCACATTTTTTGCGTGGAAGACTAGCACATTTCACTATTCGCGAGGAAGAGTAGCACATTTCAGAATTTTGCGAGGAAGAGTAGCACATTTCAGATTTTTGCGTGAAAGAGTAGCACATTTCACTATTTGCGTGGAAAACTAGCACATTTCAGATTCTCGCGTAGAAGAGTAGCGAATTCATATAAAGTGGTACTAGCAGCCGTACAAAAACCAAACATACATGTATGTTATAATTATTTCTCCTCGACTAAGCTGAGAGTTTAATGTTGTCTATGGAGCTTTTCGGTATTTTATTACAAATAGAATAAACGTTTATTTTCCTCCTACTGGTTTTGATGCATATTCACGTCTTCCTCAGGGAATCTATTTATAAATACGAGAAACATATATGCACATTAGGGTGGTCCAAAAATGCATGTGAAAAAAGTAAAGTCGGAATTTTTATGCTCTCACCCCCTAGGACTGCTCTATACCGAAAAAAAATATACAACTATTTTTTTATTTTGAAATTAAAAAATAATTAGAAGTCGCTCAAAGCGCCCATGTATCTTATATGGGGAAAACAACTTTTGGTAGAAGTGGTATAGAATTCAAAAAAACTAATATTTTTCTATCGGAAAACTCTTTTCATCTGCAGGTTTCCCAATAATTATACCCAACTGTTTATTTGACAATTTTTTCATCGCAACTATAATTTCTAGGTCCGCCAAAAACCCCGAAAAATGCAATGGGGGGCCAAATAAAAAATCTTTAGTATTAAAAAATGGTTAAATAAATAATTGGGTATTATTATTGTAAGTCTCCTGAAGAGAACCAGAGTTTTCCGATCGAAAAATATTGATTTTCAAGAATTCTATACCATTTCTGCGAAAGGTTGTTTTTTTCCCATATAAAAATACATGGAAAACTTTGAGCGCTTTGAGCGACCTCTAAATATTTTTTGATTTTAAAATAAAAAAATAGGGGTATGCTTTTTTTCTATATAGAACAATCCTAGGGGGTGAGAGCATTACAATTCCGACTTTACTGTTTTTGGACCACCCTAATGTACATGCAGTCATATCAAAAGCACCTCATTCAAAGTGATATTGTTTTCCCCTTATGTTTATTTATTTATTTTTAAGAATTTTCATTAAAATAAACTTCATTCTCTGAAGAAGTCCATATAAACCCAAATTTAAAACTTTGTAGAAAACTAAAAAATTCTAAAAATGTTCATCCAAAGGTCAAAAGTATTTTCTCAGAATTTTATGAGTATATAGATTTAAAGCCCTTTCAATTTTATTGCAATAATGCGTAAGTTTCAAGTGGCTAAAAATTTCCGTTGTTGCGGTTTTCTTCCATATAAAAATAAATTTTGTTTATTCGTTATATGGTAGCAAATGCGACAAGAAGAATCAAAGGTAATTTTAAGGCTCTTGAAACTTGCACATTATCACACTAAAATTGAATCGGCTATAAAGCTTCACACTCAAGAAAATTGTAACACTTCTGAGTAAATAAATTTGAAATTTGAATGAAAATTAGTTAATTTTTTTTTAAATTTCTACAAAATTTTAAGCGTGGGTTTACATGGTTTTTTTAATTAACTTTGTTTTAATTGAAATTGAACATACTGAAAACAAAAGTTCAGTGGTTAACCATAAAATAATATGAATTGCACAAAGCTTAAAGGAGAAATATGCCTTTAAAAAAAGAAAAGTGGATGATCTCCTGCAAATGATCACTAAACGCCATATACCGTCTGAATTTCGTGAATTTTATAATAGAATTAGAGAAATATAAAATAAGCACTTGAATTTCCAATACAAATTATGCTTTTATGATTTAGTTTAAACCTTAAATGTGCTACTCTTCCACGCAAATAGTGAAATGTGCTACTCTTCAACGCAAAGATCTGAAATGTGCTACTTTTCGACGCGAATAATGAAATGTGCTAGTCTTCCACGCGAATAGTGAAAGGTGCTACTCTTCGTAGGGACCGACGATATATCATTACCATCGGCTACAATTCCGTGAAATAAACTTGCACATAAACAAAATTAATTAAAACGCCATTCTCGCTCTTCTCAAAGTGTGATTCTCCTATATATACTCAATAAAATCGGTTACAGTCACGTGAAATAAATTTGCATTTATACGAAAATCTCAAATCTCTTACTCTCTCATTCGTGGTGCAATTTTCGCGAACTTTTTACATATTCGCGAAACAAATAAAACCGGTTATACAAATAAATTAGTAAACAAATTAAACCCCCTTTTTTCTCTTATTCGCAATCGAGCACTCGCCTTGTAATTTACACATTTATCCATTTATTTATTTACTCATATTATATCACTCTATATTTACTTCTCTGGCATTCCTTTAAAATCGAATTGCATTAAATTCTCTGGCATTCCTTAAAGAGGAATCGCATTCACTTCTCTGGCATTCCTGTAAGAGGAATTGCATTTACTAAAAAAAAAAAATTAATTACACTCTTGTAGTATTCTCGGGTTCTTTAAATCACCCTCAGGCATCTCTCTCTCTCAGTCTCTCAACCCCAGGCCTGTCAGACTAAATTATAGGTTTTCTCGAAGCTTAATGAAGAATCCCTACTTCCCACAATTAGTGACGATGAGAAAACCGTCTCAACCGAAACTCAACACTCGACCCGAAAAAATACAAAAACGCAGAAACAAGTAGTCTCCGTTAAGTTCATTGCCGAGACTGATAATCTCATCGATTATGGTCAAGATTCCGATCTATCCCTCTCGAAAACAACTCCGAATCAACCCTGGAAATTAAAGATACGAGTTTAGATAACCCTTGGGATCGAGTTCAAGACACTAAAGCTCAAATCGCTGACCAGCTCCATCTTCATAAGCAAGTGAGCACTCCCATGCCTACTCCCTCTACATCACAACAGAAACGCCAATATGTTCTCGGCTTAAACGTCCCTCCTTGTGACACCGAAGTATTTTACGGAAGTTACGAACAATGGCCCTCTTTCTGGGATATGTTCACAGCGGTATATATAAATCACCCTGAACTCACCCAAGACCAAAATTTGTACCATCTCCGGTACAAAACTCAAGGAAAAGCCAACCAAATAGTAAAACAATTCTCTCTCTGTGATGAAAACTTTGATCTCGCATGGGAAGCACTTCGGTCTCGATATGAGAATAAGCGTATTTTGGTAGACAATCTTAATGAATCTTGGCCGAATCTTAATGAACCTCAAACCCATTCCCACCGAAAGCAGCGAAGACATACAAAGGCTGCAGTCTTCAGTAAACAACTGCCTTAAAATTCTGGCAACTCAGCAAGTCTCAACTGAAAATTGGGACCCCATACTCATTTATATAGTCACCTCTAAGCTTCCCGAAACTACAGTATCCCTGTGGGAACAATCCCTCAGCTCGAGGAAAGACCTCCCCAACTGGTCCCAAATGGGCCGGTTCCTCACTACTCGTTATGAAGTGGCCGAAAGAGTTGATCAATGGCGCCTGCCGAAGGCGAGACCTCCTGTTCAGCCCAATAGCTCCTCAAAGCCGCCTTTTTCTCATAACAAACCACCTTTTAAACCCCCTCATTCTCAAAACTTTCATAACAGATCGATGTCACAAATAAAATCTCACGTGACAGAGCAGCGAATAATGCACAAATGTTCGATGTGTAAGAACTCCTCTCATTCGCTGTGGAGCTGCGAAAGTTTTCAATCCCTGATTGCAAGAAGTTCGTAAGAGAAAATAATATGTGCTTCAATTATTTATCCCAGTCACACTTGTTGAAAGATTGCCATAGCACACAAACTTGTAGCCATTGTAGTGAACGGCACAACTCAGTGCTCCATGAAGTCGCAAACTCCATGCCGAAAAGGCAAGAGTACAAAAAACCAGTTCGCAAGTGGCAACCACAACCTCTACAAAATCAAGTGTGCAAACTTCACCCCAAACAGACACTAATGAACAGGAAGCAGGAGGAATTCAGGTGCAATCATTCTATTCAGAAAATGAGAGCAAAATACTCCTCCCTACAGCTATGGTACCGGTATCACACCGAGGAGAAATATTTAAACTCAGAGCTCTCATAGACCAGGGGTCAGAATGAAGCTTTATCTCCACCAAAGCTCAAAATAAGCTAGGGCTGCCCTGCAAATCCTCAAAATTTGAAATCTTGGGAATGGATAGAAGAGTTGTTCAAACTTCGAACAAATTATGCTTTTAAGTCTAGGCCTCCGCCGATCTCCAAACTAAAATAAATGCTCAAGCTATCGTGTTACCACAGCTGACAAAAATGCTTCCCAAGTTCCCACTTAATCGTGACCACAAAGAAAAATGGTCTCATCTCAAACTGGCAGATCCAAACTCGCACTCCCCAGCCCAGATTGTCCTCGTGTTAGGTAGTGATATCAACCTTCAAATAATCGAGGGGGGCATTGAAAAAATCTCACCAACTCTGCTAGCTCAAAAGACAATATTTGGTTGGATACTTAGTGGTCAGACTTACGAAAACATAGCTTCATACTCTACACAAATAGAGGAAATTTCTAATGAGCACCTCAACTCACAATTGCGTCGGTTTTGGGAACTAGAAGAAGTTCCGAACCTCAAGCATACCACCCCTGAACACGACTTTTGCGAAGATTTCTATAAATCCACCACTTCTTGCAACTTTGATTGTCGTTATGTGGTCAGGCTTCCGTTCAAGCGCTTCAGCAATTTCTCGGAATGGAGAGAAACCTCAAAAAGGCTGATTTAAAGGCCTCATATGATAATGTCCTGGAAGAATATCTCACCCTAAACCACATGGAAAAAACTATGTCCCAAGAAAAATTCCTCTCAGGCAAGTACATGTCCTTCTACCTCCCTCACCATGCGGTCATAAAGCCCGAAAAACGAACGACAAAAGTACAAGTTGTCTTTAATGCATCAAAGATTTCGGGATCTGGTTACTGTCTTAACGATGTATTATATACCGGACCAACCCTCCAGCCTGATTTGATGCTTCTCATCCTCAAGTGGCGAATATATAAATTTATATTTAATGGTGATGTCGAAAAGATGTACCGACAAATACTGCTATATCCCGAAAACAACGACTTTCAAAGAATAATCTTTCGTTCACCCACAACCAGTTCCATTCAAGATTATAAATTAAAAACGGTCACATTCGGTATAAACTGTGCGCCCTACCTCGCCATTCGCACACTTCACCAATTAGCACAAGAAGAAAAAACCACCCAATGGCCGCCCCCATTCTGATTAAAGAAACGTATGTGGATGACATACTCTCTGGAAGCCACGACCTGACAATCGCCACTCAATCTCTCACCCAAGTCATCCAGGCTCTAAACTCGGCAGGCTTTCCGTTGATGAAAATAACGAACCACCCAGAAATTCTCAAAAATATAAGGAAAGACGACTTGCTCGATACTAATTTTCTCGAGTTCGAAAAAGCAAGTACCACAAAGACTCTAGGGATCCAATGGAATGCGCTTGCAGACACGTTTTCCTATACGATCGACTCCATCCGAGCCTCATCTGCTAGCACTTAACGACAGACTCTCTCTCTGTTGCGAAATTTTTTGACCCCGCAGGGTGGCTTACGCCGATGATGATCCAGGCAAATATTCTCTTACAAGGGCTTTGGATCGACGGAACTGACAGGGACGAAAAAGTCAAGCCCCTCCATCTTGTTAAATGGTCTCAGTTCGCACACAATCTCGACCATTCAAATACCCCGATGGGTAAACTTTGTTCCCGACCAGCATGTTGAACTCCATGGATTCTGCGCCGCCTCAGAAAAGGCATATTGCGCTAACGTATAAGTCCGAACTACTCATGGTTCCACTACCTCTTCTCATCTTCTGGTTTCCAAAGGCACGGTAGGACCCCTGCAAACAACTAGTTTACCCCGGCTTGAGCTCTGCGGAGCTCTTCACTTAGCAAAATTTGTCCCAGCTGTCCAGTCGCATCTCGACCTCTCTAAAAGAAAACTGGTACTATGGTCTGACTCTGAAATTGTATTGGCATGGCTGGAAAAACCACCCCACTCTTGGAAAACGTTCGTCTCTAATCGCACGGCAGAGATCTTGGAGCTCGTCGGAAACGCCACCTGGCGACATGTACGCAGCAGCGACAACCCCGTAGTTACGGATACTAGGGGCTGCAAGGCACTAGACTTAGCAGCGTCTTCGTTATGAAGAATGGCCAAAACCTCCAGTTCGAAATGTCAACCTGCCGGAAGTACGAAGAGTGAAGGCACTTCTCACTACCGAAGAAGATTCCGACGTTCTGGACAGGTGCCTCGAGCCTTGAGGGTGCTGGCTTACGTCTTAAAGTTCATCAGACGACTAAAGGACAAAGGGGCAGGAGGTTCTGACCGCGCCTCATCACCGCTATCACATGGTAAACTCCGCCACACGAAAATTCGTCTGATCATCCTTACGCAAACCCGTCGCTTCTTCCATGAAAAGGCCCGCTTAGATGACTCAAAATCCATTGACAAAAAGAGTTCACAATTAATTCTTAACCCCTTCTGGACGCCTTGCTCATGCTACCCTGAGCTATAACGAACGTCATCCCATTATCATGCCGGAAAAGTCCCGATTCGCGTTTCTCTATCTAAAGTTTCTCCATGATCTCCTTCTCCATGCAGAAGTACGACTTATGCAGCAGATGACCAGGCAAGAATTTTACATTCCCCGGCTCAAACCCCACATCAAAAAAGACCCCTTCGCTCCGCCCTTCACCACCACTGGTGTCGATTTTGCTGGGCCTTTTCAAATAAAAGCCTCCATTTTAAAAACCCCCGCATTAGTGAAAGGCTATGTGGCCGTCTTTGTGTGTTTCACAACAAAGGCGCTACACCTCGAGCTGTGCTCAGACCTGGCCAAAGAGGCATTTCTCGCCGCCTTTGCTCGTTTTGTTGGTCGCGGTGGTTACCTGGTGACAATGGCAAAACTTTTATAGGCGCAAAAGGAGCCACTGTAAAGGAGTTCTCTGTCTTTCTCCAAACTGTATCCCGTGATGTTGTCCAAAAATACTCACCCCAGGGTATTAATTGGCAGTTTATCCCTCCCGGCGCCCCACACAAGGGTGGCTACTGGGAGTCCGACGTTAAAAGTTTTAAACTTCACTTCAAAAGGACTGGTGGGCCCCACAAATTTACGTTTGAGCAGTTTACTACCCTTTTAATAAGAGCTGAAGCTGTATTAAATTCTCGCCCGATATTTCCACTCATCCAAGACCCGACGGACTTTACAGTGCTCTCATCTGGCCACTTCCTCCGGGGTGCTCCCCTTTTATCATTCCCCGAATCTAATCACGAAAAACTCTCGCTCATTATTAGATGGGAAAAACTCAAGGTCTTACACCACCAATTCGCAAAACGATGGAAGGAAGACTAGCTTAAAGACCTACATAAGCGACACAGGTGGAAGAGTACTCAAATTGAACCCAAAATCGGCGAATGTATAGTCATATATGATGACATGCTTCCTCCTGCGGGGTGGCGCCTGGGTCGCATCGAAAGGACGCACCCTGGCAAGGACGGACACAACCGCGTGGTCGATGTTCGCACCCAAGCCGGCTTGCCGACCCGACCAGTAGTAAAATTGGTGTTTTTACCCTCAAGCGAAGACACCCCCTCTCGCTTTGAAACCGATCAGCCACTCCATAAATTCCTTACCTCAATAAATCCACCAAATAGCTGTATATCCATCTTTCTTCCCACACGACACCTACACTTCTCATATCTGTCTCATATGTCTCCCACTTGGTGATATACGAAAAACTAAAAATCTCCGTATATAAACTCTTTACAGATGGACCGAAACGCCTTGTACACTCCCCACAACGTGGGAGATCCGCACACACAGCAGCCAACGACCCGCTCTTAAATCCTCGTATCAGGGAATTTGCGGGTGAGAAACGCGCCATTCGACGCACTGCACAGGGATTTCAAACCGAAAAATATCGAGGCAAAGTCGCAAAACTGTTAGTC
The DNA here is from genome assembly GCF_013731165.1 of Rhagoletis pomonella. Lineage (NCBI taxonomy): Eukaryota > Metazoa > Arthropoda > Insecta > Diptera > Tephritidae > Rhagoletis > Rhagoletis pomonella. Next base: position 3,674,031 of record NW_023458557.1, on the reverse strand, counting down.
CATGAGACGCTTGGAGCGCTCCAGAAATTAAAAGAGGCTCTATCCGCTTAACGCGGCTACGGCCGGCAGGATGTTCACGCGAACCGCCTATTCCCAACGCACTGAATTTTGTTTACATAGCGTTTAGCTGTTCAATTTAATGTTCTCATTTGTATTATATACCTGAATATTGAATTTATATTTATATGCGAGTAATTTTGCTATATTCCCAAACTGAAACTTGTATATTATTGAATTTATAAATGCATCACATTGATAGTCTAAACGCTGTGTCATACTTTGATATTGCACGCGGGTGGCAACGCCTACATATGTATAAATTTTGACGTTATCGTTTTTTTCTTATTCACTTGCAAATTATCACTCGCTTAGATGCGTCTAAAATACTTAAATTCTTGTAAAGTTCGCGCAATCGAAGTCTTTGAAGTTGAATAAAACTATTGTATTGTCTAAACCAAAAATTCGACCTTGCTTTTGGTTTCACCTCGCGTCGAGTTTATGTGCCATAGTGCTCGGTAGCCTTAGTCGCCGCGATTTTGTATATTCTCGCCGGGTGCATCCCAACTGAACTTGTGAGCGATCGACCAACTAAACGTTTATACCGATTTTGGTATTGGTATCTGGTGCCAAGCACACAGGAGAACGTCCAGCAATATGTGGACAAGTGGAGTACCAGTAAAGCCCCACGCCATCACGTTCATCACCACCGTCCAGGCGCCATCGCCATAAGAGTGTTCGCCACCACATTCGCCAACCGCAACCGTTCCACCGCTGGATTAGCCCCCCACTCGCCTATTAGGAAGCCCTACGCGCGATCAAAAACATTAGCCAAATCAGATCATAAATAAGATTTTTAGTATTGACTCAACTACAGCGCCAACTGGCGGATTAAGTTGTGAAACTGTACCATCCAGAGACCCACTCAAACAAACAAAACAAAAATTTCGTTAAAATCCGTACAATCATTTATGAGGATTTCACTCACAAACATGCCTACAGAAGAGTTATAAATACATTCAAAGATAGCTAATAGGCGGTACGTTTGTAGGCCTCCGCCCCCTTTTCAAATAGTCCCAATTTTTTTCATGAGTATGGGTTTGATTTCACATACACACATGTCTTCATACGAAGTTCCAGTTCTGTACCATGAATTCTTTCAGAGATATGCAGTATAAAAATTCGGTTTGTATGTTAGGTGCCACGCCCCTCTTTCCAATAGTATATATTTACTTTGTAAG
>NW_023458557.1:3584403-3657793 GCF_013731165.1 Rhagoletis pomonella | reverse complement strand
CAAGGAATTGATAATAACATCCAAAATGTGAATGCAGTGATAAAGGCATGCTGCGTTTTATACAACTTTTTAATTGAGGAGAAAGATGGCATTTGGTTAAGCGAAGAAACAAATAAGGACCGAAATAGAAATTACCCTAATCGCTCAACAAATTTGATGCACAATAGACACGAAGCCGAAGATATAAGAAACGATCTTAGTATACATTTCTGTAAGTATGTGTGCATTCTAAATCGTAGAATTACAAGGAATCAACTATAACTAAGTCCCAATACCCCAGCAAACACAGTTTCTAAGGGTAGAGCGAAATTTCCATTTTACATAAGAATTCTAATGTAGATATTGAATCAAAAATCCCTTAAAAATTAAACACAAGTTGTACATTAATAGATTAGTTCCACTATTTATTAAAAACCAGTGTTTTTAAAACATATGCAACTAACAAACATACGGACAACTATTATTTAAAATTGAATTAAAAATTGGTAAACATCTATGCCGAGGACATGAGCCCCAACCTAATTGAATTTTAAAAAGATTTAAGTTTAATGTTGAAATCTGCGTGCGGCTGGCAATACTATTGTAATTATATGTTGAATTAATTTGAACTGCATTATCATCATTGTTGTGTTAGATGTAAGCGGTACCATGGGGTGACCCATGCCCGCAATTAGATCTCGTTTTTTAATCATAATTGAACCACCGCCGCCGCCGCATTGCGTAGCTCGCTAAATCGTTTTCTTAACAAGCCACTCGGGCAGAGCATATTCCATAAACCTCAATTTGTTGTATTTTGAACTCTAAAATATGAAATAAATCCTCATTGTATTTGAAAGCATATCGAACACGCATCAGACTTCTTTCTTTAATCCGCACCAAAGTGTTTCTACTCCCTTGGCGCACCCTGCGCTAACGTATACTCCGCCAAAAAGCGAAGAATCTACATACAGTGACGAGCAAAAGTATTGGCACAGTGAATTTTTTCGCAATATCTGCAAAGTTTTTTATTCTTTTTTATTTGCGATAACTTTTAATAAATATATGGTTCACCAATAAGCATTAAAATCAAATCTCTAAACTCAGAATTTTTTAGCAAAATTGTAAGAGTGCAGTTTTATAGCCCATTCAATTTTATTTTAACAAAGTGCAAGTTTGAAGTTGCGAAAAAATCGCGTTGATTTTTGGCATTTTTTTCACGCCCATTAAATTTTCGTATAACAAAGTGCAAGTTTGAAGTTGCTAGAAAATCGCGTTGGTTTTTGGAAATTTTTTCACGCAGTTTCTTCTATACAAAGTATTATACAAAGTATGTTCGACAACCATATTTTTATAAAAAATTTGCGCAAATAAATAAGAAAAAAATGCATATAGATATTTCGAAAAATTCACTGTGCCAATACATTTGTTCGTCACTGTATGTATGTAGATGTTAACCAATTTTTAATTCAATTTTAATTAATAGTTGTCCAAATTTTAATCAACCTTATATTTTACTAGCAGACCCGGCGAACTTCGTCCCGCCCAAAATTTTTAGTTTTTTTTTAAACTTTTTGGTCCAACATTTTCACCAACAATTCACGTTTGCGATTTTCATTGGCACATTCATCTGCTAAGATTATAGTTCGGTGGTCATTTGCCGCTTTAAATAACCTAAAGAAACTGTTATATCCGTGAAGAAGTTTTTGAAATTCTCCAACTGTGCAGCATTTCATAGCACGATTATTCGAAAAACGAAATAAATTTGAAGAATTTTTTCCTCTTCACTACCTGGCGGCAACAATGACTCGGTACTATAGTGAATCTGTCTTAGAAGCTTTACAGTATAGTTGGTGGCAATTTCAAAATGGGTGCGAATTATTTTTCTACAGAAATGCAATATACATATTTCAGACGAAATACCTTGAAAGCTGGAACGCATAATAATATTGGAAAATCACATCCATTGGGCAAATCGTAACACAGTAGAGTTCGATATACTCAATAGTGCAGAAGGTCGATTTAATATGACCTGCACGGCACCTTTTCTCACTTGGCTATTTTTAGTAATAACTCGATTCCAGCGTCACTTGGCAGCACATTTTTGCAATAGTATTGCTCTTACCATTAGCACTACATATTTAAAATATTAGCCAAATCGGATCATAAATAAGACTTTTAGTAATAACGCCAACTGGCGGATTAAATTATGAAAGCAAACCATCCAGAGACCCACTCAAACACACACAAAAAATTTTGTTAAAATCCGTACAACCATTTAGGAGGATTTCACTCACAAACACACCTACAGAACAATTATAAATACTAAAAGTCGGTACGTTTGTAGACCTTACGCCCCCTTTTCAAATAGCCCCAATTTTCTCCATGAGTATGGGCTTGATTTCACTTACATACATATCTCCATACGAAGTTAGTACTGGAACCATGAATACTTTCAGAGATATGCAGTATGAAAAATTTGGTTTGTATGGGAGGTGCCACGCCCCTTTTGCAATAGCTCAAATTTTATTCCAAGAGTATGCGATTGATTTCGTATATTTATTTTATTTATAACAAATGAGCTTACAAAATTAATCTTATAAGCTAATTGAGATGATACTATAGCATCTAGGCCTTAAGCTTAGATTAGTACATATGATAAATGCATGTTCTTATACCTATGTATGTATCTATAAATACTTATTTTTGTTATATATATACAAATAGTTGTGTATAAGTGTAAATTCCTAGACTCTTTGGATTGTGTGTGTGGTTTTAAATACGGTGATAGAGATTGGTGGTTTTGAGGAACTTCATTAACAAGAGGATATTCTCCCCGGAGGAGAGGAAAGAGTTAAAAGGAGGTCTACCTCGCCAAAGATTTGGTTTCTACGGAGTGAATAATTGGGGAAATGTTGCAGTAAGTGGGGTATGGTGATAATTATTTCGGGGAGGCAGGAGCATGTTGAGGGTCTGCAGTTGTTCATGTGGTGTCCATGGGTAATTTTAGTGTGTCCTAGTCGCAATATTTCAAGTTTTATTGTGTCGAGTCGTGATATTTTGTCATTATTTGGTAATAGGAGGTCTTTAATTTGGGGTTTTTGTAGTTTATTTGTCGATACCAGTGGTTGGTATTGTTCCAATCTGTAATTATTTTGCTCATAAATTGTTGTTTTATGTATTTTCTTATGTCTGTCAAGTTAAGGTTATATGTACTGTGAACTGGCATTTGGTGTGCTTGGTTGGCAGCGCGATCCGCGAATTCATTTCCGGGTATATTGACGTGACCTGGAACCCAGCATAATTTGAGTTTTGGGTATTTTATTATGAGTGCATTTCTTATATCTGAGGTGTAGTAATCTTGATTATTAATGTTTGAGATGGCGTCAAGGGCCGATAAAGAATCTGAACAAATAAGGAAATTTTGAGTTCTGTTTTTGACCCTGTTGATTGCTTCGTGTATGGCAATAAGTTCTGCGGAAAAAATAGTACTGTAGTTGGGAAGGTTTGAGATTTTTACAACTTCATTCTTCTGTGTAATACTGTATGTCACGTTCCCGTTGCTAACAGACCCGTTAGTATACAGGATGGTATATTTGTTGTGTTTTTTTTTATTTCGTCAAAGGCGACTTGGTATTGGATTGCATTAGTCCTATCCTTAGTGAAAGCACGAAAGGAGGTTATGATCGGGTTTGGGTTTAGGGTCCAAGGAGGATGAATGCCTGTTGTTCGATTGTTAATTTTGGTTGGTAGATTTAAATTGGAGCATATATTTACAATATTGCCTAAGGCTGGTTGTACCTTACACGGAGTTTTTCTTTTTGTGTGGTTCTTTTATGTAATTGTAGAGAGGATTATCATGGCTGGTAAGCATTATATTGTAAAGGTTTGATAAAACGAGATCTCTTTGGTTTTCAACTGAAGGAATGTTAGCTTCAAATAGCATATTTTTAATTGGGGTTGGCCGGAGCGCGCCTAGGGCTGCTCTTTTGTTTAGTTGAGATTTTGGTGAGTGACCAAATAGGAACAGACCGTAGCTTATCTAGATAATAGTAGCGTTCTCACTACTGATAACAGGGATTGAGTGTCACAATTAGGGATGCGTATCGCCAATGAAAATTCGGTATATCGGTATCGCGATATTCTAAATTCACAATATCCGATATCGATATATCTACTAAAATAATATCGATATATTGAATATCGGAAATATCAAAACGAAATGGCTAATAAAGATATTTTTTTGCGCATCACGTATATTTGTAATTAAAAGGCGAATAAGCATAAATTCAAATAACGAAGCTACTTTGGAAAGATGCACTTTAATTGGGGTATTCACAACGTTGTCGTAAGTGTCGTATTGTTGTATGTCGCAAACTTTAAACGCCAAAAAAATATTAAGGGGGTTCAAGTACCATCAAAGTCATATTATGAATTGTTGTAGTGTTAAAAAATAGTTGGTTGTCGTTTCAAGTTCTCTAAACATTTATTTAAGCTTTTAAAGTTTACGACATACAAAAATACTACACTTACGACACCGTTGTGAATGCCTCAAATGAGTTTGAAAAAATAGTAACCAGAGTTCTGCAACTTTGATTTACCCCTCCTCACAAGCATGTCTAGTACTTTCAAAGAGACACACCTTTTCATACGTGCATATGTATTTCTAAATGTGAAGTCCAAATAGTACCGTTCAATGGGGTTTCCAGATGACCTCAAAAAACAGAATTTTTAAGTTTTTGTGATCAATTAATTCTGCTAAAGCCTAAAATGCCATACAGCAGCTCTGGTTTGTCTTGGTTAGCTAATATTATTTATATGCAAGAAGTATTTTGCCTTTGCTGTAGATTTTCTTGAAGAAATAAATTTACGAGCATTTATTTATTGAGAATTGCAAACTGATTTAAGCAATTTTGATATTTTTATGAATTTTCGTTTTTCAAGGTTACTATGCCAAAAGCTGTTTAGCGAGAACGAACACATTTTCCAACTATGTACTCAATTTTATTTTCAGTTCAGAAGCCTAGAGAACGTGGAGAAAATTTTCAAAATATTGTATCGATATCGTATCGCAACACCTGATATCGATATAAATTAACCGATATGTTGAACGATATTGATATATTGAGTATCGTATCGGTATCACGCATCCCTAGTCACAATTAAATTTCGGGGCGGCAAGTCATTTTATAACGTTAAGTTGGGTAACCAGAGACGAGCACAGGTGCTCTATATGGGAGCTCCAGCTGTATCTTCTGTTTATTACGATTCCAAGTATTTTGATCACTTCGCACGGGGAAAATTGTATGTTGTTGGATATAATTGTAGGATGGCAGTTGTGTTTTCGCAAATGTGGATGAGTTTACTCTTCGTTCGTGACAGCGACTCTCCTGAGTAGTTACACCAAGTTAGAATGTCCTCAAAGACTTTTCTTTCTTTTTTCGATTTAATTATAATATTAAAATCGTCTGCGTATGAGCAAAAGTCCATTTCTTTATGCAAGGCTAGAGTGGAGCAAAGTTTGTTACATGCGATGAGGAATAAGATTACAGATAATGAAGATCCCTGGGGGATACCATTGTCTATTGGCATTGGGTCGGAGCAGTCGTTGCCTACTCGGAGAGTGATTATCCGTCCCGTCATAAAATTTACTACATAGGCTGACTTCCAAAACGTCAATTGCTTTGCATACGTACATAGTATAGGGTTCTATAACGTCGAACTACAAAATATTGACAATGTATACTGTTCCAAAACGCAGCCGAAAAGTTATCGAAACGCATCGCTAGAGCAATCAGCGCATCAGAAACAAAGTTGATGCTTTGCTTGTTATTGGTTAGCATTGGTGTATTAGAAATGGAAAATTCAGAAAAATTGTTCATTGCTATATTGAATATTTAAAATATGCAATGTATATGGTTGCAATGTGTCATAACCAGGGAACGGATTTTATGGAAATTGCCTTTTTTCTGCTAAAGAGATAGAGTATATTCGATTAAGAATGTCCACGATTTAGCTTTTCCTGATTCCATATATACACATTTGATGTTGCCTTTTTTAAGATATTTGCCTTTTTTGCCTTTTTTAAGATATTTGCCTTTTTTTGCCTTTTCTACCTTTAAAAAATGATTATAGCATTTACAATTTTTTTTTTAAGATTAAAAATATACACATGCCGATGCGGCTTATAGAAGCGCAGGGACCTCTTGCCAAATTGGTGTAGGAAAAATTCAAAGCCGTTTTCTCAGCTAACGTAGGCTTGGAGACAATAAGCGGTGTGGATAAAATTGTAAAGGGCGAGGAAAACGCCCTTATTCCTGATAATATGAACGTTTCAAACGTTCCATATTTAAATTGGGCTCCACTTGTATCAACTTACGTCGAGCACACATTTAGTACATTCAAGGTTTTTCTTCGCGAAAATCGAATGAAAATGCTGCCAGAAAACTTCAAAATGCATCTTGTGGTTCAATGTTACTACAACTATACAGATTAAAGTTTTATGAGTTAGAAACTCGAAAGGATAAAATAGTCAAAGATTCAAAGTACAAATTTTTCATATAATGAAACTAGTTCATAGTTTTTCTCTTTTTACTTGTAATATAAACGTTTCTAAAATAAATGTATTTTTTGATTGTTCTTCGTATTTTCTGTATTTTTTTAGTGCCTTATTTTTCTTTTTTTGCAATACCTAGTGCCTTGGTATAATAAGAGATACTCTATTTTTTTGTTCCTGGAAGATTTGTGGAAAGTTTTGGTCTGCTGCATGTTCGATCCAGTGACTGGCGAATACATTTGCAATGTCTTTGCTACGTGTTAAAACTTGGATTGGGTTGCAGACAGTGGATTCCATGTGTAATCGGCGTATGTTTGCCCATATTTTTGGTGTTGGAGTGTTCGGATTTATCGCAGATGTGAACTTTTTGAGTGACTGGCTTTTTGCTTTTTTAATCTCTTGTTTCAAGGTCGCGTTTACCTTTTTATGACGCAGTAAGTTCTCTTGGGTCATGTTTCGTTTGAAAATGTAAAAAAGTCTATTTTTGTCTTTTTTTAATTCCCCTAGGGTACTATTCCACCATGAGACAGAGCATTGTTGTTTTAGTATTGGAGGTTGAGGGATGGACTCGTTTGCTGATTGGAGTATTATTTTTTCTTATGTTGGCGGTTTCAGCGTTTACGTTTAGACTAACTGTCCGCAAGATCAGTTCTAAATTTTCGTTAGGGGTGGGTTTTTGAGTTCGGAGCGTTATGAAATAGAGTAATGATGATACGGAAGTGATCACTATCATTCAAGTCATCCAGTACCTTCCATTCTGTGTGAGCGGTAAGAACAGGTGAGCAAAACGATAGATCGATGTGGGTGAGGGTGCTATGTGTTGAAAAGTGGGTTGGTGATTTATCATTTAGTAGTACATAGTTTGATTGGTTTATGAAATTTGTTAATAGGACACCCTTGCGATTGTTACTATTTGATCCCCAGTTTGTATGCCAGCAATTAAAGTCCCCTGTCACCAGTCCTGGACTATTTCCCTGGCTTAGAACGTTTATTAAATTATTACTATGGAAATTCTTCGAAGGGGGTATATAAGCGGAGGTGAGATAAAATTTAATTTTTGAAATTATTTCCACTGTAATGTTGTCAAAATCCTTGCTTGTTTGTACTTCTTTGTGTTGAATAGAATTGAGTAGTCCACATGCAAAGTGCGCTATGTAAAATTTTTTCAATTTTTAGTTTTTGGAGGATTACGTACCAGTATTTATAGTAGTTTCATGTCCATTAACAACACAGTGCAAAATCTTTTTATATTCTGAAAAAATAGCATCAAATGTTAACTCTTCTTCCAAAAGTCGCTATCATACTTGTTTATAAACTTTCAAAAGTATACATCTTCTGATGAACTTAGAAAACTGCTTTAGGTCATATAGACTGTTAATGTTATCTTATGTCATGTTATGTTATGTTACAATTTTATAAGGCTCTTATTTATCCAAATTTTCAGGTAATAATAAAAAAGATTAAATGTAAATGGTATCGTAGCTGTTTGCACATAACGCTGTTTGCAAGTGGACTACTCAATTATGTACGAGCAGTGCCACACCACCGTAGGAACCAGGTGAGTTGAAGGCGTAAAGGGAAAAGTTATTGGGGATTGGGATGTTTATTGGTTGAGATGGGAAATGGATTTCGTGTACGGAGATGATTTTTAGCTCATAGCGTTTTATTAGTATTAATAGTTCATTATAATTGTTAACATAACCATTCATGTTCCACTGTAGAATTTTTAGAGTCATTAAGCGGAAGAGAGAAGAAGAAGAATAAAAGACTATGTTTATGTATGTATAAAGATTTTGGACTTTTTTTAAAAGAGAATAGATATGAGAGGTATAATAGTAAATAGTATGTGCAGTGTTTATTTAATTTATAAGTCCTTCTTCTTCTTCTTTTTTGGCGCTGTAACCGCTGGCCGAGTTCAGCAAAGCACGCCAGTCGTTTCTCCTCTGTGCCAACTGACGCCAATTGGAAACGCCAAGTGAAGCCAAGTCCTTCTTCACCTGATCTTTCCATCGCAGTGGAGGCCTCCCGCTTCCTCTGCTACCACCAGCGGGTTCCGAGTTGAATACTTTCAGAGCTGGAGCGTCGGTGTCCATTCGAACGACATGACCAAGCCAGCGGAGCCGCTGTATTTTAATTCGCTGCACTATGTCCATATCGTGGTAAAGCTCATACAGCTCATCGTTCCATCGTCTGCGGTACTCGCCGTCGCCAACGCGTAAAGGCCCGTAAATCTTCCGCAAAATCTTTCTCTCAAACACTCCAACAGCCGCCTCATCGGATGTTGTCATTGTCCATGCTTCTGCGCCATATACCAGCACGGGCATGATGAGTGACTTATAGAGCGCGGTTTGAATTGCCTACTCAGTCCAAAGTAGCACTTGTTGGCAAGAGTGATTCTACGTTGGATTTCAATGCTGACATTACTATCGGTGTTAATGCTGGTTCCCAAGTAAACGAAATTCTCTACTTTCTCGAAAATGTAACTGTCAACAGTGACGTGGGTGCCAAGGCGCGAATGTGCTGACTGTTTGTTTGATGACAGGAGATACTTCGTCTTGTCCTCGTTTACCACCAGACCCATGCGCTTTGCTTCCGTATCCAACTTGGAAAAGGCAGAACAGACGTCGCGGTTTTTGTTACCGATGATGTCGATATCATCGGCATAAGCCAGCAATTGCACGCTCTTGTAGTAAATTGTTCCTGAGCGGTTCAGTTCTGTCGCTCTTATTATCTTCTCCAACATCAGATTAAAGAAGTCACATGACAGGGCTCGGAGAGGTCTTTTCCAATTCTGACGGAACTGGTGGTATTGCTCAACGTCATTTTACACAGCCGTATGAGTTTTGAGGGGATGCCAAATTCAGACATAGCGGCGTATAGGCAACTCCTTTTAGTGCTGTCAAAAGCGGCTTTACAGTCGACAAATAAGTGGTGAGTGTCGATCCTTTTCTCGCGGGTCTTTTCCAAGATTTGGCGTATTGTGAATACCTGGTCTATTTGCCAGGTCTAAAGAAACACTGATAAGGCCCAATCAGTTCATTGACGGTGGGCTTCAGTCTTTCACACAATACGCTCGATAAGACCTTGTAACCTATGCTTAGAAGGCTGATCCCGCGGTAGTTGGCGCGAATGGCGGGGTCACCTTGCTTGTGGATTGGGCAGAGCACACTTAAATTCCAGTCGTCGGGCATGCGTTCATCTGACCATATTCTGCACAAGAGTTGATGCATGCACCTTATCAACTCCTCGTTGCCGTACTTGAATAGCTCAGCTGGCAGGCTGTCAGCTCCAGCGGCTTTGTTGTTTTTCAGCCGCGTTATTGCTATACGTACCTCGTCATAGTCAGGCGGTGGAATGTCGACTCCGTCATCATCGCCTGCGGGCTCGGGTTCTTCTTCTACACAACTTTCCGTGCTGCTACCATTTAGTAGGCCGGAAAAGTGTTCCCTCCATAATTTAAGTACGCTCTGGCCATCAGTTACTCGGTCTCCATTACTGTTCTTACAGGAGTGCGCCCCGGTCTTTAAACCTTCCGTAAGTCGCCTAACTCTCTGGTAAAATTTTCGGGCATTCCTCCTGTCGGCCAGCATTTCAAGCTCTTCGCACTCACGTATTTCGGCCTCTCTCTTCTTGTTGCGGCAAATACGTCTCGCTTCCCTCTTCAGATCCCTATAGCGGTCCCACATAGCGCGCGTTGCGCCCGATCGCAGCGTGGCCCTGTAGGCGACATCTCTTTTCTCTGCAGCTTCCTGACACTCCTGATCGTACCAGTTGTTCTTTCGGGCTCGCTGAAATCCGACTACTTCTTCGGCGGCGGTACTTAATGAGCGGGAAATGTGGTTCCACTGCTCGCATATGTCGGTTTGTTGAAGAGTGCTCTCTGAGAGCAGGTGTGAGAGTCGAGTAGCGAAAGCGCTGGCTGTCTGTTGTGATTGCAGCTTTTCGACGTTAAGCTTTCCTTGCATATTTGGGCGCACATTTTTTGCTGCACAGAGGCGGGTGCGTATCTTGGCTGCAACAAGATAGTGGTCCGAGTCGATGTTTGGGCCTCGGAGTGTGCGTACGTCTAAAACTCTGGAAGCGTGTCTTCCGTCTGTCACAACATGATCGATTTGGTTTCTCGTTTTTCGATCCGGAGACAGCCAGGTAGCTTGATGGATCTTTTTATGCTTGAACCTAGTACTGCATACTACCATGTTTCGGGCCCCGGCGAAGTCGATCAGCCTCAATCCGTTGTCGGACGTTTCGTCGTGGAGGCTGAATTTTCCGACGGTGGTTCCAAAGATCCCTTCTTTGCCCACCCTGGCATTGAAGTCGCCAAGCACGATTTTGATATCATGACGGGGGCAGCGCTCGTACGTGCGCTCCAAGCGCTCATAGAAGAGATCCTTGGATGCCTCATCCTTCTCTTCCGTCGGGGCATGGGCGCAGATGAGCGAGATGTTGAAGAATCTCGCTTTGATGCGGATTGTGGCTAGACGCTCTTCCACCGGGGTGAATGACAGTACTCGGCGACGGAGTCTCTCTCCCACCTCAAATCCAACTCCGAATCTGCGCTGTAGTAGATGTCGCAAGGCCCTATACATTGTTTGCCTTGCCCTGTCCAACGCATTTCTTGGATGGCGGTGATGTCAGCTTTTGTCCTTACGAGGACATCAACCAGCCGGGCAGAGACACCTTCCCCATTAAGGGTCCGGACATTCCAGGTGCATGCCCTCAAATCGTAGTCCTTTAAACGTTTGCCGTGGTCGTCATCATAATGGGGGTCTCATCCGAGGCTTTGCCTTGCTTCTTCACTGGAAGTGGTTTTTACGACACCCGCTTGCAGCCGCACCTACTGGCGAACAGACGCTGCAGACTTCAGTGAACCCTTAAACCGAATAAGTCAGAGTGGCCCCACCGAAGCTACCTCTCTTTCTGCCGTGACCCAAGGCTCCACTCGGATTGGTTACCGCATCTCGCACATGGGTTGCTCACGTTGCCCAGAGTGCGCGAACGAGGACGCAAGAGTCGGGATTAAGTAAAGCCATGCAACTGTAACTGCATACCCAGCGCAATGACTATACCCCATTGCACTCCAAATTTAATTTATAAGTCCAGTGACATTAAATCTGAAGGGTCAGATTCAATATTCTCTGAGCCTAGAATAAGGGTTTTTGAGTCTTTTTTAGCATTTTTAACCATTCTCTTTAGCTCTTGTCTAGTTCTGTTTGAAATGTTCTTTGGCAGAATTTTCGTTCTCTTGCCACAAGTATTCAGTTGCGGAGAGTTGAGTAACATTGAAGTGACGTTGGTTGAGATGTCTGAGTAGTTGATTAGTTCTCTCCGAGAGCTTGTTGATGTGCGTGGGGAGTTTGGTGAATTCGTTGCGTTATCTGATGGAGTTATTGTATTTACTTCTTTTGTAATTTTCTTAGTGATCGAAGAATATGTTGATGTACTGTGGGGGTGCCGCTCTTTGTAACCAGTGTTTGGCTTTCTTCTGTCCACTTTTTCGAGCGTCATTATTGAACTTCCTTCTCTTTTAAGAATATTGGGCAGCTTTTGTCTAATGCGTTGTGTTTACCATTCTCTACGTCGTTATTGATGCAACTAATACAGGTCATAGGTTCATTGCACTTTTCGTTGACTTCAAGGTTAATGTGGAAGTCTTTTGCACAATTTGGACATATTCTCTTGTTTTTGCATATATTTGATGAGTGGCCATAGCGAAGGCAATTCATGCAGCGGAGAGGTTTGGGAATGTAAGGCCTTATTTTCAATTTTTCGTAGCCAATAAGTACTTCCATAGGTGGAGTCGGATTGTCAAAGGTAAATATTATCAGACCGGTTTCGATTAGATTGCTTTCTTGCTTCTTCATAATTTTTGTGTGTGCTCATTTAGTATAGTTTCTTCGGGTATTCCTCTCAATTCGTTTGAATATACTACACCTTTTGTGTAGTTAAATGTGTTGTGCTCAGATATTACGACTTGTATTGTTGGAGCGAGCGAAGTTAGAGTTATTAGTTTGACTGCTTGGCAGTATGATTTAGTTTTAATTAGTATATTTCCGTTTCTGAGTTTTTTACAAAGGTCAACTTCACCACCACACACGGAGTCTACTACTTTTTTAATGGGAAACGGTGACACTTTGGATAGATTTTCGGTGCTATTATTTCTCGACATTATTAAATATTTAGGCGCGTTAGAATTATATTTCAATTGTAGTGTTTTGTTCGTTTGGTACGTTAAGAGGTCCATTGTTCTGTTTAAATGATTCAGGTCGGGAGGGCCTTCATTTTGCTTTTCTATGGGTAATAATACTTTGATCTTATGTGTAAATTACTGTTGTTGTTCCTAATTATTTTTTTATTTTATTTTATTTTTTGCGTTAAGGCACCAGTAGATATTTAGCGTTATCGCAAGATGAAGTTTGTTAGCGTAGCGGAGAGCTTCGATATTAAAAACGAGACGTCTGATAAGTACCTAAGTCTACGAGCGACTGTGATTTCGTATATCTCCATACCAAGTTCAAGAACTCTACCATGAAAACTTCCAGAGATATGCAGTATGAACAATTCGGTTTGTATGGGAGGTGCCACGCCCCCTTTTCCAATAGTTCCAGTTTTTCTCCAAGAGTATGCGAATGATTTCGTATATCTCCATACCAAGTTCTAGAACTCTACCATGAACACTTCCAGAGATACGTAGTATGAAATCTTTGGTTTGTATGGGAGGTGCCACGCCCCCTTTTACAATAGCTCCAAGTTCCAGAACTCTACCATGAACACTTCCAGAGATATGGAGTATGAAAAAATTCGGTTTGTATTGGAGGCGCGACGCCCCTTTTACATATAGAATTTTTTTAGCCTAAAACCATCCTCGGAACACATGCAGCAGGTGTCTGAAAATTCCAAAAAATTGGTTCAGCCGTTCTCCGGCTTTGCAAACACAAAAAAAGGTTTTGCAAAATATATATTAGTATAGATATATTATATATTATTATTATATTTTGGCTGTATCCGTTGTTTCTGATTGTCGCTAAAAAACCTGCCTAGTGACGAATTCGGCCCTTGATATTTATATTCGAAATTGCATGAAAATTGGAAAACAGGTTCCTAGAAGCTTATCCTGGCAAAAAGCTACCTACGTACAAAATTTTAATCAAATCGGTCCATAGAAACGATTTTTCGAATAGATCGGTCCCTGGTCCACTTCGCGGAAAAAAATGATCCCAAATACTCATCTAGGTAAAAAGCCACCTACGTACCAGATTTTAAGCAAATCGGACCATAATAAAATTGTTTCGAATAGATCGGTCCCTGGTTCACCTACCGGAAAAAAGTATTTTTTTGGCCTAAAACATGGTGGTTGCTGAAAGCTATTTATATACGAAATTTCAAGAAAATCGTACCAGCCGTCCGCGAGATTGATAAACAAAAAATTTGCAGGTAAAAGTGTTACCGTTTTTGAAATATTTACATTTTTTTGAATTAAAAGAAATCGTGCCTTTTCTTGTATTTTCTTTAACTGCATCTACAAACCAGGCTACACTTAGTAAATTTTTTATGTAAAATACTTCCAGATAGTTGCTTCTCCATACTATTTTGGAATTTTTAACTTTTTGATATTTTCTTCCCCAACTTTGAATATCTCTGGTGAAAAAAATGTACTGAGCTATAACTTTACATTACATCAAAAAATTGCTCATTTAATAAAGATTTCAGAAAGGTGCCACTCTTATTGTTCCGAATAGAAAAAAAAGTTAGAGCCGCTTTTGTGGGAAAAGGACTGAGACACGCTAGACAAGTTACATGCTAAATAGTACAAAGGTACATTATTACCTGCTCCTGACATTATTTTATGTTACTTACCGGAATTCGGACTAGAGTCTATAACAAGGGCTATATCTATCAATAATTTTTGTGAAGGATGGGTTCACGTGAAATTAAATATACATGAGTTGTTTGAAGAAAAATTCATTCATTTATTGATAAAATATACTCAAATTGGCGACCTTCTACTCTAATACAAGCTCGGCACCTTTTAAGAAAATACGCTTTTAGAGATCTTAAACTCAATTGGGCTATCTCAGCAGCAGCTCCATTTATTTGTTCCCGCAAATGCTCTTCGTTTTGAATTGTTTTTGAATAAATTTTGTCCCTAAGACAGCGCCAGTAGAAAAAATCTAATGGATTAAGGTCTGGCGATCGAGCGGGCCACGTAATTGGCCCGTATCGTCCAATCCATCGGCGAGAATAAGTTTCGTTTAAATGAGCTCTTACTTCGCGCCCGTAGTGAGCAGGGCACCTGTCATTTTGCAGCCATAGTCTTCGCCGCAGGTTTAAGAGTATATCTTCTAAAAGAGTTGGAAGCCGTTCCTGAAGGAACTCTAAATAACTGTGAAAATACCGCAGCATAAATTTATTTGTACCGGTACTGCGAACGATCTTCTCTCATTTCGTGAGGCTTGTCTATCTGCCAACTGTGAAGGTTATGTAAACTAAAATAACCATCACGTTTTCATGATGATTCATCGCTCCAAATTATTTTATTAAAAAAGTGGGGATCTGATTCATGCATTCGCAATATTTCACAGCAAAACCTAATCCTCGGCAGGTAATCTCTTTCTTGTAGAGCCTGAACACGTTGAATGTGTTAGGGATGAAATCGATGGTCTTTAAAGCTTTGTGAACTGTAGTTTTTGATATTCCCGTCCGTCTCTCCATCATTCTCACTGAAGTCGATGGACCTAGTTCCACTTCCTCTAACACAACTTCAACATCTACCGTTGCAGGATGTCCTGTTTCGCCGCCACGCCTTCCAGGTATGCGACCTTAAAAAAGTTTAAAATGATAGTTAACAAGCAAGCAAACAAGAAAGGTGTAAAAATCACTTACCTTCATATATTTCTCTATGGGTCCGGGCGAATACTTCACGACCCGGATGTCGACGATTGGGGTATCGCTCTGCATAGAGTCTTTGAGCAGCTGGCATTACAGCAAGCTTCACCGTAAATTAGGTGAATATCCGCATATTCATGCGACGTATATTGCGTGTTCTCTGTCATAGTATTAATAACACAATGTTCGAAGGGTCCAATTTCACAAAAGCCGCTTTCACTAATTCCGGTAAGTAACATAAAACATGTCAACATGTCAGGAGCAAATAATAGTATACCTTTGTACTATTTAGCATGTCATTGGTCGGTAACAAGAGCAACTTAAATATAAATCTATTAAATATATTCTAGCGTGTCTCAGTCCTTTGCCCACAAAAGCTGCTATAACTTTTTTTTCTATTCGAAACAGTAAGAATGGCACCTTTCTGAAATCTTTATTAAATGAGCAATTTTTCTATGTAATGTAAAGTTATAGCTCAGTATATTTTTTCCGCCAGAGATAGTCAAAGTTGGGGAAGAAAATATCAAAAAGTTAAAAATCCCAAAATAGTCATAATTTTATGATGGTTCCTTAATATATTTTAACTATATTGCATTTGAGTATAGAGACACAACTATCTGGAAGTATTTTACATAAAAAATTTACTAAGTATAGCCTTGTTTGTAGATGCAGTTAAAGAAAATATGTGAAAAGGCACGATTTTTTTTAATTCAAAAAAATTTTAGTATTTCAAAAACGGTAACTTTTACCTGAAAATTTTTTGTTTATCAAAGAGCTCATCCCCCCACTTACCTCCCCCTAAAGTTTGTCAGGTTACTTCTGGGACACCCTGTATAATTAGCATAGATTAGTATAGATATAGATAATCTTTACTACTTATTTTAGTTAGGATTAGACATGGGTTAGCCAAGGACTAGAGACATGAGCCTTTTAAGAGTAATAAGGGGTTTGATTTTTTGAATTTTGAGTTGTGTCGTTATTGCAGACCATCGATATTTGAATTCATATCGTCGTTTAAAGTACAAACCCGCGTATCGTCATTCTGCAAAACCGCGTAACTGACATTGGCTGCCAAAAATTGGATTTGCTCACACAAGCTCTTGGCTCAATCCTTATCCATTCTTCCTGAAATATACTAGCCAGAAATGCGATTTCTTTATAAAAAAGAGACCCATTTTAAAATATGAGCGTTTTTACGCTCTAGAAAATAATTTCTACAACTTCACATACGCGGTTTTGTATTTTGCTGATACGCGGTTTTGCATTTTGTTGATACGCGGTTTTGCACTTTAAACGACGATATATTTCGATAATGAAATAAATTCGAGCATAAATACGATTTTTAGTTACATATACATATGTAACTCAATTTCAGCGCCACCTGGCGGCCATTTGTTTTCGAAATAATTCTTTTTTATGTTATCAATACATATATTTTGGTAATAAATCGACTCCAACGCCACTTGGCGAATCTTTTTTTTGCAATGGTATTGTTTTTCCTATTGTCAATACATATCTCAAATATGAGGCGAATCGGACCATAAATACGGGTTTTACTAATAACTCGACTCCAGCGCCACCTAGCGGTTGTTTTAATAATTATTCTGCTATTCAGAAGGTAGACTAATTCAAAAACCAAATATCATAAAAGTTGGTCCAGTCGTTCTTGAGTTTATAAATGGTGTAACTAACACGACTTTGTTTTATATATATGGACTAGCAGACCCGGCGAACTTCATCCAGCCCAGTATAATTTTTTTATTGAAACATTTGGTGCAACGTTTTCGCCAGCAATTCACGTTCACGTTTTGTTTTGTGGTCGACAGAAGGCATATCCTCCATTGCCGTCTTAAATAAACTGACGAAAGCTTTATACCTCTGCTACCACCAGCAGGTTCCGAGTTGAATAGTTTCAGAGCTGGAGCGTCGGTGTCCATTCGAACGACATGGCTAAGCCAGCGGAATCGCTGTATTTTAATTCGTTGCACTATGTCCATGTTGTTGTAAAGCTTATACAGCTCATCGTTCCATCGTCTGCGGTACTCGTCGTCGCCAACGCGTAAAGGCCCGTAAATCTTCCGCAAAATCTTTCTCTTGTTGGAATTCTATGCTGACATTGGGCCGAATGAATAAAACCAAAGCAATTGCTTTTCCTTAAAATTGCATACCTTTTACTTCAGTTTTGTTTGAATAAATCGAGTAAAGTGTAAGAAATGTTAAGAAAAAGCAATTGCTCATTTTTTATTCATACGGCCCATTATTATCGGTGTTAATGCTAGTTCTCAAGTAAACGAAGTTCTCTACTTTCTCGAAATTATCAACAGTGATGTGGGTGCCAAGGCGCGAATGTGCTGGCTGTTTGTTCGATGACAGGCGATACTGCGACATCTTCGTCAGGAGCTTTTCTTTATATAATTAGTGTAGGTAACACAGGGCAACACCGATTTTGATGCGGCAAATATTAAAGATGTTTTTGATAGGCATTTTCGTGCTGATTACGAATCCGTAAGTATAAAGTTTCCATCACCTCCAGATTTTGAGAAAAACGTAGTGAAAGCATAAAAAAATTGCGTTTTTTTTAATATTTTAGAACTTCTTGCAAGGGAACAAAAGGTGATAGAACCTTCCACTTATACTTAAATTAAAGCTAGAACTACAGACTACTTATCCCTGAAAATACTATTCCTGCACCTTGCCCTGATGGTCACCTATTGTCATTTACGTTTTATCGTCCAACAATAAAAAAAAAAATACTGGAAAATTATGCAATTGAAAAAAAGTGTAAAAATCATTGTTAGCTGTTCAATAAATTACTATAGGTGACCTTAGGGTCAAGTTACAGGAATGGTGTTTTCAGGGATTGAAGTCAGAAATCCAAGCCTTAATTTAAGCCTAAGTGGAAGGTTCTACCACCTTTCGTTTCTTTGCTAGAGCTTCTCAAATATTGCATAAAACGCGATATTTTGACACTTTGACATCGTTTTTCTTAAAATCTGGAGCTGATGGAAACTTTACGCTTACGCATTTGTAACCAGCACAAAAAAATCTGTAAAAAATAGCGTTAGCTTTTGCTGCATAAATTTGTTCCCATTTTTGTTGGCCGTTTTCTGAAGTCACCATTAACTTTAACGCTGACTTTATATTTAAAGGTCGAATTACAAATAAAGCTATGTCTAAAGTTAAGCATTTCTATTATCGGTTTTTGACGTATGTTTATTTCTTGGTTGTAAATCAACTTAAAACCGATAACAAAGCGCTTCACTTTAGACACAATCATAAATTTTAATGCAACCTTTAAATATAAAGTGAGCTTTAAAGTTACAGGTTACTTGAGAAAACGGCCCTAAGTATTGTTAAATGGCGAATACCCGCATGTTTGCGGCGCCTTCAAAAACCTTTCGAACTGTAAAACAATGACCCAATTCTATTCTACGCATATCTATAATACGCGTATCGAATTTTAAGCAAGTCGCACCATAAATAAGATTTTTTCCAATAGATCGGTGTCTGGTCCACCTATCAGAAAAAAAATCATATATGTTAATCCTGGCAATAAGCTACCTACGTGCCGAATTTCAAGTAAATTGGACCTTAAATAAGACTTTTTCGAATACAGTATATTTTGCTTAGCTGCACCTCCTTCTTTGCACGAAAAACTTGTGCACGTAACCGAAAAAGGCACTTAAGCGAATTTTCTTTACTACTTCAATGAGGAAGGTATCCGAATCCCTATGGAACCAAATATTGCCGGAGCACTTACCATGTAGAAATTACTGCAAGCGAAATTTTTACCGAATGTTATCTAATTATCTATATAACTACATAAATTGATAGCCATTTTCGTTGTTCTGCGAGATGAGCAAAATAAATAAAAGGTTGTAAAGTTAGGTAATTGTAGGGCCAGTGCAGGTAAATGTAATACTTTCATTGATAATTGATACTAGTCGCACAATTTTTAAGGCAGGTATCGCCAATGTGCAGGTATGTTGAATGCATCTACCGGATCAGTTTCCTTATAAATGTTAAAAATAATGCTTTTGATGAGCATTTTGGGGTAAGTATCTTAAATGTGCACTTAAGCATAGAGGCAGCAAAGCAAAATATACTGCTGATCCACTTAACGGGAAAAAATTGATCCTATATGCTAGGCAAAAGGCTACCTATGTACCAAATGCATTTTTTTTAGCGTAGCTCCGCCCCTGCACCACCTATCGGAAAAAAATTAAAACTTTGTGCACTCCTCCTTCTAAACAACTTTCCAAAAAAGCAGCAACCATTCGAATCGGTTATGAAACATAGGACGAAATTGGTCCCAATTGATTCATGCTCACAATGAATTTCACAATTATCCGAAATTTTTCAAGCTTAACATCATCAAAATCATGCGATAAAATGCAAAATTTCGTCGAAAAAATTTAAAAATTTTCGCGTTATTCCGGATTTTTTCGAGTTTTTCACTTAGAATTTTCTATTTTTCCATGCGAAAAATTCATACAAAAAACTTAATTTTCGATTTTTCCGATTTCCCTACTTTCCCGGGTTGTTTTCCTAAACTTTGCTTTCGTAAAAACCTTCTCCTGGCAATTACGAACAACTAAAAAAAAATTGTTTGCCAAATCGGCCCAACCGTTCTCAATTGATGAATTACTATACATTTATCCAACCATTTTTATATATATAGATAAGGAACAGTAGTATACATATCGTCGTTTAAACTACAAAACCGCGTATCAACCAAATGCAAAACCGAGTATCAAGATAATGCTAAACCGCGTATGTGAATTATGTAAATTACCTTCTAGAGAGTAAAAACACTCATATTTCAAAATTGTTATCTTTTTTATAAAGCAATCGCATACCTGCCCAGTATATTTCAGGACGAATGGACAAGGATACATATCGTCGTTTAAACTACAAAACCGCGTATCAACCAAATGCAAAACCGAGTATCAAGATAATGCTAAACCGCGTATGTGAATTATGTAAATTATCTTCTAGAGAGTAAAAACACTCATATTTCAAAATGGTTATCTTTTTTATAAAGCAATCGCATACCTGCCCAGTATATTTCAGGACGAATGGACAAGGATTGAGCCAAGAGCTTGTGTGAGCAAATCCAATTTTTGGCAGCTAATGCCAGTTACGCGGTTTTGCAGAATGACGATACGCGGCTTTGTACTTCAAACGACGATATATATCTTTTCCTGTCATGAATATGGTCCTCTACAATAACGACACAATTCAGAATTCAAAAAATAAAAACTCCTACTATTGTTAAGTGGCCCATGTCTTTAATTTAATTTAATTAACTTTAGTTAGGATGGAATGAAAAAAAAATGCTAGAGGCGTCGCCTGAATGCATTATTTCATATATTTATGTATGTGCCAGTTTTACCGTTATATATTTTTTTTCTACTCGTTTATTACATGGGGTTGAACGAACCATTTCGATACTAAATTTTATTAAAACAAAATGTTGAAATCAGCTTCATATAGAAACAGTGTCATCGTTAATTAAAAAAGAGATGTTCTTAATTATCATAACTTTGCGCCACTCACATATTGACTGCATTTGACTATTTATTTTATTATATTTTAATTTGAATTATTTGTTTATAAAAATATAGTTTATTCCTTAACAAACACTAAATGAAAATAAGTTTAATCTTTGAACAACATTAAAAAAAAAATCGACAAACTTTCGTAAAAATTTCGAACTTTCTATTTCAATTTGATCTCTTAATATTTTGCAGTTTTTTAGCTCATTCAATTTAGTCTAATAAAGTGCAAATTTAAAGTAGCTGTGATTTACAGCAGTGTTGTCGATTTTGGTACTTTCGTACCAAAACTGGTACTCTGAAAACGATTTGGTACGTTGGTACGTTGGTTTTGATTTTGGTACTTTTTCCATAAAATCGACAGCTTGGGAAATCGGTATTTATTTATTTCGATATATTTTTTAATTTTTCTATTTTATATTTTTATTCGCCACATACTCAAAGAGTTCTAAAAAAGCTCATTAAGGGCCAAATTCACAGTGCGTAGTTAACCACTGATAGAGTTTAACTATTAATTAAACTACTAATTTTCATATTCACGCGTTGTGAGTTAAGAAAAGTTTAAACCAGCATGCCCCCATACTTAAACTCTTGTGAAATAATTTTTTTTTGTGGGACGAATTTCAAATTTGAATAGAAAAGTATTGATTTTAAGAATTTGTATATTTTCAGGCGATACGAATTTCCATAGTTACCCTGCAATGAAAAGCTAAACCAGTATGCACAAATTCCAGTCCATGAACTATTATTTAAGGATAAAAGTCATACCATAATTATACCAGTTCCGCGTTGAATATAATTGTTATAAGGCCATAAAATAACAAAAACAAATAACTTAAGGACGAGCACACCTAAAAGTTAAACATTCTAAGAATGGAAGTATTAACAAAAACCAACAAGCACATGATCAAGTGAACTGCAGCGGAATAGCTGCGCTTGATTGTAGTTGGCTTAACATGTAAAATAGTGGAAATAAGCAACAAAAATTAACAAGGTGAACTTAGCACAGTGCGTAGGCAACTGGCTGAGTCAGTGGGATCGTCGGTTCGAATCCTACTGAAAGAAGTCTGATGAGGAAATGTGGTGACTTCTGAAATAGCTATCACTTCTACCATTTTTTCCAATTATTGTTGCTTTTCCACAATAAGTTTTCATTAAAAGACGGCCTCGAGCTCAATAAAAATTGTTGAATATAATTGTTATAAGGCCATAAAATAACGAAAACAAACATTTTAGTTAAAAATAAAACGAGTACTTTAGTTCATTTTTGAGTGAACTAAAATAAAAGTAAAAGCTTTCATTAAAATAAATTAACTTCAATAACTGTGCACATTTCAGTCCTTTCTTTTTAAAATTTTTTTAAGGTAATAATTAATGTATACAATTCGAGATTTAAATAAGAATAAAATAAATAAATAATTCAAGCAGTTATTAAATATTCTTAATTTTTGCCTATACTTTGACTTGTTGATTGATAATTGAAATTAGTCAAATAATTATATTAATTGTGTAATTAAAAGAAGTCAAAAATAATTGAAAATGATCAAAAATAGCGAAATAATGATGTAATTAAAATTAACGAATTAATTAAAAATTTTTGTTTAAGTAATTAATTATGAATCATTAAAAAGGCGCTAATATCGGTTTTTAATTATTAGACGGTTATTCAAAAAAACATGCTTTTATTAATAATCATTATGAATATTAATCATTATTTAACAGGTATGGTATAATTGCGAGTACATCCTCGCATTAACGGTTTACAATATACCCAAATAAAAGTTATAATATTTTACTACTCTATTGTATTAAACTGTAGAAGTCAAGTAAAACAGGGTGCAAGTATGGTCGAACTAGTTCGGTTTCAGTCAGGAAATTCTAGTTGTAAACTAGTATTTTTCCTGACTAGTTTGGGGTTTCACTGCAGGGCATCTACATATATATAACTTCATGCATTTTGCAACATCCGGCACGTGCTGAAAATCATACTTACCCATAGCGCTACATGCCCAAAGTCATTGCAACATGTTTCTATTTAATTAAACTTAGTATAAATATTTATTAATACCTGCAAAATTGGACAATTTGTTATGGGTTACTGTTCGCGCACAGAGATCTAAATATTTTATTCTTCGGGGTATAGTGCACCCGGTAATGTATCAGAAAATTTCACCATCTAGTATTGTCCAGAGCGTACGACAACGCCAATACTGCCAATGGCCTTGGCGTTCGTTTAAAACCTCCAGTAAAAAGCAACCAACAGCAAAATTCCGGCGAAATGTCACCAGTTCTCTCACAAGAGAAAAATATCCAAAACAGTACGCGAACAGAAAATTTGCAGAAACTTGCAAGTTAGACGAACAGCTGATATAATTTTTGTTTACACTCAAAAGTGTAAAATTTAAAACGTACGAAAACTTATTACAAAGTGGTATCCTGACAGAGTTTATTGATTAAACAAATAACTACTTACTTCTTACAAGTTTAATTAGTCGCATTTGGCATTTTTAACTTCCACCATCAGATTCAATTTTGTGATTTGCGTAAATTCAAACCAGCTGTTTTTGATCAGCTGTTTTCCTGTTGGCAAATTGCTGTTGGCAAAAATTTTTCCAGCAGAAACCAGCAGCTTCCCCTCAAAATGAAATGGTCACTTTGCTCTCTCAATTTTCCCTACTTTGCAAATTTTTTGCGTACGAGAACGCAAAAACCTGAAAGTTTTGGTGTAACATGAACAATAAACAGCTACGCGAACGCAACTATAGTCTGCCATCTTGTCAATTCTTGGCGGGGTTGCCACTACAGGGAACCTTACTGGCAAGTAAATAAAAAGCCTAAAAGCGGGAAGGAGACGACAGTACTTTTGGACAAGGCACACCATAGGACTATTACGTGGCTATAAAGTCCAAAGAAGGTAAAAAGGGTGATAAATCAGGCCGCCCCAGTCTCCACCCCTTATAATTTTAATCCATTACTAATAAACTTTCTATTTTTGGGTTTAGGAAACCGGCCTGTAGCGGAAACTCCCGAAACCGCAGCGGTATCAACGACAATCATCCCAGCAGCAGAAGCACCCCGTGTGGCGCCATATCAGCGGAAACGCGCGGCACCACAACCGCCATATTGGCGGTATAACCTCGCGCGGCGGCATATCACCGGAAGCGCGCGGCAGCCACGACGCCTTAATAGCAGCGGCTTCTACGTCCGCGCCAGCAACGACCCTGCCACAGCATTGGCCAAAACCCGCGCTAACAACAACAACGCCACTTTAACAGCGGGTGTTGCAACCACTACAACGACACCGCCACAGCAGCGGCTATAAAAAAAACTTAAGATTTACATACGTAAATTATAACATGGAAATCTAACAGGAAAAAAACTCCTCAAGAGATTTTCTTCTTTTTTCCCCTCCTAAACCTTAATACACACATAAATATATGTACATATATGCGCAGGTATACATATACATCTGGGCCTGTGCAGGTATTAGGGATGTTAATCCCGGGATCCCGGACTTTTTCAAGTCCCGAAAATCCCGTGATATTGGCAAATAATCCCGGTATTTTCGGGATTTGTAAATTGCAGTGGTGGCAATAATTCGTTTGTTTATTTAATATTTTTTTATATGTGTCTGGCTAATTAATACACATAACACCGTGCGTAATGGTTTAAAAAATTTAGTGTAATGTACTTAGGAAAACAGTATGGGTATGAAATTAAAGAGAAAATTCTGTAGAGAAAGAACAGATTAAATTTTTTGGTGCATAAGGTATTGAAAATGTCCTTACAAATTTTATCCTTGAATATCCTTTAAATTTTGCAATCTTTATTTTGAAAAATTATATGTTAAGGACTAATATAAACTCGACAACGTCCGCGAATATAGTCCTTCTAACTTTATTAGTTTAAAAAAATAAAATTGATTACAATACCTGTTGATTTCATTGATTGATTGATTTCAATACCTGTTCGTCCTTGGTGAACCCAAAAAATTTTAATTTGCTTAAATCCTACAGAATTTTCTCTTTCATTTTTATTATACATTGCACTGAATTTTAAAATAATTTTTTAGAATTTATCATATCTTTGAAATTATAAAGTTCTAATAAAAAAATTCTAAAACTAAAAACGTAGTTTTACTGCATTTGGCCCATAGTGTCGTGAGTATATTGATTGCTTGGTGTGTTTTGAAGTGCAAGTTGCAAGTGACTAAAAGTAACGTTGATTTTTTATAATTTTTTTGCTGGCGGTGTCACGCATTTTCTGCCAACAAAGTATGTTCGAAAATTTTTTATATGGAAGAAAATGCCCAGCATCGTTCAAAAAATCAACGGTATTTTGTAACTGCATGAAACTTGCATTTTATCCTACTTTTATTTAATGGGCTATACAACTGCGTTCCTCAAATTTTTCTAAAAATGCCGAGTAAAAAGTTTGAAATTTCGGTAATTTTTTGCACTTTTATAATTTTTGTACAAATTTTGAAATGCACATTTATATGCAGTTAATCTATACTAATTATATAGAGAGAAGTCCCTTTTTTGTAACAGGTAATCTCGCAAACGGCTGGACCGATTTTCATGAAATTTTGTATATAAATAGCTTTCGGTAACCACCATGTTTTAGGCTAAAAAAATATACTTTTTTCGGGAAAAATCGTATTATGGTCCGATTTGCTTAAAATTTGGTACGTAAGTAGCTTTTTAGCATATATTAGCATATATGATCCATTTTTTCCGTGAGTGGACCAGGGACCGATCTATTCAACCAAATCGTATTTACGGTCCG
This sequence comes from Rhagoletis pomonella, assembly GCF_013731165.1. NCBI lineage: Eukaryota > Metazoa > Arthropoda > Insecta > Diptera > Tephritidae > Rhagoletis > Rhagoletis pomonella. Next base: position 3,632,032 of record NW_023458557.1, on the reverse strand, counting down.
ATTTGCTTAAAATTCGGTACGCAGGTAGCTTTTTGGCATATATTAGCATATATGATCAATTTTTTCCGAGAAGTGGACCACGGACCGATCTATACGAAAAAATCGTATTTACGGTCCGATTTGCTTAAAATTCGGTACGCAGGTGGCTTTTTAGCATATATGCTCCATTTTTTCCGAGAAGTCGACCAGGGACCGATCTTATCTACAAAATCGTATTTACGCTCCGATTTGCTTAAAATTCGGTACGCAGGTAGCTTTTTGGCATATATTAGCATATATGATCCATTTTTTCCGAGAAGTGGACCAGGGACCGATCTATTCGAAAAAATCGTATTTACGGTCCTATTTGCTTAAAATTCGGTACGCAGGTAGCTTTTTGCCTGGATAAGCTTATAGATTCCTGTTTTCCAATTTTCATGCAATTTCGAATATAAATAGCTTTGAGCAACGACCATATCAAGGGGCAAATTCGTCACTAGGCAAGATTTTTTTGCGCCAATCAGAAACAGCGGATACTGTCAAAATATAAATATAATATATAATATATCTCAACTAATATATATTTTGAAAGCCGTTTTTTTAGTTTTCGTAAGGCTCGAGAGCGGTTGAACCGTTTTTTAAACTGCCACCTGCCGCACGTGTCCCAAAGATGGTTTTAGGCTAAAAAAAATCTATATGTAAAGGGAGCGTGGCACTTCCCATACAAACCGAATTTCTCATGGTACATATCTCTGAAAGTGTGCATGGTAAAGTTCTGGAACTTGGTATGGAGATATACGAAATCAATCGCATACCCTTGGAGAAAAATTTAAGCTATTGTAAAAAGGGGTGTGGCATCTCCCATACAAACCGAATTTTTCATACCGCATATCTCTGGAAATTTTTTGGTGGAGTTCTGGAACTTTGTATGGAGATGAACGAAATAAATCGCATACTCTTGGAGAAAAATTCGAACTATTGGAAAAGGGGGCGTGGCATCTTCCATCCAAACCAAATTTTTCATATTGTATATCTCTGGAAGTGTTCATGGTATAGTTCTGGAACTTGGTACGGAGATATACGCAATCAACTCTTGAGGAAAAATTGGAACTATTGGAAAAGGGGGCGTGGCATCCTCCATACAAACCGAATTTTTCATACTGCCTATCTTTGGAAGTGTTCATGGTAGAGTTCGGGAACTTGGTATGGAGATATACGAAATTAATCGCATATTCATGAAGAAAGAGGGCAGCTGTTGGAAAGGGGGGCGTGGCACCTCCCATATAAATCGAATTTTTATACTGCATATCTCTGAAAGTATTCATGGTACAGTACTGGAACTTCGTATGGAGATATGTATGTAGCTGAAATCAAGCCCATACTCATGGAGACAATTTGGCTATTTGAAAAAGAGGTGTGAGGCCTGAAAACGTACCGACCTTTAGCTATCTTTGAATGTATTTTTTAATTCTTCTGTAGGTGTGTTTGTGAGTGAAATCCTCCTAAATGGTTGTACGGATTTTAACGAAGAGGAAAACATTTATTTCGATTTGCGAATAACCGTGCTATGAAAGCCGCACAACTGGAGAATTTCAAGAACTTCTTCACCGATATAACACTTTCCTTAGGTTATTTAAAGCGGCAAATGACCACCAAACCATAATCTTAGCAGACGAATGTGCCAATGGAAATCGTAAACGTGAATTGTTAGTGAAAATGTTGGACCAAAAAGTTTCAATAAAATATATAAAAATTTTGGGCGGGACGAAGTTCGCCGGGTCTGCTAGTTATCTATAAAACGAGGTCGCCTTTTATAAAAAAATTTGAATATTAAATAAAGAAAATAAATATAGACTAAACTGGTTGAAATAAGGCGTTTATTTTATTTCTGCCACTAGTATTATGAACTTATTTCAGCCACACAATACATATCGCCCACCGCTGTTTGATAGTTTGATATCTGTTTGATAGTTTCGAAATTTTCTGTCAACGAAAAATGTGTAGCATGATCTTGTGCCACTTTCAAATGCGTGTATCTCGTAATCTATTTACTGCTTTTCAAAAGTGAAAAGTGGAAGGAAAGAGTGACGGTTAGCAGAATATTTACCAATTAAAACTTGTATTATAGTTTAAAGGTTGTGCCAAAGAAACGTCCGCATTTAATTGACTTAAAAGTGAAATTGTACAATTAAAAAAAAGTTTTATTTAGTGTTTTAAAAAAATGTTTACAAACGTTAAAAAAACTCATCATAAATCGGTGGAATAGTCCCTGATCTCTTATTTCCCCATAATCTTATACTGCGATTTTGTGCGATATTAAAGAAATTATAATTTTTCTTAAGTAACTACTTGGCGCAAAATCAGGAGTTTTATGAAATAATTCACGGTGTTATAATTTAAAAGCTGGAAAAAAACCTGTCAGATAACAAAGAGAAAGTTTTAAATTTGAGGTCAGTGGAAGATTCGAGTCGATATTTAAAATAGAACGTACGAGGCATCTGTGTATTGGGTTGGGGTTGGGGCTATTTTTTGGAGGTGTGACAATTACGGGTTAATTTTTGCGCGGCAAGACCACTATTTCTAGTCCTACTACTGGGCCAAGTTTTAAATTGATATCTCAACTTTTAGAATTTTGGCCACAAAATAGGGTCAAATTTCCCATAGTTCACCGTCTTCAAAAGAGTCACAACTCAAAATTTGGCGTTTTTGAGATTATGCGGTAAAAATGTACGGAGAGCTTTTATTTACCTTTCAGCAAAATCTGGAGCAAAGTCTTTTGTTAAAAAAGACCTAAGGTAAAGTCTTCCTTGCCCATATGATTACCATGTGCTAAGAAATAGTTTTTCGCATTTTCTGACAAACGTAATATTTTGAGTTGTGACTCTTTTAAAGACGGGTTTTTTGCATCGAGCTTTTTTCGACATGCCTTAAGTTACTTTCTAAGATATGTAAACGCTAAAGTAAATGCGTATAAATTTAATTACTGTCTTTTGCTATTTGACTAATGAAATGTTTTTCAACTTAAATAATAAAGTACATTTCAAACCCATTTATTTATTATTTATTATATGGTAGGACAGCTTCTCAAACTATATTGATGCAATTTTTTCATGTTAAGTTGTTGGAAAATAATTAATATCTTAATCCCGGGATCCCGGATTGTATGAACGATGTCCCGAAAATCCCGGCATCGAAAAAATTAACATCCCTAGTAGGTGTATGAAGTAGAAATTTAGGCGGCTAAAGTGGAACAAGTAGGATCACTTTGAAGAAACTATTTGTTTAAATAAAGAAAAATAAATACAATAGTGTTAAATTAAGTAAGAATATAATAAATGAAATGAAATTTCGTTGAAAGGAATTTGACGGAATAAACTTACATAAAAGTTAAATGAAATGAGTTTAATAAACTCAACTACGAATAAATGATATGTATATTATTAAATTAAATAAAGTTAAAAAAAAAAACAAACCAAAAGAAAATCCTAATAATAACCTAAGTAAGTCAACATAAAATAAAAATTTAGTAGACATTAAAAAAAAATAATTTTAAATAGTAACCATATAAAAATTGTTCCCAAAAAAATGGTCACTATATGAAGAACTTTATGTAAATCCTAATACACATAATAATAATAATAATAATAATAATAATAATAATAATAATAATAATAATAATAATAATAATAATAAGGATTGAGACTAGTTAGATCCTGTTCATGGCATACTGGAACATGTATACGATTAATTCGACATTGGGCTGGCGAGAGCAGTATTCCACCACTTTAGTATGTGAGGGTGACACCTCACAGAAATGGCTGGTGGGCTAATGCTGCAATCGCCTCCGTCTCGTTAAAACCCTGGCAGGTCTTCAAGTACGTTCAATACACGTCGCCATTTAGTTGGCCGCACAGGTCCAGTTGAGATTTACTCCTGGTTTTGCGCTGTCTTGGCTCTGAACACAATATCCCATAAGGACTTGTATCAACCCTCGCGATGGCCTGCTCCTTTGAGAGAAGGGAACTTCGGGACACTTAAAGCGACTGTGCTACGTGTGGAGATAGCGGCTTGAAGCGGAGACCCAATAGAACTGACACGATTAAACAAATAACAAAAACAACTGTAATGGGTGTAGATGCTCCCGAGGAAGAATGCAGCGCATTTAGAAAGAGCAGTAGAGTTGTGCGCTCCCCCCACAAACTCCTCTGCAGGCAAAAGCCGGCACCACGAGCACGGAGAGAGCCGTCGACGTGGTGCAGAAGGGTACACCTTCGCAAACGGCAACTCCCGGCAGCCGGGACGGTGGTCATCAAACGCCAGCTGCTGCAAACAGAGACAAGCATGCCACCGCAAGCTTGGGAACGTGCGAAGGCAATGAAGATGAGCAATTGGCCCAGATTCGGCTCGTCTTGAAGAAGATGCAGAGTGCTGTCTCCAAGCAGAAAAATGTGTCCATGGACATAAAGACGGGTATGGCCCAAATCGAGGAGAGCCTAAATATACTAAGCTACCTCCGAGAGCACCGCCGGAAGGGGTCTACCCTTTCCGAGCTGCAGAAAACTGGCCCTGGCTCGCAAAAGAAAGCTCGAACTCGATCCGACTCCCCAACAGGCGAGCCGGAAAAAAATACTACTAATAATAATAAAAATAGTAGTAAAAATATTATTATTAATAATCCTAATAACAATAATGGTAATAATAATAATAATGCACAGAAAACCGTACCAGCTAATCAATGGAAAACGGTTGGAAAAAGCAGAAAGCCCAAGCCAGGGCCAGCGCCAGGTGAACCCTTGGTCAATAAGCCGCGGCGACCAGCCGCAAAAAAAGAAGAGGGTGAGAAAAAATAAGAGTCTCGCCAAACTAATCATTAAGCCAGCTGAATGCAAAACCTATGCAGAGGTGCTGGGAACGATACGTGGTAAGACCCAACCTGAGAAGACGGAGACCGTAATTCGATCTGTTCGGAAAACCCGCGAAGGCGGCGTGCTCATCGAAATGGAGCGCTGTGGCGACCACTCAGCCTTTAAGGAAAATGTGTGCACTGCCTTGGCCAGCTTGGAGACGCCCGTATTCTCACTAGACGTTTACGTCTAGAAGTTCTGGGCATGGACTGCCTAACCACGGCCCCAGAAGTGGAGAACGCTATACGCGGGGAGTTGGGAGACAAGATGAATGGCCAACTTCGCGTCTCTCTCCTCGCTGTAAACTCGCGAGAACAAAGAATGGCTGTGGTGGAAATCGACGAACTGCCAGGCCGGACTCTTGTTGAAAAGGGGAAGCTGCGAGTAGGTTGGATTATCTGCCGCGTCCGAGAGCGCGCGGATGGCCAAAGGTGTTTCCGCTGTCTGTGGTATGGCCACAAAAAGGCGGCATGCAAAGGCCCAGACAGAAGCAGTTCATGCTGGAAATCTGGTCAGCAGGGCCACATAGCCTCTGCATGTAAAGAAAGCCCAAGCTGCTACCTGTGCTCGGCAGGAGATGGACAGAAAAATGCCAATCACCTGCCCGGATCGGGAGCGTGCAAGGCCTTCAGGGATGCCCTTGCTGAGGCTAAGACAAAGCTTGGGAGAATATGATTAAATTTATACAAGGCAATATGAACAGGAGTAGGGTAGCTGATGACCTGCTGGACCAATTGGTTCTTGAACAAAGAGCAGACGCTGTCATCATCAGTGAACCCTATAGAACAAAGGAAACCTGGCATGTTGATCAATCAGGCTCGGCCGCGATATGGATTGCTAACCCCAACCATCGCGCAGAGAGCAGCGGGATCGGACGCTGCTACGTCTGGGTTAAAATGGCGCAAATCACTCTGGTGAGCTGCTACCTGTCTCCAAACGACACAGTCCCTGTCTTCAGGGAAACGCTCGAAGACCTTGAAGACGAATTGCGCGATATAACCGGCCACATAATTGTTGCAGGAGATTTCAACGCAAGAGGCGTGGAATGGGGTATGCCCCAAACAAACACCAAGGGAAGACTGGTCCTTGAAATGGCAGCCCGCATTGGCCTGACCATCCTCAACACCGGAACGACCCCTACATAGCAAAGGCCGGGTTTTGGATACTCTATCCCTGACATAACCCTGGTCTCGGAAAGCCTTCTTCGAAGGGCTGACGGATGGAGAGTGATGGAAGACCTGAGTGGTAGCGACCACAACTACATAACCTTCCAAGTCACTGACATAACGCGAGGGTAAACACGTAGTATCCCTCGCAGGAAACCAGGATGGAACCCGTCTAGGGTCGATGTTCGCAAGTTCGATACGTCACTCCTAGCAGATTCCCAAGGTATTTCACCCACAACGGGAGAGATCCACAACAAGGAGTCTTGTACTAAGCTGGTCGAAGAAACTATGCGCTGCTTTCACCGGGCATGCAAAGCCTCAATGCCACAGAGGAGAGCATGGTCAGGTAAAAAGCAGGTATACTGGTGGAATGACCGAATTGCTGAGCTGCGAAAGGCCTGCCATAGAATGCGGAGACTCGCAACGCGCGCTCGTGGTAGACCCGAGGCGCTGACCAGAGCAGCAGCCTACAAAAGCGCTAAGAAAGCACTTGGGGCCGAGATACAGAAGAGTAAACGGAACTGCTGGAAAGCGCTATGTGACGAAGTGGATCGCGATCCCTGGGGCCAGGGATACAAAATAGTGATGAAAAAGTTCCATACATCATCGCACGCGATGGATTAGGCCCGAGTTAAGAATATAATGGATGCGCCATTTCCCACACACCCACTAAGAGCCGATACAGTGTTCGTCGAGGAGCAAGCCGAGGCACTACTGTTTTTGACAGACGAGCTGAAGCTAGCCCTGCGAAGCATGAAAGACGGCAAGCCTCCAGGCCCAGATGGCATACCAGCGGAGGCAATCAGGTTAGCAGCGGAAACGAGCCCTGATCTTCTGCTTAACATTTACAGCAGCTGCCTTAGGGTCCGGGTCTTCCCAAGCCAATAGAAGAAGGCGAGACTGGTGCTTATACCCAAGGGCAAAGGGGACCCAAACTCTCCTTCATCCTTCCGGCCACTCTGCATGCTAGACACAGCAGGCAAAATGATGGAGAGTCTGCTCAAAATACGCTTGACGTCAGCCATAGAAAGCGAGGGAGGCCTTTCACCCCGACAACATGGCTTCAGGAAGGGACACTCAACTATAGGAGCAATTGGCGAAGTAGACGAGGCGGTACATAAGGCCGAAGAAGCCTGCCACCAGGCGCGGCCAATAGTGCCGCTAGTCACACTGGACGTCAAGAACGCCTTCAACTCGGCAAGATGGGACGACATGCTGGATGCCTTGGAACGGTCATTCAAGGTTCCAACATACTTGCTAGATATGATCCGGGACTACCTCAGAGACCGTTGGCTTTGGTACGACACAACACAAGGTCAGAGAATAACCGGCGGAGCGGCACAGGGGTCTGTACTTGGCCCGGACCTCTGGAACGCCACGTATGACAGTCTGTTGCGCACGGTAATGCCGGAGATCGCCTTCCTTGTCGCCTTCGCGGACGACGTGGCCGCCGTCATAACAAGAAACGTCCAGCTAGCACAGCTCGAGCTAAACCAGGTCATGCGTTACGTTAGTGGATGGATGAGCGATCACGGTCTGCAATTGGCTACAGCCAAAACGGAGATCGTGCTCCTCACCAGGAAACGGATCCCAACAATTATAAATATGATGGTCGGACCTCAACTCGTGACGACTTCTAGGTCTACAAAATACCTAGGGATGAAGCTTGACAGAAAACTCACATTCTGGGAACACAACCATGGAGTATGTGAAAAAGCTGCGCAGAGCACGGTGGCTCTAATGATGACAGCGGTCCAATCGGTGCTCCTGTACGGGGCAGAAATATGGGCCGACGTATTGAAAGTCAAAAAATACCGGATTCAAATGTGTTCGGTCCAGCGCAGAGGGGCACTACGCATTGCTTCTGCATACCGTACAGTGTCCGCGGACGCGGTCCTGGTTATTTCTGGCGTCATGCCAATTGAGCTACTCGCTTACGAGCGAAAAAGAGATTTACAATCTCAGTGCCGAGATAGGTCGAGCAGCTGCCGCGGCAAGGGCGCGCGAGCAACTGATCCAGCAGTGGCAACAAAACTGGAACGCGAGCACAAAAGGTCGATGGACGTACTCCCTGATAGCCGACCTTCAAACATGGCTGAACAGACCACATGGGAAGTCGATTTCTACCTGACGCAATTCCTCACCGGTCATGGTTACTTCTGGGAATATCTTCATAGAATGGGAATGGTGGACTCACCACTACTGTGGAAACGTCGAAGATAACGTGTACCACACATTCTTCGCCTGCGAACACTTCTTGATTTCGCGCAGAATGTTGGAAGAAAGACACGGAGACATAACTCCGAACAACATAGTTGGGGTAATGATCTCCAGCGCAGAAAAATGGAAAGCAGTTGCGAGATACCTGAAATTCGTACTCCGCTGCAAACGAGAGGACGGTTGTCTACTGAGGACACCCGAATGAAACGCCCCTACAAAAGAGCAGCCCCAAGGCTCTAACAGCGCGCTCCTGCATCTGAAGACATGCAGAATTGCGGTGCCAGATGCAGGATTCTTGCGCGGGCGGTGGGAGTTTGGGTTTTAGTGGGTAGCCCAACACGCTTCTGTGGGAGTCCCACAATCGGGGAAGGTAGTATAGAGACTAGCGCCCCCGGCCAGTGCATAAAGCATTTCCCTCTCCTACGGCAAAAAAAACAAAAAAATTAAAAAATATACCTAAGAAAAAGAGAAAATATAAGAGTAAACGAAAATAATTAGACTTACCTTTGACATCAATCTTACCTGAGCTTAAATATACATAGCTGGAAATCGCTTATTAAAATCAGCTTACCTTAATTTCTTAAACCTACTTACCTACGTGATTTAATTTAACTTTCTTCTGCTGACTGCTTTAATTTGTATTTATATTTATTTGATGTTTGTTCCCAGCACAACAATTTAACAAAATTATTTTAGAGTGCCAGTCAAGATAAACTAAAGTAAGTAAACAGATTACAGATTGATATTATAATCTTAAATTGCATATATAACTAAGTCTATGAACTAAGAATAGAATTTATGTAATATTGAAGTAAGCAAAATTTGGGGAAATTAATAATTAGGTTTGAAGGATAACAATAAAAGGAAAAGAAAAGAAAATAGGCCGAAGAAAGAAAAAAAATATTAATTTGAATAACTTATAAATTACTATAGTAAGAGATTAATTCTTTTTTAAAATGCAGTGCATTACTTAATAGCCTTAGTCTAGTCTGAAGTTAGTTCCAAAGACGTATGGATATGATGAAAAACTGACGTTCAGATGTTAGAGTTCGATATTTCGTATGTGTTAGAAGTACTGACCTCGATGAGTGAAGAAAATGGAGCCTTCTATAAAGATAAAAGGGTTCTTTTGTATATATTGTTTTATGTAGAGTCGATAGCGTTTTAACCTTTAACAAGTTGTCAAAAGAAATATTAAGCAACCTTTCAGCATGTGCTGATACGTGGTCAAGTCTGTTTAGCCCATATACATATCTAGCAATGTTGTTATAGACAACATTTAGCTTCTTTTTACACACATAGTCACAATTTGCATAAATCTCACAGCCATAAAGCAGCGTAGGTATTAAATACGCTTTCGCTAAAAGTAGTCTTATGTTTAACGGAGTGAAGTACTGTGTTAACCAGAGTGTACGAAGCATTCCATACACTTTTCCTACCGTACTAAAAATGTGTTCTTTCCATGCCAAAGATTTGTTAATGACTACACCAAGATTTTTTACCGTGTCAACATATTCTATAACTGAGTTGTCAAAGATAACATTATCTAGGCCATTTGTATTGAATGACCTTCTATGAATAACGATTCATTTTGACTTGTTAGGGTTTAGCCATAAGCCATTCACAGAAGCCCATTCACCTACATGAGCCAAGTCATTATTCAGGTTACTAATACACACGCCAGTACGATCAGAAGGACAGCATAATTACTTAGGGAGGTACATTAGGTTCCTAATAATGGGGCTACTGATATTAAGGTGCGCCAGTAGCCATGCCGAGGGAGGCCCAGCACCGGGCGTCATATCACCACCAGTGGAGCCCTATATTCGGCCTTTGTTTTATTCTGATTCATTCCGTTTCGATGTTTGACAGGCATGACTGTTTCTCTGCTATGGCGCAGGGAACAGTGGTGAATGCAAGAACCCAGCCCAGCCGACATGACTAGCCATAGTGCACCCTTTTGTGTAATGTCGCCTGCATTCACTGCTGCTCCCATCGTATGCGTACCATAACAGATGGCGCCCAACGGGGTAGCCTGAGGTCTGGTCAGGTTGACTGGTCTTGACTGGCACATAAGGCATCACCATCCCGCAAGTCCCAGGGGGCATGTGTTTGCTGCCCCTTGCTGCGTTGCGGCGGGATAAGTGGAGTTGAGTGTGCTGGTTTGAATCGGTCCTCTTGGTCAGCAACCGAAGGCTCTCCGCGACTTCACGTCACGCCCTCCTGAGTTTTGCATTCACCCAGTGAGGCAGTGATAAACGCACTTTGTTTTTTTTGGAACTTTGACTTTTTTTCTCCGCTTTTTCAGTGGTCCGATATGTCGGCATCGGAATTGGGGCAAAATTTGTTCGCTAAGTGGGGTTTAGTTTAAATACATTTTTGCTTTTAGTTTGTTTCCGAACATTTTTGTGGTTTTTTTCTGAAAAAAAAGTTGCTAATAATTAAACTTTTCTTTAGGACCCCAACTCACTCCATAGGTCTGCGCTGGCGCTCCTGGGCGCCTACGTATGTTTGTTTTTGTTCCTTAATTTTCGCAGACTTGTGCCTTCTTAATGTCAAGAGAGGGTCAGCATTCCCACTTGAATTCGACTTGAAATACATAATTCCCGTTTATATTAAAATACTCCCACCTGAATTTTACTACACATATATTTACCATGGTTATTTAAACAACCTTATATGCTTATGTACTATCTACCTCTATATATTTTGCTTGTTTTTTTTTCGGTACGTTTATTCATATTCAGTACGCATACTGAATAAAAGGTTATTATTTTCGATTGGTTTTTTTTCGTTTAATTGCCGCGATCAGGCACGGCAGTATCCCGCCACTCGACTAAATCTCGTATTTTTTTATCTTATTTGAAAACTTTTTCTCGGCCTTTACTTTGGCTTAGGCTGTTGACAGCCAGCCTTAACTAACAAATTTTTTTCTCGGATTCTCGATTTTGGTTTGAGCTCTGGGACTTTAATTTGAATTGGTCTCGACCTAACGAATACAATTTCTTGATTTTCCAATTGCAGATGATTCGCTGTATGGAACAGCAGCACAGGCTTACGCGCAGTAGCTCTTTGAGAGGTAGCGGCGTTAAGTCAAGAGGGGCCGGGAGGAATACCAATCCCTCTTTGCCAGCAAATAATCGTCCGGTGATGCATTCACCTATTGCTGAATACCGGTTTTGTTGAAGGGACTGCAGAGGATAGAAGTATACGTCCCAATGGCGGAGTGCCTATAGGAGATTCGTGGGTTTGGGTGCTACATCAGCTCTTACGTACATCGCAAGAACAATGCGAGAAAATATGAATGCATTATAAGCAGTAGTGACTGCCTCTCAAACTGCATTTTCATTAATTAATTAATTAATCCCAACGGCTTTTTACCCTCCATTCCCGCCCAACCGACACGAGGGGCGCAGTCCGCATGACGTACGGAAACTTTTTTTTTTTTTTTTTTTTTTTTTTAGTTTTTTCGTGCCGAGTAGTGGAAACAGGAGTTTGTTAAGTGTCGAGATCTAAAACTATTCAGCTACAGAATCAAATTCATCAGCTGATTGGATATGCTAAAGATAGTATTTCAATTATTGAGAGTGGAAATAATAGTTTTCTTTATAGTAAAAATCGAGTCCGATACGTCAAACGTGCTGGAATGACAGTTAAAATCTTGACATAAACCACGGAATGATTCGTTTAGTTCAAAATTAGTTTTGCATGGCTTTAAAAATAGAGGTCGAAAGTGTCTTGACACTCGAGAAGGAACATTAAAATTTACCTCAGCCAGGAGGGCCGGGCTATTAATCAAGCCTGTCATTAATTTTACGATAAATATTATACCCAGCATTTCTCTACGACTTGCGAGTGTAGGCAAATTTATGAGCTTTAGACGACTTGTGTAAGGGGGGAGATTGTAATCTGAATCCCAGTTAAAATTACGCAATGCAAAAAGCAAGAATTGTTTTTGAATTGATTCAATCCTTTCTGAATGAACTTGGTAGCGGGGATTCCAAACAATAGATCCGTATTCTAGCATAGGTCTAACTAAACTGGTAAAAAGAGCTTTTGTAACATAAGGATCTTTGAACTCTTTTGACCATCGCCTTACAAATGCAAAAACGCCTTTGGCTTTATTGACTGTAACATTAATATGATGGTTGAAATTGAGTTTGGAGTCCATTGTGATACCAAGATCGACAAAATTGGATACCTGCTCCAGATTATAATTTGATATTGAATAAACAGCTGGTTGAACAGCCCTCCGAGAGAAACACATAACTTTACATTTTTGAAGGTTTAGTGGCATATAGTTTGTATTACACCAACTAACCACGTTGTTCAGATCCGCTTGTAACAAAGACCTTTCTTCGATAGAGGACAATGTTTTAAAAAGTTTCACATCATCGGCATACATTAAAATTTTTGAATGTTTTATTATAGAAGAAATATCATTAGTGAATATCAGGAACAGAATCGGACCAAGGTGGCTTCCCTGAGGAACTCCTGAAGAAACTTTAATGATGTTGGAAGAACAATTATTAACAATAACTCTTTGTGTTCTATCAGAGAGGTAAGATGAGATCCATTGAAGGAGACTGGGCTGAAAGCCGATTAGGTCGAGTTTACTGATGAGTAACGAGTGACATACTTTGTCAAAAGCTTTACTGAAATCGGTGTAAATTACGTCGGTATGAGCATTTTATCTAAAACCGTTTGAGACATGAGTTGTAAACTCCAATAAATTAGTAATAGTAGATTTTCCTTTAGAAAACCCGTGTTGAGATTGTGTAATTGAAGAAGATATAGAATATGTCAGCTGGTTAACAATAATTGCTTCGAATAATTTGGGGATAGCGGAGAGTTTCGCTATGCCTCGATAGTTTTCTATAGACGACCTGCTGCCGTTTTTGTGAAGTGGTATTATGAAAGACTCCTTCCAGGCTGACGGAAAAACGCCATGTTTAAGTGACAAATTGAATAGAGTTGTTAAAGGCTCGCAGATGTTATCAGCGCAGTTTTTAAGAAAACAGGTCGGAATACGATCAGGTCCAGGCCTAAATGACGCTTTTAAGGTTTTTAAAGAGTGTAACACTTCATCGGAAGATATTACTGGAATATAAGCAGAGTTGATTGGACAAAGCTCGTACGGATAGTCTCCACTTATAGGGAAGTCTACAGAATAATTGGACCTAAAGAACCGAGCAAACATGTTGGCAATGAGTTGGCTGTCGCTAGATACAGTGTTGCGATAATGCATAGCGGACGGAAAACCATGTGCCTTACGCTTTGAATTTACGAAACCATAAAATGATTTGGGATTGTTAATTAAATTCTTCTTAATTTTACATAAATATGAATTATAACATTTCTTATTTAATGCAAAGTAGCTATGCCGCAAAACTGAGTACCTTAGGTAATCACTGTGTAAGCCTGTTCTTTTATACAGTTTAAAAGAGTGCGACTTTTTATTTTTCAATTTTTTAAGCTCTTTAGTGAACCATAATTGTATTGGTTCTTCATGAACAATATTACGTATTGGCACATACTTTCGAAACAAATTGAAAACAGTATCATTAAAGTGCTCAACGCTACGCTCCACGTCATCTCTATATATTGGCCAAGATAACTTTGAAAGTTCTTTGTTAATTTTCCTGAAATTTGCTTTCGCAAAATCATATCTAGTACTTGAATTTGACTTATTATTATGTATTTCATTTATGATTTCGTAGTTTAACTCAAGAGCAGGATGGTATGCATCTTCCGGCAAAACTAGGGGATCACACCGATTAATAGAGGCCTTCGGAACATCATCAACGTAAACGAGATCCAAGACCTTTCCAAACTTATTTGGACATATATTTATTTGTTTGAGGCATAGTTCAGCCATTTCCTCCAGAAATACATTGTAACTATCTCTAGATGAAACTGGTACAACATCGGTGTCAATGATGTTCCATGAAATATGTGACAGATTTAAATCGCCCAAAACAATCATAGAATCGGATGCCGTAAGCATTGCATTTACGGTCTCAAGTAAAGAAACTAGCTGCATATATACCGATACGGCAGAATTAGGAGGGATGTAGCAAAGAGCTAAATAAATATAAGTCTTTCCAGCCTGTACACGTATACATTTAAATTCGGTATATTCAGTGACAGGAAGACTAACTTCCTCGGATGGTATCGATGAATGCACCGCAAAAAGAACACCACCGCCGATTCTGCACACGCGGTCACTCCTGTATATTTGATATTCATTTGGAAGAATTTCGGAATTAAAAATATGAGGTTTGAGCCATGTTTCGGTCAAGGAAATAATATTATAATTGCAGTCAAAACCTTTTAAATATAAGTCAGTTAATTTGGTATTCAAACCTCTAACGTTTTGATAGTAAATACTTAAATTAGACTTGCGAGTTAGTTTTTTGAATCAGAATTAAGCCACAGGATTGGAAGGTATTCTATGATGGCACCGGTAGCATTACTGCTATTGGCCCGTAGTCATAGTCAAAATAAAGTCGACTTTAAAGTTAGTTGCAGCTTTTTGACATAATTTTCAATGGGATATCTTGTCAAAAAAGCTGCAACTAACTTTAAAGTCGACTTTATTTTGACTATGACTACGGGCCATTTTCTTTAAGCTAAATACGTTGTGTGAGCGCACGTAATGTACTGACGAACAGTTAGTGGCAAGCCTCCACCTATTTTTGTCAGGGCGAGCTGAGGAATGGTATTGGTTGTTCACTGAGCAGAATCCAAATGCGACTTATCCTTTTCTGTGTTATTCTATCAGGTGGGAATTCGGCACCTCAAAGAGTGACCATGAGATAATGATGGAGATCTCAATGCGTCGTCAGAAGGCTAATGACTCGTATGATACATTTCATACAGATATATTTGCCTTGAACGCGAGACTAAGAGAATGTCGGAGAACCTGTTAATGGACATACTGAAGAGGAACGTTACCAGCAGCCTGAAGTTGATGCTGTTCAATGCTGGTGCGCAGACTCTACATGAACTTCGTGACGTTGCAAGGAAAGGCGAACAGATCCTGAAGGAAACCCAGAGCTTGGTACCGAATTATACAGAATGTCATGTCTACGATACAATGGCTATTATATCTGATGAATTAACAGGAGGACTGGATGGAGAAATAGACCCACAAGTGGATGCGCTAAATTTTCAGAGGACTAGGAAACCGGACTACTCAGGAATACAGTGTTGGAACTGTGACAAGATGGGACACTCTTAGATCTATTGCGAGGAAGCGATTTGGAACGTGTTCTGCTTCAAGTGTGGACATAAAGGGGTAGTCACTCCAAGATGCCCCAGAGATCATCCACGACAGGTTAACCGGAACCCGAGCGAGAAGGCAGTCGGGATTCTCGTTCGGCACCCTAGCCCCCGAAGCAGGGAGTACAGGAGCAGCAGCCTCCTGTAATAAACCAAAAAGAAAGCCAATCCCAGCCAGAACCATTCATTTGCATGGAGATATCAGTAGTTCGGAGAGTAGTACCAGTCGCTCGAGGGTTTCACCTAGGGTCATCATAACTTTCCCAGATAGTTCCGATAGTTCCCATTCAGAGTACACATTTTCTTCGACATCCAATCCTCTGCAGGCTCGAATTCTTGGAGCTTCGCGTAGGGATGTCGCATGTCAGTTAGCTTAGAGCAAAGAGAACAGGATTATTAACGGATAAGGGCGGATATTTTCGAAGAGCAACCAAAGCTGGTAGTTTAAGAAAATACTCTGCAGTCTAGAAAAAGATTATCTAGCCGAATAAATATGTAAAAACTTCTGCGAAAAATTCCTATAACATCAGATGAAAGACCGCTAGCAAGGATTAAAATACACGACAGTTTCGGTGTTGGTTTATTGGATTCCAGAGTAAACATTTCCATTCTTGGAAGCGGATGTGAAGAATTCCTAAAAAGAAACAATTTAAAATATCATCCTTTGCGCGCGTTTGTTCACACCGCTGGGGGATATTATCAGAAAATATTCGGCTCAATATCTTTACCGGTTACCTTTAAAAATATTACGAGGACTATCCGCTTTTATCTCGTACCATCATTAATCCAAGAGGCATACCTGGGAGCTGATTTCTGGAAGGCACTTGCGTTAGCACCTGATTTATTTCCAACTGTTTCCTGTTTAGACTTTCCAAATGAAGATGAGCCAAACTTCCATCAGCTCACACCAGATCAGAAGTTAGCATTGCAAGAAGTTATTCAGGAGTTTCCCTCGTTCGAAAAGTTAGGACTAGGTCAAACCAGTTTTGTGACACACCATTTAGACACGAGTGATACGGTTCCAATTAAAAGCAAGCATTTTCCTCTTTCACCACCGAAGCAAGCAGAAGCCTATAGTGAAACTGAAAGGCTACTCAAAGGGGGGATGATTGAGGAATCGAATTAACCATAGTGTAGTCCAGTGGTACTAGTCCGGAAACTAGGCAAGGTCAGGCTGTGCATAGATTCCAGGAAGGTGAACGCGCTCACAAAGAAAGACTCGTATCCGTTGCCCCACATTAATGGGTTTGTTAAGCAGGTTAAAAGATACAAACTTTATAAGTGGTATTGATTTGAAGGATGCTGTCTTTCAAATCAAATTAACAGAATCGTGTAAGGAAAAGACGGCATTTGCGGTTCCAGGGAAGCCATTGTACCACTTTAAAGTAATGCCTTTTGGCCTGTGCAGCTGACCACAAACAATGAGCAGGCTGAGGGATAAGGCTATTCCTTCACGGTTACGATAGAACGTCCTCGTCTACCTGGATGACCTGATGGCGTGCAGCTCAAATTTTGAAGACCATTTGGAATTGCTGAAGCAAGTGGCGAAATGCGTACGGGAAGCGGGACTTACAATCAACGTTAAAAAAGCAAGTTCTTCCAGAAGGAAATTCGGTTTCTCGGGTACTTAATGGTCGTTTGAAAGTAGACCCAGGTAAGATAGATGCGATAAAGGATTTTCCGATTCCAAAGTCTCCTCGTCAGGTTCGCAGGTTTATAGGAATGGCAAATTGGTACAGGTAATTTATTACCTGTACATTGCCTCCGCAAATGACCTGGTCTCTTTAAGCTAACTCCGGAGGCGGTCGAAGCATTTGGTAAACTTAAGGTTGCACTCTGGCACAATCTGATTTTACTAAAGAATTCGTGATCCAATATGATGCATCTAGGAGAAGGAGGCGTGTTATTCCAGCTCGATGGGGATGAAGCAGAGCATCCCATAGCTTTTGTATCAACGAAGTTCAATAAGGCTCAGCGGAATTACACGGTGACCGACCTGAAATGCCTCGCCGAAATAGTTAGTGTCAAGCGTTTGAGACCATGTATTGAAGGATTGCCTTTTGGAATAGTTGCTGACCATTCAAGTCTCAAGTGACACAAAAGGACTTGAGTGGCAGGATTACAAGATGGTCGCTTCTATTGCAACGATACATCTTTAGAATGGAGAATCGCAAAGGTTCTTTAAATGTTGCGCCGGACACCCTTTCGCGTTTTGACGTGGACGAATTGTCTGCTACCACACCTCTTGAAATTGACTTGGCATCAGCGAAATTCGACGCCGTAGAGTACTCGGAGCTTCGTGAAACAATTAAAAACAATCAAGAAGGGCTACGCGATCTAAGCATAGTCGACAACAGAGTTTACAAAAGAGTGAGTTCCAAAGAGGTGTGGAAGAGGAAGAGTATTCGCTCTGGCGTTTGTGGTTACCCGAAGGCAAGGTTTGGCACGCTGCACTAAATCGAAATTTTTACTATCACTAGGGCTTCAGTGATAGTGCATTTTAAATTTCACTACCACTATATGGTTAGTGGAAGTGCATTTCAAATTTCACTACCACTACATGGTTAGTGGCAGTGAAAATTGTTTTCACTACCACTATGCACGTAGTGGCAATGCATTTCCAATTTCACTACCACTACACTAATAGTGGTAATGAAATGCTCAGTGCATTGAAAATTTAGTGCAGCGTGCCCAACCCTGCCCGAAGGGCTGATGGAGTGTGAAATCAAAGGCTCACACGATTCCAATGCTAGTTACCATGGAAGTTGTCAGAAAACTTTAGAGCAATGGGCAATGCCTTCATATCCGAGAGGCCTTTCCAGCGTCTTTACTGTGATTTCTTAGGACCATATCTTGGATCAAAGCGAAGAAACCAGTTTTTGTTCATAGTGCTAGACCATTTTTCCAAATACGTATTTTTGAAGGCGATGCAAAACTCGACGTTGGCGGGGTCTGGAGAAAGTCGCCTCCGCGTGGTGCACCCTGGGTAACGGCAAATGGCCTGCGGCCTCTAAAACTGAACGGTAGCGACCTTGACTTCGTCCTCTGACTACGATTTTGAAAACGATTTGGATTTGCCGATCCCTGAGCTGATGGTTGTGGTATCCTATCACCTGAGTATGCTGAGTTGATAATCAGCAGAAATGCCGCAACTGCCCCCATCCCGTTAAAGCCCTGGCAGGCCTCAGAGCAGATTCACATTCCCGTTGCCTTTAGGTTGGTGGTGTAGATGCGGTTGAGATGACTCCCGTCTTTGCGCTGGTCGGCTCCGAACTCATGACCCTATGAGGGCATGTCTCAACCCTCGCCATAGTCTTGTTCAGATGTAGCTTTGAGACCATTTAAAGGCGACTACATGCTCGGGTTTTGAATAGCGGCTCTTAGGGGACCCGAGCCCTCCGGACCGGAGGAGTTTGATGAAATCCTCCGATACTGCAACCCGCATCTGCCCACGCACAACTGAAGGGTTGCCAGATTTGAGGCGTCCGAGGATTCCGAAGAGTCGCGTCGACAAGCGCTGACATTACTCAATGCGGAATCCCTCGACCCCCTCGCCAAGTCCAGGGGAGTAGTCAGGGGGTCTACCGAATCCAGGGGTGATGGCTCTCAACCTCCTGAGGTGCCGGCAATGCGTGAGCGCGAGGCGGCGAAAGCCCCTATGAGTATGGAGGTAAAATCCATCGTGCCGGAGGCCGAAAGTGCTGAGGATGCTCTCTCAACGGAGGGACCCGTCATCAGCATCGGACGGTTCTACGACAGGGCGAAAGGAGAGAGGCGCTTAGCCTTAGTAAACGAGGACGTCGAACTGGCGTGGCTGGATAGGACATTGGAAGATGAAGGTCATGCAAATAAATCTTCAACACTCTAAGGCGGCGTCCGCAAGTCTCCGTGGCTAACCAGTAACGGTATCTCCGGGACCAGGACTCCTAATTTCAAGCTGATGGTGCAGAAACTAGCAGGCAGAAACAAATTCAAAGCACCACCCAAATTAAAGCAACGAGGACATTGTGACTGTTAGCCTGGATAGCGGTGCCAGAAAGCTCTGGATTATATCCGCATGCATGGCACATGATGACGTGGTGGAACCACCTCCATTACTGCTACGTGAAGCCATAGCCGAAGCGAGGCGACGGAAAGCCGACGTAATTATCTGATCGGGCGTAAATTCACGCCACTCGTGCTAGGGAAGCTCATATATCAATGCAAGAGGCGAGTCACTTCTTGATTATATTCTAAGTGGGAACTTATGTATTTGTAATAGAGGAACCGAACCGACCTTTATAACCGCGGCTAGGCAAGAGGTTCTTGACCTTACCCTAGCCTCGTCTTCTGTAATATCCCGCATCTACGATTGGAGGGTTCTTAATGATCACTCCTTTTCGGACCATAGGTATATTCAGTTTTTCCTGGACGAAGATCGTCCTAAGAGTATCCCCTTTAGGAATCTAAGGAGAACAAACTGGGACCTCTATAGTAAAAAACTGCGGGAACTACTCCCGGAGGCCCCCAGGAGAGCTTAAGCACCGAAAGATCGATTGATATTGGTAAGTTTACATCAACTTTGTAAAAGTGCCATCGAAAGCTCATGCCCGCTAAGTAGGCCCGTGGGCAAAGTCCGACCAAAATGATGGACGGTGGAGCTCCCAGAACTCAGAGAGTCGAATAGACCTTTCGGCCTTGTAAACAAAGTCAGGAAGAGTGGACAACACTCCGACTGAGAACTCTATAAGATCGGACTGGGCATCTATAAGTCCGAGATGAGAAAGGCCAAAAGCGAGTCATGGAGTAATTTCTGCGAAGCCGTAGAAGGTCGCAATGAATCATCTAGATTTAGGCGAATCCTCCCGAGGAATCCCATACCCTTGGGATACTTGGGGTACGAAGAGCACAACTGGCTGTGCAGGTCTCGTGCCGCTGGCTCACCCCTATCTATGTGAGCTGCTTAGGAAGAGGGTACATCCCGAGGCTTGGAGGAGTGTAAGGGTCACGTTCATCCCCAAAGCAGGAAGGAACTCTCATGTATCCCCGAGGGACTTCAGACCAATCAGTCTCTCATCTTTCTTATTGAAGACTTTTGAGAGACTGATTGAGCTGTACAAAAGAAACAGGATCCCTCGAGAGCGTTTTAGCCTCTCTCAGCATGCCTACCTGGAGGGTAGATCCGTAGAATCTGCTCTGCACTCAATTGTCAAAGTCATAGAGGAGTCTCTTAAGAATAAAGATTTTGTAGTAGGTGCCTTCCCTGATATCGAGGGGCTTTCAATAATGTCCTACCTGGGGCGTTAATAAGAGCCCTTACTAAGCTCGGAGTCGAGAGCTACTAGAAAGGCTCATCACAGTGAGCAGAGGCACCCCGCAGGGAGGCGTCTGTTTACTCTTTCTCTGGATAGTCGTGACAAACGACGTTCTGGAGAAGTTGGAAAGGAGAGGATGCCGGGTTATTGCCTACGCGGATGACATGGCACTCATCGTCAGAGGAAAGTTCCTGAACACTCTGTACGATCTTATGTAAGGGTACCAAAACATGGTCACAAATTGGTCCGCTAGTTGCGGACTTGCTGTCAATCCTGGAAAGAGGGCGCTCGTTCTTTTTACCAGGAGGTACAAAAAGCCCCATGCCCAGCTCCCCTCAATAGGGTGTGTTCCACTTGTTCTCTCCGACGGGCTCAAGCTCTTGGGCGTGATCCTGGACGTGAAGTTGTCATGAAAATCAAATATTGAGGAACGAGAAAAGAAGGCATCGGCTCTCTACTTCTGCAAGAATGCCTTGGGTAAGGCTATATATGTTAAGAAGCTAGAGCGCGTGAAAAGGGCGGCGCTAGTTGAAATAAGCGGGGCGCCCCGGACCACTCCTACTCTAGCGCTAAATGCTTTACTCAATATCGTACCTGTGGGCAAAGTAGCGGCGGTTCGCTCAGCCATTAGGCTCAAAAGCACAGGCACTCGACAATTCTCGGAAGCTTCGACTTCCTGCCGAAGGAAATGGACCGGAGTCACCCGAAACTGGCCCCAAAAGTATCCTTCTCCACGCATATCCCTCCAAGGGACGAATGGTAGAAGGGTAGTCTCTGCAGAAGAGGTTCAGTAAACATCTTCGCAGATGGATCGAAGCTGGAAGGTAGAATTGGAGGAGGTGTCTACTATCAGGAACTCTCAGTATATTTTAAGGTCAGACTACCGGATCTCTCCAGCGTTTTGCAGGCCGAGGTGGTCCCTATAAAAGAGCAGCCGATTGGCTATGCATCAATGAATTGTCGACAAGGAGGGTAAATAAATACACTGATTTCCAGAAGGAAATCAGGGCGCTGGGATCGCTAATGGTGTGTTCAAAATTGGTCGGGGAATGCCAGCCCTCTCTGGAATACTTCCAAATCAAGCTGATTTGGGTGCCAGGGCACAGTGATATCACAGGAAATTGCAGAGCTGATGAACTCGCTAGGCAGGGCACCCTCGAGGCCATCACTTCGGACAGGGAGGGAATTGGAGTTCCGTTGGCAACCTGCGGTCTGCTTTTGCACAGATGGGCCTACAGTCGGCTCAGCGAGCGCTGGGAAAAAACCCCGACCTGCAAAATTGTAAGATTCTTCTGGCTAGTTGTGGACCGCAGGAGGGGCTACAGCCCCTACGGTATACGAGGAGAAACCGCCTCGTTCTACAAATTCCACCTCCACAGATCCTTAACTTATAGTCGTTCTGGGGTTAAGAGCGCGTCGAAGCCGACGCACTTAAATGCTTCTGGGGTCAGGTGCTGTCGCCAACGGGAAGGCAGGAGTGCCGGAACCGGGCTCCATGGGGGTCTCTAGGCAAGGGGCCGGATTGAGCGAGCGAGTTAGGGGGAGGTGGGGCTGGACGGAATCGCCAGCACCAACGCTGGCTCCTCACCCAGTCTTCCGGGTCTGTCCTCGAAGGCTCTCCACAAGAAGCCTTCGAGATTGCCTAAACGGCAGGTATCGTCGGCCGAAAGGCTTACTCCGACAGGCGCATGGCTACCAAGATTTTGGGGCGTTATGACGGTCAGGTCAGATAACTGAGAAACATTCAAAAATGCTCGAGTGAGCCAAAGGGGCGCTGTGTGGCCAGGACGAGAGGGCTAAGAACTCGACGAAAGGAGACGCGAGTGCGTATCCTGCAGGTTCTAAGAGACAAAGGTCTTAGGAGGGAGAAAACTCCGGCGCAAAAAGATACGGGAATGGGGGTGCGACTGCTCTGGGGGCAGGTAATTAACCTGGCGGTCCTCGATCGAAGCAGTTGACTAAGCGCCACCTCTCGATTCTCACAGGTGTACTGACCGGACATATTCCTATGGGAACCTACGCGGAACGACTCAAGATCGTCACGGATCCCTAGGTGGAATCGTCTCAGCACTTCCTACTCAATTGCCCTGCATTCGCTAGATTAAGGTTTAAGCACTTCGGTGTGCATCTCATCAACGCTCCCGAGGGACTCTCCGGAGTGGACATCAGCTGTTTGCGGAACTTTGTTGTGGGCACCAGTTCAAATTAATTTTAATGTAATGTGGTATCACAATGGACAGTTAAATGTCTAAGTGAGTCCCCTTCGCGGGCCTGCCACCTTAACCTAACCTAATCTACAACGCGACGTCGGAAAATGTAATTAGCTTCTTTAGTACAGAGGGTTTTCCAGCTTTCGGGGTCCCTCAATTCGTCCATAGTGATAACCGGAAGCAATTCATTTCGAATAAGATGCAACCGTTTTTTGAAAACTAAGGAGTTTTTCACTTTAAGACGGGGTTATACTCACCGCAAGCTAACGCCTCTGAACGAGTGCACATAGAGATTCTTTCGAAAGTTATAGTCTTTATGAAAGACAAACAGGATCACATGGACTGGACACATTCCCAAAATTCTGTCGGTTTAAAGAAGCGATTACCATACGTCCATTCAGAGCTAGCCATATTTCGCTCTATTCGGACAAAATATGATACAACATGCGTCAGCCTATAACATCCTGGAGAAACTTTGCAATTTTAAGCAAGGCAAGGCATAAATGCTAAGTTCTTGTCAAAATGCATCAAGTGTCGTGTACTGCGAAAGGTAGGCAATGCTTTGTACGACTTAGAGGATTTGAATGGCAAACCGATCGGTAGGTTCTGCCGTGACAATGCCTGAGTGTCTTCTTTTCTCTTAATGTCTTTTCACTGTGTTACGTGACCACGGGCCAGGATGAGTTAGAAACGCTGGTTGTTGTGTCCCACAGCTGAGGCGTGTGCACTGGCTCGTTCCCGGAGCTTCAGTTTCGTGAGATCATTTCAACAGTTGTGGAACCCAGCCGCTTTCTCGCTAGCCTAAAGTCCCTACAAGATAATATTATTGTTTGCACACTAGCTATTAAAAGGAAAATATCAACCAATCTCAACCTCTGATTTAAAAAATCGATAAGCGTCCCACGGATCCTATACCCAGCAGCGCGTGAACGGGTGTCGGCTGCTCTGTACCCACCCTACCTTGGCTTCTATGATGGTACAGAAGCCCCATTGGACCACCTAGCTGAGCTTACTGATAAACAAAAAATTTTCAGGTAAAAGTGTCACCGTTTTTGAAATATTTACATTTTTTCGAATTTAAAAAAAATCGTGCCTTTTCATGTGTTTTCTTTAACTGCAACTACAAACCGGGCAATACTTAGTAAATTTTTTATGTAAAAAAATAATACCAGATAGTTGCCTCTCCATACTCAAATGCAATGTAGTTAAAATATATTAAGGAACCATCATAAAATTAGGACTATTTCTGGATTTTTAACTTTTTGATATTTTCTTCCCCAACTTTGACTATCTCGGGCGAAAAAAAATGTACTGAGCTATAACTTTACATTACATAAAAAAATTGCTCATTTAATAAAAATTTGAATAGAAAAAAAAAGTTATAGCCGCTTTTGTGGGTAAAGGACTGAGACACGCTAGAATGTATTTAATAGATTTAAATTGAATTTGCTCTTGTTACCGTCAAATGACATGCTAAATAGTACAAAGGTACATTGCTCCTGACATTATTTTGTGTTACTTACCGGAATTCGGACTAAAGTCTATAACAAGGGCTATATCTATCAATATTTTGTGTGAAGGATGGGTTCACGTGAAATAAGATATACATGAGTTGTTTGAAGAATCTACCTACACACTTGTGTTCACATGTAATAAATCGATTATAAAAAAAAAGACAAATTGCAAAAACGTATATAAACAAAATTAACTCCCTTTGATCGCAATCCCACGAAGCGAAGAGGCCTCCTTGCTTTGTTGTTGATGCTGCAGAAAAATTATGTTGCCTTTGCAGGTTCTTATTGTTTTGTCACTTCATAAACTCGTTTATGAAAAAATAATAAGTGAAAAACTATAAACAAAAAAAAAAAATAAAAATTTAATCGTAGATCAGCCAGCAAACTAAGGTTGCGCTATTGTGTGGTCGAACATTGTATACGTGTATATTTGCGAGAGCGAAAGCCGACAAAACGGCTGGAGTTTTAACATGCTCTCACGCAAAGAAAATATGAATAAAGCAAAAGCTAAAAAGGAAAAACAAACTGGGCAGTCATATACATGCATATGTTACATTCTCTGAAATGTCATTAATATTGAAGAGTGTATATTAAGAATTATACATATGTATGAGCAAATTTAAACTGAGATACTATGGTTGAGTTAGGTTAGGTGACCATGTGGACTCACCACATGGTACCTATGAATATGATCTTCTTTAATAGCTAACACGATTATGTACGTACATATGTACATACATAAGTGTGTACAGCTTTCTAAAGTATGTAAAACGAACGTAAATATAAGAGGTAAGTAGAAATTTGGAACTAAAAGCAAGTGGTTGAAATCAATGTAGTTATTTCACTATTTAAAAAGCATATTAACTTTATAACATATGGATTTAAGGTAAGTAAAAGGTAAGTATTTAAAAGGTATGTACATAATTATTAATTTCTTAATTGGCTAGAAAATCGCTGTCACAAGAGACCGAAACGGAAGCTTTAAAGAGTTTAATGTTGGGGCAGATTTGTCCCCTGTTTATACATAACTTAAACCTGACCGCTGTGGTGTAGTGGTAAGCAGTGCGCGCTTTCACTCATCAGCACCTGGGTTCAAGCCCTGGTCAAAGCAACATCGCAAATAATATAGAAAAAGGTTTTTTCTTAACAGCGGTCGTCCCTCGGCAGGCAATGGCACACCTCCGAGTGTATTTCTGCCATGAAAAACAGTTTCTCATAAAAATACAATCGCCGTTCGGAGTCGGCGTAAAACTGTAGGTCCCTCCGCTTTGTGTGGCAACATCAAGGCGCACACCACAAGTCGGAGGAGAAGCTCGGCCAAACACTAACATATGTGTAAGCGCCAATCTATTATTATTATTATAAACCTGACTTATTGCAATTTATCATATAGCGACCTAGGAAAACGTATGCCTGGCTATAAGTACCCAAAAGTTGGGTACGTGCTTATGTACAAAATTTGATATTCGCTAAAAACTACTCCTATTACAGCCACACTATTTTCCCGCGGATCGCTGATGTAGGTTGATTGTTGTTCGAAAAGGAATCCGAGTAGTGCTGGGTTCATGGGCGTAGACAGGTAGGGGCAGGGGGGGCCGGGCCCTTCCCCCCCTAACTTCCAAATTTTTGCCAAGATATTCAAAAATAGGACCACTAAATGCTGGCTTGATAATTTCGGCCCCCTAACTTTCAAGATTTTTCCTATATATATACTGAATAACAAATTATACTCCCAACGCTAACAAAATAATTAGTAAATTGATTTAAAAAGTGTATATGTGGATCATCCGGTTCTGTATCAAGTTATTCTCTCTAACTTCAAAGCACTTCCATTTAAAAAGGGTAAAAACCTGGCTGCAGTCGACAATGAGCAAAAATAGTTCAATTGTTTATTACCTTGTCTTTAGGTTTGTGTCTTCTAATCGTACAACGAAAGCTTTGTATCACAGAACCAATCTGAGATTAAATAAAAGAATAGACCGGTTGGGTGAACAGCCAAGACGTTTACTTCTTAAGTGTGACATAACAAAATCAAGTAATACATATATTTAGCATAAATGAATATACCAGCATAAAAAATCTGCATACTCAAATTGTTCAATACGTCCCCATATTTATACATACCTATGTATATATTGTAAGAGAAGATATTTCGCTGCAAAGCAATGATTATAAATTATTAGTTTACCTTACAAAATTGCGGAGGAATATTACAGAGTATACGGAAAAAAGTTTATTTTTTTACATTTTTTATTTTGAATAACGTCTGGTTTACAGGTATGTAGAGCTATGAATTTAAAAAATACATCAGGGTTTAGTTGAGATATTCGCTTTTGACCACTATGTTTTGTACATTTCCCAGTACTGCAAAGCTGCCATTCAACTGGGAGTGGCCCGCGTGCGCTGGGTTTGGGTCCCGCCACGTTAAAACCCTGCCCAATGAAAAAAACACATGCCTCGGATGATAACCCTTTCTTTTGATGACGATCACGGCAAACATAGGAAGTGAATAATTCGCTCGCTTGGTCCCTTCGCACTCACCTCACTACACTTTAATTTCCGTTTGAAGGAAAAGACTTCAGTTTTAAATTTTAAATTTACAAAGTTCACCTGAGTTTATTTATGAGTTTTTTTTAGCCATTAAAGTTTATGTTTTCACTCATAGAATTTACAAAATGGAACATTTAAAATGAGTTCCCAAATACGTCGGTCAACTGCCAAACTGCTGCGGCCAAGGATTGTGCGCACGGCCGTCGTATTTCTCTTTAAGCGGCGACTTAAACATTCTCCCCGCCCTGCAGGAATGCGATGCTCAGGGTCTTGTGCAGCTCTTTTAGCGCGCGGATGGTGTTGCCCAGGACGCGGTTGGTGCTGCGGCCCTGGTAGCTGGCCGTTTGCAGGCCTTGGGGGGGGCGCGCGATGGTCATTTGGGCGGTCTTTTTGCGCGGTTGTTGCGGCGCCTGCCTTCCGCTGTCTTTCGCATTCTTCTGCGCCTTCTGCTGTGCGGTCTTCAGCGCCTTCCTCTTCGGTGGTTGCTCCTTGGGGCCTTAGTGGTCGGTTTTTGTTGCTTGGGCCCTTGTTCCCTTGGCCCCTGCGCGCATGGGTGTTGGCTGCCACATGCAACAGCGTGTGGTGCGCTAGCACGCAGGTCTTGCAACTGCCTGGTGAGTCGCATTCCCCGGTAGTGTGGGTAAGCGCGAGGCAGTTGCCGCAGTAGCCCTGCGCGCGGGCCACTCCCAACCGATGCAGCGGCTTCATTGCCTTGAAGGCCGGGCACGTCCTCAAGGCGTGGTACCGGTGGCAGAGCCGGCATTGTAGGCAGTTATCCGTCTCCGCCGTTGGAGCCAGGGGGCATGCCTTCCGCGATGCCATGATGTCTTCAATCTGGAAGTAGAAGCAAAGGCAGAGAAACGAGAAGTACTTGGGTACAATATTTAAGCGGGAAGTTAAGACCCTTAATATACAGAAGGAAAATATTTATAGAATTATTTATTGTGCTTTTGGAAGGAAGCATAGTTCGACAAGTGGCCGCGTGATAACTCCATTTATTTTATTTATTTTATTTATTTATTTTTATTTTATTTTATTTTCAGTTATGGAATACATAGTTATTACTAACTATGCCTTAATAATAAGCTCATACAAGATTAACGACTAAGATTGAATTTTATTGTGTTTCTTAACACCACTCGAGGAAGCGAGAGATCTATTTCTTTAAATTCATTAAGCTCGCTCAATGTTCGCGCAATTGGTGAATTGTGAGCATAGTTGGAGCTGTAGGGCTGGACATAAAACATGTCAAAATTCCTGAGACTTCGAACAGGAATATTGAAACATATTCTACTTAAAATTTCCGCACAGTCAATAGTACCTACAAAGACATTGATGACAAAGGAACATGATAACGATTTTCTCCTACTCTGGAGTAAATCTAAATTGATAAGAAGACAACGAGAGTTATATGAAGGAAGAGGCTCTTCAAATTCAGCGACATCAAAGCAAACTTAATAAAATCTTTTTGTATCCGCTCAATTCTATTGATATAAGTGATTTGAAAGGGCCGCCATATAAAGGAGGCGTATTCTAGACGAGATCTAACAAAAGCTATATACAGCCTCTTGAGTGTATAGGGATCAGAAAAGTAGGAACTGTTTCGGCGTACAAACGCAAGCATAGCGTAACTATTGGCCACTATATAATTTATATGATCGGTAAATAGGAACTTATTGTCAAAGAACACTCCTAGGTCTTTAACTTGAGTAACTGACTCTAGTTTTGTGCCAGAAATGTAATAACACGACTTTATGGTGTTCCACTTTTTGAAAAAACTATTTGATAACATTTTTTAACATTTAAATATAGCCGATTACGCATACACCAAGAGTGCACTCTATCAATATCAGATTGAAGTAGGGCCGAGTCCTCAGCTTTCGAAATAGTAGAATAGATTTTGAAATCATCCACGTAAAGCAGGAATTTAGAGTGTAAAAAGCAAGTACTTATGTCATTTATGAAGATAACGAAAAGAAGCGGTCCTAAAATACTTCCTTCCGGAACTCCTGACGTTACATGAAATGGCCGAGAAGTGATGTTATTAAGAACGACTTTACTACTCCTACCAGAAAGGTAAGACCCAATCCATTTGAGAAAAGTGGAATGAAACCCTAAAGCTGCTAATTTGCTAAGTAAAATTCTGTGAGAAACCCTGACGAATGCTTTCGCGAAGTCCGTATAAACGATGTCCACCTGGAGTCCGGCCTCAAAGCTAGCGAGACAGTCCTCAGCAAAATTGGCGAGGTTAGATACAGTAGATCTTCCTTTCACAAAACTATGCTGAGACGAGGAAATTAGACTCGAAATAGCAAAATCTAGCTTAACTTTAACAACACACTCAAATAGTTTAGCAATCGTTGTCAACTACGTTATCGGCCTATAATTAGAAACATTCTTATTTCCACTTTTGAGGATTGGTGTAATACGAGTTTTTTTCCAATCTTGAAGATATATCCCTGTTGAAAGTGATTTATTAAAAATAAGCGTCAGCGGTTTTATAAGAGCACAACAGTTTTTTAAGAGACAGGGTGATAAGCCATCAGCATCGGTTTGTGTGGAGGCCTTGAGTACTGCGATTGCCTTTTGAACATCACACTCAGAGACACACAAACTACTAAAGCACAATGGAGAATCCAATAAATAAGCACTATTTAGGCCGTCATCAAGTTCAGCCACAAAGTTGGCACTGAAAAATTCAGCGATAAGATTAACTATCCCATCGGGAGAAGAGACATGCTTTTCCTTAAAAAACATTGAGGACGGTATGTT
The DNA here is from genome assembly GCF_013731165.1 of Rhagoletis pomonella. Taxonomy (NCBI): domain Eukaryota; kingdom Metazoa; phylum Arthropoda; class Insecta; order Diptera; family Tephritidae; genus Rhagoletis; species Rhagoletis pomonella. Next base: position 3,602,139 of record NW_023458557.1, on the reverse strand, counting down.
CGATTTTGAGTTTTTAGATTTAACAAAATTCCAAAAGGCTTCGGGGTTACAGTTTATATTATGCTCAACATTACGTATGTATCTACTGTGAAGGGTTTTATCAAGACTCCTAAATTCGGCTAAATGGCGTTTTTACGAGTTAAGATATTCATCACTATTGCAGACCTTATATTTTTTATGGGCCTTATTGTAGCGATTTTTTAAGTGCTTAAGCTCCTTAGTGAACCAGGGCAGCTTGGACTTTCTGTTAGGCAAAATAGGTATATATTGTAGACACATGCCGATCACTTCAGATTTAAATAATTGAAAACACTCAGAGACATCTAAGTTATCAAACATGGAGATCCAGTCAAACTCAAGAAGCAGTTGATTAAGGTAATCAAAGCTGAAATTGTTAAAATTAAAATGTATGACATCACTCACAGGAGAGGTATGTGTAAACCTGTAAAATTCAATGTCTAAAAGTAAAGGTATATGGTGCATAGCAGCTAAGGAAATCGGCGAACAACATTCCGAGAGATGAAAGCTTAAATTATTAGACAGGAAAATTAAGTCTAAGATTTTTTTACACTTATTAATATAATAGTTAACTTGATTTAATTCAAAACTTAAGAAATTATCAACAACGTATAGCTCTGAGGTATTACAGACATTGGAAGGAATAAGGAAATAAGAATTATCTAAAAAAGACCATGATAAATTATTTAAGTTAAAATCTCCAAGTATACATAACTGTTGAGATCCAATCTTAGAGCATAAAGAAACTATGTTGTTGACGTGAGCTCTATACAGCGTTTCTGGGCTATTCGGCGGAATATATGAGGCACTGATGAATAATTTGTCCATGGAACCAAGCAGGCGTACGCAGACTTGATCAAGCAAAGTGTCATTGTTATTTAGGCTTACCAAGACAGCACGGAGTTCTCGCTTAACAGCAATCAGAACTCCACCATCTCTGTTGCATCCGGTTTTAACTGCATCCCTATCCTTACGGAAAACATCGAACATGTTTTGATCGAAAAACTCAGAGTGGTAAAAATTTGGTGTGAGCCAGGTTTCAATTATTACAAACACGTCATATAGTGCCTGCGAGGTGAAAGAGTGCACTGCAGTTCCTTTAGTTCGCATCCCGGAGATGTTGTGAAAATAAATACGAACATGGCTATCAGCGTCGTTATTGGCTGACTTGCTAGGAGCAGCTAGGTTTTTTTGTTTGGTAGATCTTCCTTCAGAAAAAATTGAAAAGGGCGCACTTTGACATTAGTTGGCCAGAGATCTGGGTCTAAAATCACGCTAAATGCTTCCGGCGAAACACCGAGCTTAAAGTTAATCTTCCGCAATGAATTAATATCGGCATTCTTTTTAACTAGTTCAAAGCAGGCCATTTGGCTCCGATTAATATTTGAGTTTTTCGCAACATAAGATATAATATCATCTTCGGAAACGGTATTCTTGAATGAGGATAAATGAACCCATTTCTTTGACGGAACAACGTCCAAGTCGGAGCTGGTCTTACGACCAACCACCACAACATCGGCCTTCCTTTGGCTATTGCTTCGTCTACTTGTTGCAGTTGACCATTTTGCATGTTGGCAATATTCGGCAGAGCCTGAGAACCTTCGCTTACGCTCGGAGCAAGACCAGAGTGTGAAGTAGCACCCGCAGTCAAAGAGCTGTTGATAAAATTATTATTATTGGCAGCAGCAGCATCAAAGGTTGAAGAGGTAGCAGCGGTAAAACCAATATGCGCGTTGGACAGAGAACTCTCGCAGACCCGATTGATACTGTTGACATTCGCAGCAGCAGCAGCATATGTGGGAGAGGCAGCAGCTATAGAAGTTGATAACATGTATGTGTTGGTAGCAACAGCTGAAGAAGTAGGAGCAGGCAAGTTAGCGGGCGAATCAAAACGGACATTAGACAGAGCATTCTCGTCAACGCGATCGATATTATTTACATAGGAGCATGCATTAACGTGTGAGTCTTTTAATTGAGTATTAAGATGGTTGATAGCGGAAACTAGCTCTTCATGATGAAGTTGGTTCTTTAATGCACGAAGTTCAGACTCCAAGCATTCCATTTTAAGAATTAAGCTCTTCTTAACACCATAGAGTGCATTAACCAATGTAATGACTCGAGCATTTTCGGCTCTAAGAGCAACGATCTCTTTAAACACAGAATCTAAAAGTATTTGTTGTTTATCAGCAGCAATGTAGGCATTCGAGCTTTTAGATTTGACAGTAGTTTGCGAAGGAGAAATAGCTTTAAGAGATTTTTGTTGATTTGGAATATCGGCCTTACTTTTCGCACCGCATTCGTCGCTTGTCAGGTACAGATTTTTAGAGCCAGAAGCAACAACACTATCGTCAAGCACAACAGTGGGAGGCGGAGTGCGAAGGGAACTTCTATGTGCAAGAGCACACACTTCACAGCGAAATGAGTTTACCAAAAACTCGACATCTGCCTGCACGATATTGACACAACTCAAATGAAAAAGTTCATTGCACTGTACACATTGAATTTTAGCTTGTTAGGCTCTTCCCACTCTATGCCCACACAAACACGGCATGCTTATGCAAATCAAATTAGGTATTTGTATGTATATTAAAAATTACAGTCACTATCTCATTAGATTTGCAGCAAAGCGAAAAATAGAGAAACGAAAAGAAAATCAGGAGCGCTCAAAAACACGTCCGCACAACACGACTGCTTTACTTGATTTGTGTACGGATTTTTACGACACGTATGTGGTTATCAGGGCCGTGGTGAAAGTTTTCGATTCGTCTCAATCCCCACTCGGTGGGGGGAGCGAATCTTCTGGTGACAGGTAATAAGGTCAATAGAAATAAGGTCAATTGACTTTATTTCCCACCCTGGTGCGAAATAAAGTCAATTGACTTTATTACCTTTTCAAAAGCGAAATAAAGTCAACAAAAATTTGGAAATAAAGTCATTGACGCTATTTCCTGATTCAAATGGAAATAGCGTCAACAATGCTTAAAGTATGCCGATTCATTGTCCCGTAAGTGTTGTTTTTTAATAGGTGAAAATCCTCAGTGTAGTGATATTAATCTACACACAATCATGAACTACCACCAATTGATTTTATTAAAAAAATTTAAATTACGAATATGTAAAAACGCGATGCGAAAAACAGCTGGAATACGAGAAATATTTGAAGAAAGAGTATAGAAATGATCTATAACTTGCAAAACATGTTTTGTTTCCACAAAAATAAAGCGAACACTATTAAATTGAAGAAACAGTCCATGTCCAAAAACCCCGGAGGAACACTGAAAGCATTCTGTGTTTTAAATTAGCATATTTTGAACGAATTCGGAATGTCTAAGGTGGAAAAGAAATCAACCTTTCTATAAGGAAACAATTATAGAAAAAGAATTTTCTTACACTGTATTCATGTCTCCGCCAGCAATTTGTGACATCATTTAAAAGAAAGTCGAACGACGACACTATTTATTAGATGGCACATTCAACGAGCCAATGTGCCAAAATGCGGGTATAAACAATTATTGATTTTTTAAATTAGAAACTTTTAGGTGAGAAAAAGAAATGTACGCAAAGGATTTCACAAAAATGTATTGAAATGTTATTTTTTTACAAAAGTGCCATTTTGGGAATTTGTGCCAAATTGAAAAATTAAGTGCCATTTGAAGAAAAATAGGGACAAATGGCAAGGTTTGAGCCAAGTTGGCATCCCTGCTTCCAATAACTTACAAATATAAAAATGTGAAATATCGAGGGCTTGAATTCATTAATACCCTCTATCTGCAATTTGCACAAAAACTAATTTGTGATTTTAGAAACCATCTGGGACTTATTACCTGTCGTTATATAATGTAACCTTAATATCACTGATGACAGTTAAAGCTTAGGTGGATTTTTATATCAGAATCTCATCTTTGTGAAAAGTGTGCAGATAGAGGGTATTATTGAATATAAGCCCTCGATGTTTAAAATATATAAAAATTTTATTTCAACGTATACAAAAAATAAATCTACCAGCGTTACAGCACGGCGGGAGATGGGGAAGGGGCGGCCGGGGGGCCGCGGCGTAGCGTGACGTGGTGTGCGCGCCGGTCGCGCGGGATACGCGGCGCGCGCGGTGTGGCGCGCTAACGCGGGCCGCCGCGAAGCTAAGCAAATTTAATGTTTGAAAGAGAAATAATGTCAATGGATTTTATTTCGTTTTTAAAAAGGTAATAATGTCAATTGACCTTATTTCCGTTGATCTTATTACCTGTCACTTTAAAATTATTGGATTCTTTAAATTTCTTTTCAAAGATGTGAAAACAAAGGCAAATAAACCATCACGAAAAATACTATTTTGTGCATTTACCTGCGTCCTTGATCTCAGACGCTATATTTCTCCATGCCAAACTAGTCATGTCTGTTCTACAGTATTTTTTTCGGTATAAGTCCATAAACATGGTTTTTTTTTATTAATTGGACTAAAAAAAATTGAGGATGATGATTCCGCCTATGAAACGATCATTCTTATTGCAAAAAATGCCGCGCAATACTAATCTCTCCTCGTTCAGAAAACCGTATCGCACGTGTGATACGCATGCAGTATTATATCGCAGCTGTGTCGCTGTCGTGCAAGTGTACACAGTTTTCATCGCTTCCTACAAATTCCCACGTACTCAGCATATCGCATCGCATATCGTATCGCTCTAATGTGCACCGTGCCTTATAGTATGACTCTGCTGCCAGCGCTTTTTTTGCAAAATAAGGCTTCAAGGGGTACCCAGAATCCCCTATACGTAAATCAAATTAGGTATTGAAATAAATCTGGTTTTAACAGCATAACTTAATACCAGAGCTGTAAAACTGTGAAATCATTTGAAATTAAAAATCATCAATTTTATATTATTATGTTTTCATTGAATTCTCCCTTATTGAATAATGCGGCTTATAGTTTTCCAATTCTACATTCACTCAAAGTAGATACGATTGCACACATTTCCATATTCAAAGAAAGATTGAAAAAATTGAATGACGAACGATTCACTTTTAACACTGAATAAGCACTCAGATGAATGCAGCTTTTGCTATGTGTGCACACATCCACTCAGTACCAATCGGTTGATATAAATATTTTGAACACACAAAACCCACTGAAAAATACGCCAGGTTGCATTTTATTAAAAAGACTGCAAAATTTCAACACGAAAAATAGTTAATAGAGCGTTATCATCAGTTTTTTTCACTTAAATTTGTACAAGGATTTATAAGAATAAAAAATATTAATTGGAGAAATATTTTTTAGTGAACGTGTCGTTAGAATGTCATTATGAAAAATATAAATTATTAATGATTTTAACATCTCTGTTTAGAAAATTGTCAGCTTTCCAAATAAGTGTTACCAATATACCATTAATAATGCATAATGCATAAATTAGTACATACATATATAAGTTAATATAAACAAACAAATTTAAGAGCTTCTGGTTCTAACTTTAGACATACATATACATTTCATTATTTAATTATAAACATTTTTGATACAAATTTCTTCGTACTTTTTTTCGTCGCTATTGGGTCAAGCAGTTAATGAAGATTCGAAAATCGAATTTGTTGGTTTGTGGAGGTTTTTTCATTTACAATAAGCCACAAATTATCAACATTTCCAACAAAAAATATTTAACAAAATTCGTTGGTCTCTATTTTCATTAACATCCTTTTCCGAAAGTGCAATATTTAAGAATTTATACCCATTTCATTGAGCACGCTTTTTAACCTAAGTTTTGGTTTGTTTGTTAACATCAAAACTACAAATTGCAAATCCTAATAAATAAATTATTTCTAAAATAGGTTACAGCAGACAATATTTAATCATTTTTTATTAATGTACCGACACCTGATTGGAAGATCAACCTATCTCGGCAGCCAGTTCGAAAACTCCCTATCTCAAAAAACTGTTCTAGAACACCCTATTTCAGAATTTTGTTGAAGAACGCCCTATCTCAGAATGCGGTTCAAAAACGCCCTATCTCGGCAAATTTTCAATATATTTTCATTTGAGATAGGGCGTTCTTCAACCAAATTCTGAAGTAAGACTTTCATAAAAAGTTTTCTGAGTTAGGGCGTTTTTGAATTGGCTGCCGAGATAGGTCGATCTTCCAATCAGGTGTCGGTATATTAATAAAAAATGATTAAATATTGTCTGCTGTAACCTATTTTAGAAATTATTTATTTATTAGGATTTGCAATTTGAAAAAATCAGTTCCTTCCAATTTTGGGAATCAAACGGGACCCCACACAAGCAAAAATCGTTTTCAACAATCTTTATTAACCTGAAGGGCTATACAACAAACAACCGCTATGCGAACAAAGTTATAATACCCATGTGCACAAATGCGCTCGGGTGTAATTATTTCTTAAAACATTATTCTAAATGTATGTTTTGAGCAAATTGATTTCAAAAGTTAGAAATATGTCCCATTTTTCAAAAATGTATAATAATAAACATGTGAGTTTTTTAGCAATTTGTTTTCTGTAATTAAGAAAATATTGAATTTTTTGAATTTTTCGAAATGACCGTTTTATGGGAGGGACAAGGTTATTGTTTAATTTTTGTATTTTCAAAACGCTTCTGCCCTGCATAAAGGGAAACCCGCGTACCGAATTTTCTTCCGATATCTCAACTTTTCCTAGAGTTATCGTGTACACAAACAAACGGACAGAGAGACAGACGGAGATGGACTAATCAACTTCTCTTTTTATTCTGGGCATTTACGGTATATACATACATATGTACATAAATGTAGTATATATCTATCTCGATTTTGGTTGTTCCAAATATCCGTTACGTGAGAAAAGTTATAGTACCCTACTGCAGGAGTGCGTAGTAAATATGTTTAAATAGTACACCTTTTAATTAATAATTAATAAAAAAAATTTTACAATGTAACTCCTCAACCCCTCTTTAAAGAAAACAAGAACCCTTATAAAATTTCGTTTGAAAGTTTCCAAATTTGAGAACTGAAGAAAAAAATTAATAGAAAAAAAATCATATAAATTAAATTTATATATACATATATTCTGCGAAAAAATGTCTACAATCAATTTTTAAACCCTTTTCGCTATTGGTGTACTCTTGTAACCGGTAAATTTTGTTACCATCTCATAAGCTGGTAACAAAATATTGCCCCGCCCCGTGAAATATGCAATGCCAGAATTTCCACAATTCTTCATGGCTGAATTGCTGAATATACGTGATGGTTATTTTAATTTACATAACCTTCACAGTTGGCAGATATACAATCCTCACGAAATGAGAGAAGATCGTTCGCAGTACCGGTACAAAATAAATTTATGGTGCGGTATTTTTAATTGTCAGATATTGGGACCTGTGGAACTGCCGCCAACGCTCAACTCTCACAGTTATTCAGAGTTCCTTCAGGAACGGCTTCCAACTCTTTTGGAAGATGTACCCTTAAACCTGCGGCGAAGACTATGGCTGCAAAATGACGGGTGCCCTGCTCACTACGGGCGTGAAGTAAGAGCTCATTTAGACGAAACTTATCCTCGCCGATGGATTGGACGATACGGGCCAATCACGTGGCCCGCTAGATCGCCAGACCTGAATCCATTAGATTTTTTCTACTGGGGCTGTCTTAAGGACAAAATTTATTCAAAAACAATTCAAAACGAAGAGCATTTGCGGGAACAAATAAATGGAGCTGCTGCTGAGATAGCCCAATTGAGTTTAAGATCTCTAAAAGCGTCTTTTCTTAAAAGGTGCCGAGCTTGTATTAGAGTAGAAGGTCGCCAATTTGAGCATATTTTATCAATAAATGAATAAATTTCTCTTCAAACGACTCATGTATATTTTATTTCACGTGAATCCATGCTTCACAAAAAATATTGATAGATATAGCCCTTGTTATAGACTCTAGTCCGATTTCCGGTAAGTAACACAAAATAATGTCAGGAGCAGGTAATAATGTACCTTTGTACTATTTAGCATGTCATTTGACGGTAACAAGAGCAAATTTAATTTAAATCTATTAAATACATTCTAGCGTGTCTCAGTCCTTTACCCACAAAAGCGGCTATAACTTTTTTTTTTCTATTCAAAACAGTAAGTGTGGCACCTTTCTGAAATCTTTATTAAATGAGCAATTTTTTTATGTAATGTAAAGTTATAGCTCAGTACTTTTTTTTTCACCCGAGATAGTCAAAGTTGGGGAAGAAAATATCAAAAAGTTAAAAATCCAGAAATAGTCCTAATTTTATGATGGTTCCTTAATATATTTTAACTACATTGCATTTGAGAATGGAGAGGCAACTATCTGGAAGTATTTTACATAAAAAATTTACTAAGTATTGCCCGGTTTGTAGTTGCAGTTAATGAAAACACATGAAAAGGCACGATTTTTTTTAAATTCGAAAAAATGTAAATATTTCAAAAACGGTGACACTTTTACTTGAAAATTTTTTGTTTATCAGGGAGCTCACCCCCCCACCTACCTTCCCCTAAAGTTTGGCACGTTACTTCTGGGACACCCTGTATAGCTTTACCAACGTTCCTAGAATTGCGGTGACATGAACAGGTAACATTTTTTGGTAATAAAATTTTCCGGTTACAAAATCTTCGGTTATGTGCAGAATAGACCTTTTATAGTTCTAAAAGTCTATAATACGAAGGGGCAGATGCCGGTAATGAAATACTTAAGTTTTTTCAAGCAAGAGTTTTAAAAACTCAATTCTATTGACACTGTTTTATATTTCTATATACAGTTCACTACTTTCGAATCTAATATATGTAAATGTATGTATCAAGATGTGTCCTTTGTGCTCGACGGTTGCGATGTTTGTTTGGACTGATTTCGCACCAGTCATTAGCCATGTGTTAATGTCAGAAAACGTCTATACATACGCGTTGAAATACATACATACGTATACATATATGTATTTTTCAATTCCAGATATGTTTAAATTTTAAAGTATAAAATATATCAACCCTGGGAAAAAAGTATTAGTACTGAATGGTAAAAACGTGTGCATTCATTTTAAATATACAATCATGTGTGTGTGGGAATGCTTCTGTTACATTCACATTCCATACTGAATGTCAATCTACCATTCAAAAACACAACACAGTTTATTTGTTTCCAAGCATTTTAAGCCACTCAGGAATGAGGCTTTTTTTATACAAACAAACAATCAAAATTTTGAAAAGAATGTCGAGTGAATGCAGATCCTATTGATTCAATCATTTTACAGCTCTGCTAAATACAAGGAACTTCGTTCTATATTGCAGTACATCCATTGCAAGATTTCATTTAGTTCACTGTTTCCCCAAACAAGTGAATTACTTGTTGAACCGGGAGCACGACTGTCTACATACCGTATCACAATGTTGTGGTAACAAGCCTACAAAAATAAACATAAAACAATTAAGAAAAGGAATTGAACATTACTTAATTGAAACTTACAATCATTCAACCTGTGAAACCTTTTCCTATTTAAATACTGATGTTTCAATCGATTTGGTGCAACAATACCAATTTGCGTTCCGTCCACACACCCGATGATTCCGGGTATACGAGATTTTCGGAAGAAAAAATGTCTGGTCCTCAGTTATTTGTATACTTATCCATTCATGGAAAATTACGGTTTGTTATATCTCCAACACTTCTTTTAAGACCACCGATACCGTTGCTTTTTGCGAAGCCTATTTCGAAATTGTTACCAATGCCCTTTTGATAGGAGCCATCAGCGAAAAAGCGATGGGCACAAGCTTGCTTTAAAATTGGCGGTTTTGCTGCGCTCCGGTGCATTGAGAACGAGCTCTTCATTTTTTCCAACAGGAACATAAAAACTTCTTTATTGATCCTGAAGTATGTATTACACGAATCTGGAGTACAAAGTTACAGAGTTATTTTTGATAAATTTGCAGGCATTCTACTTCCAGCATATTTGGAAGATTCATCGGGTTGAAATTATCTCGGATGCTACGCCTTAAGCGCTGGTTACGCTAGCATTGTGCTGCAGCGCATAACATGAGTACTGCCACATATCGAATCTGTTTAATGAGCTTTGCATACATTCGATTATCCGACGCAGCGCATGAGGGGGCATGACAGCGAAGTCTGGAGAACTTTGATTTTTCGCTATGTGACATTTTCAAAGAGAGATGCCACTCTCATTGCTCTCATTACTCTGTTCCAGTACTTATCAGATTTATAGGATTTACTGAGAAGTCGTTCTTGTACATAAATTGGGGCATATCTATAGTCAAAATTAAGTGGATTATAAAGTTAGTTGCCGCCATTTCATTGAAAATCATGACAAAAAGTAGCAACTAACTTAAGTGTCGACTTCATTTAGGCTATGAATACGCATTTTTCAGTTATGTCTGCCTAACTATTTCCTGGAGTACTGGAACAGATTAACTGATTATGTCAGATTATGCGCTCTATGCCGAGTATAATTAAACCACTGCTTCACATGCGCTGCTTCTCTATGCTCTGCACTTGCAATATAAGTATAACCAGCGCTTTAGTCTTTCCATGCTGCTTTACTGCCTAACCAGAATGGTGAGGCTGTGGTATGTAGCAAGAGCTGTCAAAAGTAAAAATGTTCTAAATGCTCTAAACTGCCCATAATATGTAGCTGTGGTTATGGTGTATTATTTCTGATGTAGCTGATACAATATACAAGGTTCGATAAACTGACAGTTGTCTCTCTCGCACCGCTCTCTTAGCAGTGACACCGTGTTGCTTCTTTGCAAATTTACATAGAAACAGTGTAGCTTTGGTGTGAAATAAAATTATAAGCTTTTGTGCAATATGTTTATTTGTATATGCATATGAAGCATATTTAACTGATGAAAACATAAACATTGGATGTTTACATCAATCTTATCTAGTCTTATTTTAATTTAGAGTTATTTTGCAGTTTTTATACAGCTAAATAGCACATAAATTACGTAATTCACGTAGATATATCAATATTACGGGGAAATCTCTAGCTATTTGTACAACGATTTAGGGGTGGGGGCGGAGGGGGAGGGGCGTGGCTCCCCAAGCCTCCCCTAAACGAGAGAGGATGGACGCCGTTTTAGGAAAAGTCAACCCTCATCCCCGTCCCCCACATAAAGACCCCTTGGGAGCTGTTTGAAAACAGCGGAAATTTGGATTTCTTCCAAAACGATTATAACCCTCACTACTCCTTTCTCTGTTGCCCAAGAAGAGGGGCTGAACACCTTTTGCAGAGAGCACCTTTCTGCGTAGGCGGCCTTCGGCCGCGCTTGCGGATTATAACCCTCACTTAGTAGAATTCTCCTTTCTATGTTGCCGAAGAAAAGGCGCTGAACAAGTTTTGCAGAAAACAACTTTCTGCGTAGGCGACCTTCGGCCGCGCTTAGGGATTATAACCCTCACTAAGTGGAATTCTCCTTTCTATTTCGCTAAAGAAGAGGGGCTGAACACCGTTGTAGAGATATTTCGTGGATATTTTTTGTTACAGCTCAGCTCGGAAACTTGCAAAAAATACCACCACGGATATAGTAAATTATATTTTTGTAATAAAGCGTGAACTGTTGTCTACAAGTGTGAGTAAAAGGTTTTTGATTCGATTCACGCGTTTGGGCACAGCAACCCATAATCGTTGTACAAATTCATAAAGAGTACCCATATTACGTGCAACATTTCGTTTAAAATGCCAGATTTCCTGCAAATACATTAGAATTTACAAAAGGAATTTCAATACTACTTGCCTACTTTGCGTACTTTTCTACTCCCATTTTCGCAACAAGGGATTGCATTCTTGCCCTTTCTCTGTCCTTCGTAAATGCAACCTTTTGTAAGGGAGTGTCAAACCGCAGCTGTCAATAATTATCTAACCTTGTATTATTGAATCATGCTGTTGTCCTACATTCTGTTTAGCCAGTTACTCAACGTCGTACTCGTGCCTTTAGCTTTTACATATTTTTAGTTCAAATAGATTTAAATTATTCGAAATTTATTTTTGAATATACGTAATTTTTTGACGTTTCACTTTCGTCGCTTTCTGTTTTTGGCGCTGGCAACACCATATATTATGCTAACTAGTACATGCGCTAACCATAATACTGGACAGCATGATTCAATAATACAAGGTTAGATAATTATTGACAGGCGCGGTTTGACACTCCCTTACTAAGGGTTGCATTTACGAAGGACGGAGAAAGGAGAAGAATGAAATCCTTTGGTGCGAAAATGGCAGTATAAAAGTACGCAAAGTAGGCAATTAGTAGTGAAATTCCTTTTGTAAATTCTAATGTATTTGCAGGAAATCTGACATTTTAAACGAAATATTGAACGAAATATTAATATATCTACGTGAATTACGTAATTTGTGTGCTATTTAGCTGTATAAAAACTGCAAAAGTACTCAGAAACAGAATAAAACTACTATGAGATTTATGTAAATATCCAATTTAAAAGCAATTTATGTTTTAATCAGTTAAATGTGCTTCATATGCATATACAAATAAACATATTGCACAAAAGCTTATACTTCTATTTCACACCAAAGCTACACTTTTTCCAAGTAAATTTGCAAAGAAGCAACACGGTGCCGCTGCTAAGGGAGCGGTGCGAGAGAGACAACTGTCAGTTTATCGAAGCTTGTATTATTGAATCATGACTGGATGCGGTAATGATTATAGGTGTAATACCAGTGTGCGGACTATACCACATCTATACGGTGACCATCCGTCCTGTATTATACGGGACAGTCCTCTTTTTTGACCCATTGTCCTGGTAAATTATTTACGTTATACGGGACGCCAAATGTTCTGTATTTCTTTTGATGCCCTATATTTGTCCCGTATTCGGTGTCTGGTATTTCGGAGCTTTAACCTCTCATTAAAATGGCATGCCTATGAGCCAGTTTTAGGGGATATTGGTATATGACTGTAATTTTCTCTATGAACAGGGCATGCATCATGTAACTTTGACACGATAGTCGTTCAGACACTGATTCATGTATTTTTCTTACTTACTATCGTGTCGACTAATGTAGTGTCTTTAACAGTTTGAAATTCACTATACTAGAGTTCACTTTTTGATCGGCAGTTTTTTACAACAAACATACGGCACCGTTATGGCGCCGTTTCGCACAAACGCACAGCAAAGCAACAAAATAAACGCTAATTTTTGTCTTTCGCATTTTCGCATCAAATAGTGAACTCTACTAATATTTTTTTTGTTAAACTTCGATATTTAAAATTTTAATAATAAATATAACAATTTTGAAAATAAATTCAAGAATAAATTTTTACCCTGGTGTGCCAATGGTGGTCTCGGGTTCAACTAATAGTGACAAGGATTTTTTCATTTAAAATTTGTTTGTTTTATAGCACATTTTTATCTGATACTTTATTGCTATAAGGTAGCTAAGCAAAGGTGAGTCTAGCGGTCTCCAAAATATTTGTGCATATATTTTTTTAAATTTCCATTGATACTGCTTCAGCTGGAAGATGTGAAGGCTAAGTAATGTGAAGAGAACATGATGGATAATCTCTTTATAATAACGGGCGCTTAGTTATAGGATGTAGCGAGAAGTGTTGGAGATAAGATAATAGTCGTTTAATATATTAGCGAAATTTAAAGCATACTTGAATGTTTGCGATGCTTTCGGAGAACATTTCTGTTAAAAATTGCGTGCATCTTTTAACGCATCTTCAAAAGGACTATGCAGTACTTTATAAAAAGATTTTTTTTTTGCTGTAGTTAACACAAAAATCCCATAAGATACATAGGTCGTGTCAGCTGACATAGTGGCTGATTTTCAAGAAGCAAGACAATCGGAAAACACGTGTGGAAAATGCTGCTCTTTTGCTTCTCTTTTAAAAAATTGTCGAACATAATTTGTATGAAAATAATGCGTAGCATCGGCAACAAAAAAAATCCAAAAATTAACGGTAAGTCTCATCGACTGCACTTTGCATTTTATTACACTAAAATTTCACGATTTTTTTTACAAATTTTGCGGGGTAAAAATCTCGAGAGAAATATCCTACAGATTTGTGATGTTACTATAAGAATGCTGTTTAAGATCTGTAAGTTTTTGTGAAAAAATTGGAACATTTTTTTTTGTCCCGTATTTGGCTCCCACAAATATGGTCAGCGTACACATCTACCACCGTAGGCTTTAAATCTACAACATTTTACAACTGTACTCATTTTACAATGTGGATTATTTTGTCATCCTTAATCTTTTGTTATTTTTTGTACTTGCTGTCGTGAATTAGACAATTCTGAATACATTGGGCCGTAGTTATAGTCAAAATAAAGTCGACTCTAAAGTTAAAAGCAGCTTTTTGACATAACTTTCAATGGGATATCTGTCAAAAAAAACCTGCTTTTAACTTTAGAGTCGACTTTATTTTGACTATAACAGCGGGCCATTGGCTCTAATTTTTACATTCCATTTTCTAATTGATTCCTGTTTCTTTTCAACACGTGAAAAATTTGCTAAGTGCTACGATCAGTAAGTTGATCGAATTCAGCTGCAAAATCAATAGCTTTGGCAGGGGTACACAAAATGGACCAGTTTGTGGAAAAGGGACTTTCCAACGTGAGGTGTGAGACATTTCAACTTGTTTTTGCTCAAACTTTAAATACTTTTTCTTTATCCACTTATTGGATAAGTTTCAAAATCTTAACACTTAAATTTACACAGAAAATTGACATTTTTCAAGAATGAAAACGATGATTACGGCCTCTCTGAGTTGATGTTACCATATTTGAAAATTAAAAAAAAAACTTCTTTAGCTTGTGGTTGGTAGGACAGTATTTGGTGACGACGAGTCATGGTTGAGTATGCAAAGTTCGTGAGTAGAATGAGCTCTACTGGTTTCATATGGATATTTATTATACTTTTAATAAAATAACATTATTTAAACGATGGGAAGCTTTCGTATTTTCAAAGTTAGGTTAACAAAAAAAAACAATTTGGCTGTGGCGGGTGGGACATCCAATAAGCATTTCTTTGAAAGCTGACAACTTTTTACCATAAATCTATTTTTGTAACTACTCAGCACTGTTTCTGAGGTGTACTTTCTCTGTGGATAATTATTACTTTCATTGTCACCTTAAATACAAGAGCAATGCCTTGACAACTTGATGAGAAAATACTATATCAGAGATAGTCGCAGTAAGGTTGCGTTTGTAACAATAAAAGTAGAGAAAATAGTGAAAACTAAATCGATAAAAAAGGGGTTTTCTAAAGAATTATTCCAATTTCTAAATACTAATGCCTCACTGTTGTCACAGATTTAAACGCAATCTATATTTTAAGAATAAATACTTTTCACGAGAAAACAAAGCCATCCAAAAACATTGCCGGTGGAAGATAGTTCCGGAGAAAGCCCATTATTCTTTGGAATACATATGTATGTGTTTGGTTTTATTTTGCATTAGTAATATATGTATGTATATGTGCATGTAAGTATTGTATCTTTTATAGACTAATAAAAGATTTAAAAAACTAAAAGATTTTATTACATACATACATATATACTATGCATATGAAAATCTACCACATGGTTTTGGAATCTGTCACAATTTTTAAGGCTTATCTACCACCAAAAAAATGTTTACAGTCCGCAAACTGGGTAATAAATTTGTTTCATTGGTGATTTTGGATATTGGATACAGTCCCATCATTAGCGCACACAAGGGGTGGGTTTTGGGGTTCAAACCCCCCCTAAAGCTAATAACCTCAAATACAAACTGTATCTTAAAGCTAAGAATCCAGCTCTCAAGGAAATCATAAGAAATATTTATTATAATTTCTGTTGCTTGATAAAAGCGCTTTGCTTTTGCTGTAAATTTTCATGAGAAAATAAATATACGACCATTTTTTTCTTGAGAGCTGCAAACTGGTTTAAGAAATTTTGGTAGAAGAAAATTTCCTTTCCATTTCTTGTCCGTCGTTTTATATGAATTTTTCGTTTTTCTTAAGAGTTCAGATAATTTTTTCGGTATTCGAAATATTAAAAAAATGTGGCAATCGTGAAAAATCACCATATCTATCGAAAACCAGAAACCAGAAATCGAAAAATTTAACATAAAAGTGTAAAAATTTCTTGGAATCAATAAATATATTTTTACTGACTCTTTTTTAAAATTTTTTATTAGGTACTTTTGAAAGTTGAGCTCATCTTGAGTTTATAGAACTTTTTATTAAACAAGTAGTTTTTAAGGAAAGAACACAACCGACTTCAATTCTCATATACAAATTTAGGTGTACCGTTAATATCTTCATGATCCAATCATCGGATCTAAACCAAATTACGGGACGACCCTTGAGGTGTCATCTTTCCAATAAAAAAAGAATTATTGAAATCGGTTCACGTGGTCCAAAGTTATGTATTCCGACGAAATGATAACCTCCCCTTTTTTTGAAGTCGGTTAAAAATGTTTGAGTTCTGTTAATCTTATGTAAATAAGGTGCAGTTTATGAATATTAAGCCGTTTATTTATTTATTACATACTGTACATAAAACTTGCATAAATGTATTTCAAAGAGCGTATTATCTGAAGCGAATTTTCAGTATATTCCGGTGATATATCTTCAGAAATATAAAACTCCCCCCCTAAAATATATTCCTGGGTGCGCCCCTGAGTCCCATTACCTTTTTTGTCAAAGGCAAAGCATTATCTGCAACAAAACAGTATGGCATTTGCATACCGTTTTGAATAATTGGATCCGTTGTAGGCATATTAATACCATCAATTTCCAGCCAGTGGCTTAAAGCGGAAGCTCTGAAAACTCCACCGCCGCTGTTCCTTCCAGCATAATAATAATAACTAATAGATAGGCGCTTACACATATGTTACTGTTTGGCCGAGCTTCTCTTCCGATTTGTTGCGTGCGCCTTGATGTTGTCACACAAAGCGGAGGGACCTACAGTTTTACGCCGACTCCGAACGGCGATTGTATTTTTATGAGAAGCTGTTTTTCATGGCAGAAATGCACTCGGAGGTTTGCCATTGCCTGCCGAGAGACAATCGCGGTTAAGAAAAACCTTTTTTCTATATTTTTTGCGATGTTGCTTTGACCAGGGTTTGAACACAGGCGCTGATGAGCGTTCCTTCCAGCATAGCTTGTGTCAATAAGTGTAAAGAAGCGATTTGCATCACATACGGCAAGAAGAATGATTGAATGGTAGCCCTTATAATTGGAGTTGATCCAGAATGAGGTAGTTGATGAATTCTTATATGCTTGCTATCCATAGCTCCCAAGCAGTGGGGTTTATTCTAAACTTCAATGAAACGTTTAGGATGCTTTCCATTTCTAGACAACCGGTCAGGTACGAGCATGATTTTTTATTTCGACCAAACTCAAATACATTGTTTGTTGGTCCAAATAATGAGACACGTATTTTTTCCTTTGGCTCGGAAAAATTTTTCGGCCGAATTAAACGCGATTTTGTTTTTCAGGCAAAAATCGATTATTCGAATTCACAGTGAGAATTTTTTTTTTTAAATGCCCATAACTTTGTCAAAATTTAATAGATTCCAACAATGTTTTTACTCAAATGTCAGTAATTCTTGTCACTTCAAGATAGAATGATATAATTATTGATTTTCATTATATACAATTTTTTTTTTAACAATAATCAAAAGGTGCAAATTTTTTTTTATTTAATTTCTCAAAAAGTGTATTTTTTTTTCTCTCAAACTTTTTTTATCGGGAAAGAGACACTTTGAA
>NW_023458557.1:3574512-3584303 GCF_013731165.1 Rhagoletis pomonella | reverse complement strand
TTTTTCTCTCAAACTTTTTTTTATCGGGAAAGAGACACTTTGAACTACAATCAACCCAAATCTCTAATAGCAAAGATTTTTTTTCTGAGTTATGATTTTTTATAGAAAATATACGTTTTTGTGGTACATACTACAATATTCTTATATTGTTTAACTAAATGGAACATATGTATGTAATATATCAGCAAAAAGTACAGCCGTGATCAATCACATTTTCCCGCTTTTTATAATCGAAACTGTATGGTGGAAAGTGTGTTCTAATATTTATTTGATACACAAAAAATGATCACGGCTGTACTTTCTGCTGATATATTATATACATATGTTCCATTTAGTTAAACCATCTAAGAATATTGTAGTATGTACCACAAAAACGTATATTTTCTATAAAAAATCATAACTCAGAAAAAAAAATCTTCGCTATTAGAGATTTGGGTTGATTGTAGTTCAAAGTGTCTCTTTCCCGATAAAAAAGTTTGAGACAAAAAAAAAAATACACTTTTTGAGAAATTAAATTTAAAAAAAATTTGCACTTTTTGTTTATTGTTAAATAAAAAATTTTAAATAATGAAAATCAATAATTATATCATTCTATCTTGAAGTGACACGAATTACTGACATTTGAGTAAAAACATTGTTGGAATCTATTAAATTTTGACAAAGTTATGGGCATTTAAAAAAAAATCTCACTGTCAATTCGAATAATCGATTTTTGCCTGAAAAACAAAATCGCGTTTAATTCGGCCGAAAAATTTTTCCGAGCCAAAAGAAAAAATACGTGTCTCATTATTTGGACCAACAAACAATGTATTTGAGTTTGGTCGAAATTAAAAATCATGCTCGTACCTGACCGGTTGTCTGGAAATGGAAAGCATCTTAGATATATCTTTCCACTTTTCTGTTGACGGTATGGGCGCCATTCGCGGACCGCACAATACTTTTGCTTACATTTTCTTTTGAGAAAACCTTTCAACACTGTTGCCAACTTAGTGCTTTTCGCACTACAGTTAGTGCGTATTCAAAAAGCGTAATTCTTGAGTTTGGTGCTTGGTGCGTTTTTGGTGCTTTTTTGTTTGTTCGAAGACACCAAATTTGTAACTCTTAAAAAAATGGAAGCAAAATTTACAGCAATCGTAATGCTGGATTTCCACTAGGCATTAAATGGCAAAAATGTCAACTGATAAATTTGGGCATTAAAAAATATTCGTGTCATTATGTTAAAAAATTGTCATTATGTTAATTTCCACGTGGCATTTTTTTAAATGGCATGTACTTATTTTTTGTCATTTCTAGTGGAAATTCGGCACAAGTGTTGTAAGCAGCTTTACAAAAATAAAAACAAAATCATTGAACAATGACAATCATAAGCAAGAGAGGATATGTTTGCCAACAAAATATGTGGCAGCACTTTCAATCAAGCCAGAAGAAATCGACCGTCGAGCGAGGAACATTGAATGACTATGAAATTTTGTATGCATATAAAGTCCATTAAACAATCCAATAAAAATTTGGTGCTTTATTCAAGAAAAACCGCAATTTTTTCGGGTTTTAGCTCTTTTGCAAAACTTGACAACACTGCCTTTTTTCGATTCTTCCTATTTTTCTTCTTGAATTCATCTTTGCTCTCTTCTCTTTGTATTTGATGACATCAGCCCCGGTTGCTCTCAGCTCGATTGGCGCAATCTACTATTCCATCATTCTTGTTTCTGTAGCTCTGAGCAAATAACTTCAGTAGTTTCAGCTACTACACACGATATGGAGCTAATACCTCAAGCAAAATACAATGCTAACCAAGTAAAGGCGCTGCCAGTCCCAAGATATCTAAATACAAAATAAGTTAATTAATATACTTTTACATTTGTCTTTATCTATCTTGATTCGTTATGGCTGTTACAAATAACCGTTATGCGATCAAAGTTATAACACCCTTGTGCACAAGTGCGCTCGGGTATAAAAATGGTACCAGGGCAAATGGAGTCCAAATATGTTAGCTGACTTCTGCTTTTTAATTAATGGTGTTTTCGTTTTTACCAAAAAATGTTGCCCTTGCCCGGTGCAATATGTGTTTGATGTTAAACTCAACCCTGTAAGAGTGCATGTTTTTGACTTTTTTTATTATCCAGCCCACGCATTTCATAACATTATCGTTTTAAGCAAACCATCTGATTTTCAGGTCAACCATCTCTCCTGACAAAGCTTCAAAGGCCAGAAAATTTACCTTTTTTGCCTTACAACAGTGTGACATTTTAAGAAACAAACACAAAGTTTTCTCACAGTTTTCCCTTATTTTATAAACGCACACGAAAGGAGAAAGGGCAATCAAAATGCGAAATTTTTTGGTAGAAAAGAAATTACCATAAATGCTGTGCAAAAGAAGGCGCCTGAATTATTTTAGTAATGTATAGATTGTAGTTGTAGATACAAAATAACCCTTTCAATTTCATTAGCTTTTTTTAAGGTCAGTTTTGTGCACCAGTTTGTGAATTCTTTTCTATACTCGTAATAAATACATAATATGTATGTACATATATGTATAAATCAGGGTTGTTGCGAATATGCGCATTCGCAACAGCGGAACTTCCGCATAAATTTTAACATTCGCTTTCGCAATAATCAATGCGGAGCTTTTGCGAATGCGAATATTGTGCAAGTGCACTGATAAACCGTATATCTAGCAAACAAAAAATTGTAGCAATTTTTACCTGTGGAGATGCTACGGTAAGACTGTCCCCTTCTTTCGTAATTTAAAGTCAAAGAGTAAGATAATAGTAAGTATTTCCAGCGGAAATGTTCAACGGCTGGCTATAAAGAATAATAATATAAAGTCGAATATTTGCGCGTTAAAGGATTACCTTTAATTAGGTAAGAATTATGTAACTATCGAATATTATTTGTCAAAGGTCTGTTGAAAATACTGGATGCATCGCTAGTTCTTTTCTACTTTTTCCTAGAAAAGTGTAATTATTTTTTCTCTCATAAAACTTATTATGCTTAAGTTCCGTGTTTCCTTTTATTAGTGTTTCAGCTCGAAAACAAAAACATTTATTTTAATTTTGTGTAAATTGTCAAAATTAGCACGCATCGAAATAAAGATGAAATGATATGTAAATAAGTTGACAGCCAAGTTCAAAAATTAAATAAGAATTAATTCAAGGTGAATTTTATATCTATTGAGGAACGGGCATGTAACATATCGTTAGTATAGCATAGAAAGGGCTTAACTCACATCGTCGCTGAAATACAAAAAGCCGTAACTAACTAAAAATCCAAAATTATTTGTTTGATTGATTATGATGCATTTCATCGAATCATAAGTCCCCACATCGTTTTAGGCAATACAAAATTTTAGTTAGTTGTGGTTTGTTTGCGTTCATTCGCCAATCAATATTTAAATCAATATAAATCAAAAGTTCATTTTTCTTAGTGAGGTAGTCGCTTTGCCTCTCTCATCTCGCCATTTGACATTCATAATAGAAAAAACTCTTTATGTGAATGCCGAAGTTGCAGGTATAGAGAGCAGGAACGAAATAATTTTAAGTAAATTTGGTAATTCATTCTAAGTATTTTTAAAAATGTTAAATTTTTTCTTGCAACTAACTGAAATATATTAATATTTATAATTAAAGAAATATAGTTTTTTCCAACAGTATATAGTACGCAGTCCGAAAAAATAGTACAATACTATATATTATAGTACAGTTGGCAACCCTACTATAAGCACACATTTTTCAAACCAGTCACAGAAGACAGGATTAAAAATTAGTTACAAAAACTAAAATCGAAAGACGCTGATGACTTAACAGGTTCTCCAAATTCTGAGACAACCAAAAGAATTGGTTCTCCAAATTGAAACACAACGGTGCTTAAACAACGATCTTGCCATGATGCTAGATTGTGAAGATGAAAGTCAGGAGGATACATCCGACATTTGCAGTCCCCATGGAATTCTCAACAAGGAATTATTGCACCGTAATAAGAAAAGAAATGTAACTGAAAGTCCTCTCAACCGGTGCAGCGCCAATCGTAAAGAATTTACAATTATGTCAGGTTTCAAGTTTTTCAAGTTCGTCGCCTCGAGCGAGTAGTTATTTAGTGTCGCAAGTTTTATTTACGACCCGTTAGGAAACAGGCTGTAAACCGAAAAGGCAGCAAAATTACTCTTTCTTAAATGCAATGCTCCAATTTTTTAATTAAAGTACTAAGTAAAAAAACAGTATTAAAGATTACTAACTTTTCCATATTTTATTTACCTAAATCACCTAATGTACTTACCAAAATTATTTCTTAAAAATATTTGACGTTCGCATTCGCATCCGCATCCGCGGATGTTAGCTGTGGAACATCCGCATCCGCATTCGCATCTGCGGATGTCTAAAATTCCACATTCGCAACATCTCTAGTATAAATACATAATATGTGCATGAAATTAAAAAAAAAAATTAATAGTGCGTTCATCCCATGCAAGGCGTTTGGCCAAGCTTTTGTAACAATACTTGTGTTATAAAACTTATTCATATGAAATGCTACTCATATAAATAAAGTTTCAATTAAAAAAAAACCTCAGTGAAAAAGCGTGCGTGATTAAAATACTAAGCATCGTGAGCGTGCGTGAACGTGATCGAAAAATATATAACAGAACGTGTGTGCGTGATTTACAAAACCATCAACCTAAACCCAAAATCACCCACGCGCTCATCTCTAGTACAAACACAAACTGACCGGGTGCTAGCGACGCAGAAGTTCGGTAGCTTCGCACACACCATTTGTAGGTGAAAGCCGAGTGGTTCCGTGAGATTCATTTGTGCACCACTGGTCTAGATTGATCACGATATAACATAAATAAACGTATTTACATATTTTTTTTTTATCAATACTAAATATTAAATATAAGCGTATTTAGTTAGTTTCTATCGTTGTAACTAATTTGGATTTTTTTGGGACTGTTTCGGAATTTTCTGGATTTCGGGATCCTCGGAACGATTCGCTATTTTCGGAACCATTTCGGAATTTTCGAGACTAATTTCGAATTTCCGAGATTCTCGGGGCTATTGATTTGAGTTGAGGTGAAAGTACTTGATGTATTTAGCGTCTGCTACTTTAGTATATAGCAAGTCCTAAATACCTAAGTTTGTTTTACTTGAGTGTTTAGATATCTCAAAGGTATACAAACTAATACTTTAACCACAAAAGTACTTGTGTAAGTATGTCCATCACTGTAATAAAAATACATTGCAGTAAAATAACCTTTAAGAAATAGGAAGTAAACCCTCTTTATTTAATATTAATTTACTTTTTCCAAAATTAACTAAGTTTGAATTTCACAGAACTAAAAATATTATTATTTATCATACATACATATGTTTTTAAATCTCCATATATTTTGGCAGAATGTGCCAGTTTAAATTTCACCTAGTGATCTCTGTTACATGTATATTAGTTTTTAATTTTACATTCTGATTCTTTATTATCCTTGTCAATATCAAGAAAAGATCCGAACTTCAATGCGCGACTTTCTGACCATCTTTTGTTCTGCAATTAAAAACCTGTATTTATTAGAAACAAACTCCCAAAGCCCACCTGAGTAGCGTTTCATTTAAAATAAACAATCAAATATAACTTCAATTCGAAACTTAAACAATAACAAATCAGACAAAAGTATAGTCCAAAAAGATAAACTAAAATTTTTGTACATATAATATTTAAATATAGCGAAAAACAAGAAATAAAAAAGTCTAGCTCAAATAGATAAACTAAAAACTTTGTACATATAATATAGTGAGTGACTCATTTTTTATAACAAAAAATAAATATCTTTTGGTGGAACTTTTATAAATGGCGCTGTTAGTTTCGGTCTCTGGTCAAAATAAGTATACTGATATGTATGACCATGTCGCACAGAACGTTTAAGTTTCAACGTAAAGTGAAAACATTGCTAACCCCCATATTTTTACGCGCATTAGAAAGCACCTGCTTTCCAAAGCATTCATCGTGGCGTGTTTTTTGCACGCAACGCTTTCCGGAAGTCAGCAGCCAGTTATACTTGTATTTATCTCCGCAAAACTTTTTCACGCGTAGAAAACTACCAAAGGAACTCAAATGTAAGTTTCTTTAGGAGCGGATGATGGCTAACTTCAGCATACACGTAGTTTGCCCTAAATTAAGATACAGGCAGTTTTCCGGCTATTATGTTTTCAATAAAATAACTTAGAGCATTTCCTTTCTTCGTGAATATTTGTAAGAATATTTGTACAAGGTCTAATTTAAATTTTCTAGCGATCAGCAAAACGTGTTTTGAGAAATTTATTGACCGAGTTTAGCTGGACTAAGTAAAAGTTCCGATTCAAATGCGTTTTTGGATTGATTTTGTTGTGGATCATATATGTTGTCAGGTGATATACTTATGTTGGAAGCAGCGCTGGCATTAGGTGATTGATCCCTTCCTGGTAACTTAGTTTGAATAACTGTGGACTGTGAAGGTGATAACTCCGGAGAGCCTTCTGATTCACTGTCAGAATATGATGGAGGAAAGGGGAACATAAATCTGGTGTTCAAAAATTTGGGCATCGATATCTGGGAATTTTTATTATTATTTGATTCAGTTATCAAGTTTTTCTCTGATGCGACCTTCTCATCAATTTGGCCAGGAAGATAAATTGACTCTGCTGATTGGCATTTGGATTTGCTTGTAATAATAGGTGTATTCGAGGCGCTAATATTGGTATTTGACTTGTTCAAAGATAATAAATTGGACGCCATATTGGATTCTGGCTCTGACAATGGGTTAATAACGCAAATTTTTCGAGATACAGTGGGTGTGGGAAGTGCTTCGTTATGAGTGAATCCAGATGCATTACAAGTTTCGTTTTCAGCAGCAAAGTTTGTTCCAGGTATTACGGATAATGCAAGTCCGCTGACAATAGTCGATGACTTAATTATAGACAACGAAGTTTCCATTAACAAGCCTTTGTCGTTTGCATCATTTTTGGCAATGAAGGGTGCCTGCGGAATAATTTTGTGGTTCAATGCCATGCGTGTCCGGGACAATTTGCTTGTTGGACTGGCTGTTACTTCTTCTGGTATTGGTATTGATGGCAACAAAGTATTTTGTTGCTCCAATGACGCTGTGCACTGAGCATCTATATTAACATTTGATTCTGTTGACTCATTCACTCTGGATTCAGGCTCTTCTGAGCTATAGACCATGTTATATAGCGTGGCATTTTGTTTATAAATCATATCGGAAGTTTCATCGCAGCTAGCAGTCTTCATAAAAATGCACTCTGAAAAAATAATTGTTTTTTATTGAGCTCAAAAGATAGTTAAATCCTACCGCCAATGTTTTCTGGCTCTTTGATTATTGGAACTACCCGACTCGATGAGGATTTCTGCTCATTCTGCATAAATAAAGATGTTGTTGCTATTTGTCGTAAAGCTTCCATTCCTTCGTTTAGTATTTTGTTACTATTGCGTTTGTTTGCAAGTGAATATGGCTGAAATATAAACGATATATTTAGAGAGTAATGGAACAAAGGATTAGTTATGTTAATTAAATATGTATGCCTACTAAGGGTGGGCTTTAGTAGTCAGCCGCACCTTGTGTTTTAAGAAAACCAGGTGGAATTAACAAATGAAACTTGGTCAGGATGTTAAGGGAGGTATCCTCTAAAACATGTATAACTAAAAAATATAAACAATATCATTGTTTATAAGTTATTTGTTGTTAAAATTTCTTACGTCGTTCCACTTGGTTTCCTTAACAAAAAGTACATTTGTCACATACTTTCATATATATAAAGCCACATAACACTGTACTTAATACTTTACACACTTTTATTTTATTTTATCTTGTATATAAATTACTTTAATTCAACTTTTATCGACTTGTAAATTACATTGAATTGCATCCATATTTACAATAACACATGGTTGCAAACTGACACATAACATGTGTTGCCATATTGTACAAAACAATACATACAAAGAAGGCAATGTTTAAAAAGGAATACAGGGGAAATCAATACAAAATAAAATGAAAATTTACCGCTACTTTTAATCTGGGCATGTATTATTATCAATGAGGGTTTCCGGGTCACGAACCCCTGTGCAAAAAGTATTGCCCATGACGTAGGCGGTGTTGGTCCCGCCCGATTTGATTGCTTTAAGTTCGGTCGAAAGGCGCCGATGCGGAAAAGCGTTCTAGGCAAAAGTGCGGTACGGAAAAATTTATATTGGGATCGATAGGGGTCTTAGTCCTGATCATAACCATAAGAGACATCACTGGGGCGGCAGCCCCAGGAAGGAATTCTTGTTCCAGAAGTACTGTGGATGGTGTAATAATTTATACACTTTCAAATTATTATTTACCCCCTCTTAGTCTACACCCCTTCAATTAAGTGAAAGCATAACGGGATAGTTTTGCAGTTACTTATTTGCATTCATTTACTTATTAACAAGCTCGAAGGTGGAATACATTTCTAAAAAGATTTATTTTATAAAATGGACTTTACTGAAAATGGTAATATACATATTTTAAGTATTAAAAATATATGCTGATTTCCATTTTTTTATTCAGAAGATGAACTTCCTTCGCTTCAAGCGCTGGAATTCGGCATTCCAACGTGCTTTCGGCCGCTGAAGCATCTCAAATGTGGAATTTAATTAGGGTGTTTTTGGAATTGGGCACCCACGAGCAGTGTATTGAATTTTGCGAGGCAAATGGCTTATTATTACGCTCGCGGTTGTGCCCCATTCACAAGATCCCCATGAAAATAAATTTTCCGGAAACAATACCGCAGGCAGCTTTCGCTGCAATAAGGGGTCATGTCGAAGCAAGGCACGGATTTCCCGGACAGCAGGGACCTGGTTCGAAAGTTCGAAACTTTCGATGCCGCAGACATTTTTTTTTAATGTATGCCTATGCTCAGCATTGGTCACAAGCCGCTGTGAGGCTCGAAAATTATTTAAACGAGAGCACATTTTCGAGTTCTACTCTAACTGACTGGTACAACTACTGCCGAGAGGCAGTAGTATTATATGAGATCGATCATCAAGAGGAGAGAGGTAAAATTGGAGGTCCGGGGAAGATCGTCCAGATAGACGAATCGAAATTGGGGAAGCGAAAGTATAACAAGGGTATGTTGTCATTATCTATTGCTTTTTATTTCAATGAAATAAGTATACTATTATTTTTATATTTTAGGACGAAGAGTCGAGGGTCACTGGGTCCTTGGTATGGTGGAAGATGTGAGCGACGACCTTAGGTTAGAGGTATGTCCGGATAATGTGCGGTCCGCAGAGGTGCTCATACCCCTGATCAAAAAGCATGTGCTTCAGGGTACAATCATTTGTACGGATTTTTGGCGCGCGTATGACTGCCTTAATGATCACGGGTATGAGCATCGTAAGGTCAACCATAGCGACCCAGACAACCCATTCGTAGCGCCAGATGGGACCCACACCCAACGCATTGAATCCCAATGGAGAGTTGTTAAACGATTCCTCTCCAAGGATAATTATAACAACCCTTCCAATTTTGCCGATCTCCTCTTTGAGTTCATGTGGCGCAGAAGAATCGCTCGTAGACACGAGGATCCCTTTCTCAAATTATTGGATGCAATAAAGTATACCTATAAGCCATAATTGTTATGCTTTTTAAATTCTACTTAGTGAGGGTTATAATCCCTAAGTGGGGCCGAAGGCCGCCTACGCAGAAAGGTGTTCTCTGCAAAAGGTGTTAAGCTCCCTTTCTTCGCAAAACAGAAAGGAGAATTCTACTGCCTGAGGGTTATAAT
>NW_023458557.1:3568147-3574502 GCF_013731165.1 Rhagoletis pomonella | reverse complement strand
TCTCTGCAAAAGGTGTTCAGCTCCTTTTCTTCGCAAAACAGAAAGGAGAATTCTACTGCCTGAGGGTTACAATCCCTAAGTGCGGCCCGTAGGCCGCCTACGCAGAAAGGTGTTCTCTGCAAAAGGCGTTCAGCTCCTTTTCATCGCAAAACACAAAGGAGAATTCTACTGCCTGATGGTTATAATCCCTAAGTGCGGCCGAAGGCCGCCTACGCAGAAAGGTGTCATCTGCAAAATGTGTTCAGCCTTCTTCGGCAAGACAGAAATAATAATTCTACTAAGTGAAAATTCCGAACTTCGCTTTTATTATTAAAAATTCCAGTCTGGTAGCACCAAGTTGTATGTTATTTTGCTATCTTATTCATCGTTTATATGAAAACTTTAACAATAAATTATATAAGAACTATAGGGTTGCTAGAAAAAAGGAGGTATTTTTGAAATCAGGCGGTCCTATTCTACCCCCCCTCATTCCCCCTTTTTCTAGAATTTGCCGTCCGTCTACTAAAATATTCCCCCTAGTAAAGTTACAAAATCAAAAGCAGAGTTAAACATTGGTCGCGTTCATAAGACGTAGCTGTTTAGCTCATCTGCTACGAAACTGCTGGCAACTGTTGAACCCAACAATTACGTCTTAGAAACGGCTTGATGAATATGCTGCCAAATGAACAGCTGATAAATGAAATTGCAACAAATAGAGATAGTTGCGCCGATACTATTTAGAATTCAACACTGAGCGGCCGCCGTGTTGAAAAAATCGTTCAATGTTACAATGAATTAAACAGTGTAAAATTATATAGCAAACCTCTTAAAAACATATATTCAGAAATGCATTATTATTATAAAATATTTTTGTTACTTTATCACGTCAGTAATAATAAATCAGCTGTTTAGGCTAAGCCCAACACGTTGAGTTCAGGTAGCCTAAAAATGTTCCGGTGGAAAAAATGGCGGGAAGTTGCCAACTGTTGGGCTGAGCGTAACTACTCATGGTGCGTTTCTAAGACAAATAGCCAACTGTTGGGCAACAGCTACGTCTTATAAACGCGCCCATTGATATGACGAGTAGGGACACGATATCGAGCCGAAAGTATCGATATGGTACTCATTTAAAGTATCGCTTTAAAAATATCGGGTACCCATTAATATCGGAATAAAAACACTCGAAATTCCAAATATCGATACCAAAAACCAAAAAATTTATCTGAATATAGGTCTCGCATATAGGCCGCTGGGGTGTAGTGATTAGAAGTGCCCAAACCTTTACAATGAAAAACAGCTTCCCATAAAGTACAATCGCCATTCAGAGTCGACATAACACTGTAGGCACCCCCTTTGTTTGTGCACTGAAATAAACAGACTTGTTTTGAATCAAGCAGGGACCGCAAATAACGATTATCCTTTGAAATTTCAACTCAAAAAATCACGCGGAAAGAGAAATGCTAGGTGCATAAGGAGTAAACCAATATATTTCTTATTACTCGGAGCACCTTCAGCGGCACTGATTTTAATTTTTTAAATTTTACTTATAAAAATCAAGTTTAATCATTATATTTTGAGTTTTATTTTTTACTCAGGAAATAGTCGTTATGTTTTGAGTCATATTTTTTGCTCGGAAAATAATCGTTACGTTTTAAGTTTTATTTTTTGCTCGGAAAACAATGGTTACGTTTTAAGTTTTATTTTTTTGCTCGGAAAATAATCGTTACGTTTTAAGTTTTATTTTTTGCTCGGAAAATAATGATTACGTATTAAGTTTTATTTTTTGCTCGGAAAATAATCGTTATTTCTTGAGTTTTATTTTTTGCTCAGAAAATAAAACTTAATTTTTGCGTATGCGTATGCGCGTGCGTGAATAGGCAGGGGGCGGCTGCATTGAACCTTTAACGCCACTGTGGAGTGGGTAATGAAAATACAGATACCAGGGCAGAAACAAAGAGAACCACATTTCTAAAGAAAAAGTGCAAAAAAGCGCATACGCATACGCAAAAATTAAGTTTTATTTTCTGGGCAACAAATAAAACTCAAGAAATAACGATTATTTTCCGAGCAAAAAATAAAACTTAAAACGTACCGGTTATTTTCCGAGTAAAAAATAAAACTTAAAACCTAACCATTATTTTCCAAGCAAAAAATAAAACATAAAACGTAACCATTATTTTCCGAGCAAAAAATTAAACTTAAAACGTAACCATCATTTTCCGACCAAAAATTAAAACTTAAAACGTAACGATTATTTTCCGAGCAAAAAATAAAACTTAGAACGTAACGATTATTTTCCGAGCAAAAAATAAAACTCAGTTAATAACGATTAAAAAGTGATTTTTATAATAAAACTTATAACCGTTACCGTCCCTGGAATCAAGAATCGGCGGCATTGCCTCGTTTTTTCTAACTTGTCTCATCAATCAAAATAGGCCTTGAGGCCATCATCCTTTTAGCGTGGCTCGCTTAAAAGCCAAAAGTTAAAGATACTTAAAAATAATATAAAAAAATAAACATAAAATGGCGATCCTGCCAAATTGGCACTACAATAACTCTAATAAAAACAAATAAATTTAAATAAAAATTATATTCATGACGGAGCAATATTCAAAAGAAGATCTGGACAACCTGTTTGAACAGCTGAACTACCCAAGATCCTACGAAGAAGAAAATATAGATGATGAATATGTCCCTGAAGCACTGACGACAACATCATCCACACCAATATCAAAATACGTCCCAACTCCGCTCACGGCTGGACCTAAGCCACTAACAATAGAAGCTTACAGAAAAAGACAAATTAAAAACGATAGCACAGAGCATAGTGCACCAAAACGAAAAACCCGAGGAGGTAAGGCGGTGAAACTACGAAGGAAGATTGGTGAGCTTCACAGGGTAATTCCATTAGCTACTGGAGAGAACAAACGAAAATTAATTGCGGAACTAATAGAATTGAAGAAAAATCAACATAAACAAGATAACAACTGAGGCATGGGTTGGACAATTGTACTTCCAAAAGCCAAAGAACAGCAGCAGAAAATCACCATGAACAGCAATAACAACAATGTCAACAATAGCAGCAGCAGCAACAATCTTGTAATAAATAATATAATAGGATTTATTTCGATATTTTTTATATTAATTATAATCATATATTTTATAAATAAGCATTGTAAAACTTATGTTAGAAAACAAATAATTAAAAATATGAATTTAAATAATAGTGTTTAAAAAAAATAAAAAAAATGTTTATATATATAAAATAACCTAAATATATATATAAAATAAAATTTGAAAATAATAATAATTAAATTTTACTTAAATGGAGACGAAAAAGTTTGTAACAATATGCTTTTATCAAGGATGTTTTGGTGAAATGTTAAATAAATATTGTCTAAATGCCAGAACAAAATAAAAGACATAGGAAAAGTTAAATATGTCATGTATAATAATAAAAGATTCCATTATAGTTGAGAGTAAATATTGTAAAAAGAAAATTTGAAATTCTTGATTTAAGAATGGTATGTGCTTAATGTGCATAAAATAAATATTTTAAAATAATATCTATCATAAATGAAAATTATACATAATAAATAAATGGAAACAGAATATGCTTCGAAGATACTTGCGAATTTAAAAAAGAGTCCAAACAGAACTTATACAGACGAATACATAGACAAGACTTTAAATGACTTATTAAATGTACGACAGAAAATAGTAAAAAAGGAAGAGGAGTATGAATTTGATTTGCTTTTAGGAAGAATAAAATTGCTTTTAAAACACAAAGTTGACGAAGTTAAAACAAAAATGCCCAAATTTGATTTAGTAACTGCTTCCAAGCTAATTCCGGAAATTCAAGGGGATTATCGTGAAGTAAACAATTACCTTGGTTTAATTGAATTCTATCACGATACCTTAGAGAATGAGCAGCAGAAACAGTTATTAATTAAATTTGTTTTAGCTACAAAGCTATCAGAAAAAGTAAAAAATAAAATTCTGACAGAAGCCAAGCCTACTACATTTAAAGACTTTAAAAAACTGCTCAAACAAACATATAAATCATATAAAACAAAAATTCACAGTGAATTATCACAAACAAATCAAAGAGGTTTGAATGTGAATACTAAAATAGAGAACTTGTTAGCATCATTGAATGAATTGCAGATAAGTGAACAAGGTGAAACAAGTAGAGAAATAATAGTTAATTTTAATGACCAAATTGGTTTGACAACTTTCAAGAATGGTTTAGAAGAGCCATTTAAATCAGTAGTTTTGGCGGCAAAACCAACAAAACTATCTGACGCGATTAAAATAGCTTTAGAAGTAGAAACAAAACCTAATCAGAATAATTTTGTACATGTAGCCACAAGAAATAGAAGAAATTTTACGAGCAATTACAGAAACTCAAATAATAATTACAGTAGGAATTTCAGTCATAATAGAAATAACACTAGTAATAGAGGGTTTAATAATAACAGAGGAGGAAGTCATAATTATGGTAGAAATAATAGAAATAATAACCAAGGAAACAGAGGTTATAATAATAACAATAGAGATGGCAACCAGGGAAACGGGGGTACCCCCGGTGGCGAAAAACCGGGGAGTACTCAACAAAGAAAGTAATTAGTGTAAGTAAAAATGAAGAACTTCCAAATTATATTAGAGTTAAAATAGGTAATAACGATATATCATTATTAATTGATACAGGTGCAGATATATCATTATTAAAAGAGAATTTAGCTAATAGTTATATAGATAAAAGTGGCATTTGTCAAATAAGCGGAATAAATGGGGGAATGACAAACTCGTTAGGAGTTGCAAAAATTAAGCTATTATGGGAAGATAAGGAAATAGTACATAAATTTCACATAATGTTAGAAAATTCAAATTTATTAGCAGATGGAATATTAGGTAGAGATTTCTTACCAGAGCGTAGCTGTAAGATTGATTATGAAACGTATACACTAACAATATCGCAAGTTGATGATGATGATCTGATAATACCAATGAATATGCAAACGAAAACAGTTAAAAACATAAAAATATCTCCAAGAACAGAAACAGTAATAGCTGTAGATATTGATGTAGATGAAGAAAGCGATAATAGAAAAAGAGTTGCTAGCCATTCATTGGGGAATAAATCATTTCAGACCATATTTGTATGGTAAAAGATTTATAGTGTATACAGATCATAGCCCATTAGTTATTTTATTTACCCATAAGAACCCATGAAATAAATTAACTAGGATTAGAATAGATTTAATGGATTATGATTTTGACATTATATTTAAGCAAGGTAAAATGAATACCAACGCCGATGCGTTGTCAAGAATAGTTTCAACCTCAGAGAAATTAAAAGACATGGTACCAACAAATAATATTAATGTGTTAACACGACGAATAAAAAATAAATTTACAGATAATAAAGAAGAAGAAACACCCGCGGACACTTTACCATTGGAGACTGATCATCTTCATATATGGGAGTGTATTTCAATATCTGATATTAGAGGAGTAAAAAAGTTAAAATTTGAGAATAAAGATAAAATTAAAACTGGCCAAAAAATTAAGTTTAATGAATTTAAAAATGAGTTACATGTTAGATACAATCATAAGACATTATCAGAGTTAAAAGTGATTTTGAAAAAATTGTTATCTCACGCAAAGCATGAACACATTAGTAAACTAGCGCTAGCGAATGATGATGAAATATTTAAAAAGATATCTATTCATAGATTTAACGAAATTTTTAATGAAACACAAGAAAATGAAATCGAAGATTGTCTAGACATACTATTATATACTCCTCCGAAAAGAATAGAAAATGAACAAGAAATGAAAGAATTAATAGAAAGATACCATGACTCAAAAACAGCAGGCCATTGCGGCATAAAACGATGCATAGGAAAACTCAAACAAAAATATGTGTGGAAAGGCATGAATAAAATGGCTAAAGACTATATTAACAAATGTAAAATCTGTAACGAGGTAAAAATTATTAAATATACAAAAGAAAAGTGACAATAACAGAGACACCAAATACATCATTTGATGTTGTAACAATAGATACAGTTGGTCCTCTTAGACCATCTAATACATACAGATATATACTAATAATTCAATGCGAACTTACAAAGTTTGTAGAAGCGTTTCCTTTGAAAACAAAAGACGCAGTGAGTGTAGCAAAAACAATAGTAGAAAAGTTTATTTTATAATATGGTTGTTTTAGGAAATTAAAAACAGACAAAGGTACTGAATTTACGAACGAATTATTGACAAATATCTGTAAACTAATGAACATAGACAGGTAAGGGCTAAGCTCAGGGCCTTACCGGGGGTGCGTTAGCTGCGAATAACCAATAAGCAGTCCCAG
>NW_023458557.1:3558268-3563147 GCF_013731165.1 Rhagoletis pomonella | reverse complement strand
TCTAACAGCGCGCTCCTGCATCTGAAGACATGCAGAATTGCGGTGCCGGATGCGGGATTCTCGCGCGGGCGGTGGGAGTTTGGGTTTTAGTGGGTAGCCCAACACGCTTCGGTGGGAGTCCCACACTCGGGGAAGGTAGTATAGAGACTAGTGCCCCCGGCCAGTGCATAAAGCATTTCCCTCTCCTACGGAAAAAAAAATTAACATAGACAAAGTAACATCAACACCATACCATCATGAAACTTTAGGTACAGTTGAAATAAACCATAGAGTTTTAAATGACTTCTTAATGACAATGGACGGAAAGGATAACTGGGATGAACTATTACCATACTACACATATTCGTACAACACCACTCCACATAGCACGACTCACTATACACCATTTGAATTAGTATATGGTAAATTATGCTCTTTACCTTGTGAAATTATTAAAAGCAAAGAATCATTCTACAATTTAGACAATTATATAAATGAATTCAAAATTAAACTAAGATATGCACATAATCAAGCACAAGAAAATTTGTTAAAAAATAAACAACATAACTCCAATACACAAAAATATATTAACAAACCAAAATTTAAAACAGGAGACTACGTATATTTAAAAGTAGGAAATAAGAAAAAAGGAGATAAACCTTTTAAAGGTCCTTTTAAAATTATATCACAAAACGGATCTAACAGTACTATAATTATGGACAATGTAGGAAAAGAACTACACAATAATAATTTAATAAAAGCCTGAAATATGTAAAAGTATATAAACATATGTAAAATTATAATATAAAAATAATTTTGTCAATTATGATTACAAAATCATTTTTTTATAGGGTAAGGGTGTTGTGTGTCTACAAATAATTAGTAAGTAAGGTCAGTAATGTAAACACACATGTGACTGCAATATTATATAATAACGTTCTTAACAACAACATTAAGAATGCAAGCAAAAAGAGTTATGACTCATATATATGTCAAAAATTGGGCAAAGCGTTAACGGCCACTTGCTTTGTAGAAACGATCATATTGCAGCTTGCACATGTGGGTCACTTTTGTGAAGACATTTGTAGTGTTGTATTTTCTCAAGACGATGAACTTTGTAGATCAACTGTGAAACAATTGGTTTCACAATTGATATTTCTCAATATATGAGAAGTTAATATAAATTTAATTAGAGTAAAAGGAAAGCAATGAGACTTTACTACAAGAACATTTAGAAAATGCAAAACTACAAAATAATAAATTATGATTGGTCACAATAGTGTAAGCGCCGGACTTTATTATTATTACAACACGTAGAGATTGAGGTGTTGACTTAAACACTGAGGCCGCGGGTTCAAATACCACCACATGCAATCCTAACCATAGTACAAATTTCTGCACTTTAAAGCCCAATTTATATCGGGAAGAATTGTTACAGGCCAACCTTATATGCGTGCGTAAAAAGCTAACTCAAATTCCAAGATTTGTCTTGGGTGACATTTCGATTTGATGTTTATACTCAATTGGCATTTTGGCGCTACTATGAATTCAAATTTTTCTCGGCAAACTTCTGTAATTTTGACAGAAATGCAACTCTGAGAAATCACGCACGCAAATTGATTTGGGCTTATCAAATGAGAAAAACTTGCGTGCGTGCGTAGAAAAACTCTAGCCGGTAATATTAGGTTGAGCT
Source organism: Rhagoletis pomonella (assembly GCF_013731165.1). Classification (NCBI taxonomy): domain Eukaryota; kingdom Metazoa; phylum Arthropoda; class Insecta; order Diptera; family Tephritidae; genus Rhagoletis; species Rhagoletis pomonella. The sequence continues at coordinate 3,561,475 of NW_023458557.1, read as the reverse complement.
TTTAATACCATTATCCTTCACTGAGAAAAAAAAGCGCGTTGTAAGAATAACAATTTTTTATTTGATTACCGTTTAAAAATGTTCGTATTTAAATCAAGTGAAAAGTCTTAAAAAAATGGATTTTTCCATTATACATACACTACGTACATATAATGGAAATATTCAATTCAAATACGCCCGTATTAAAATTAAGCATTTTTCACTACACGGATGGCGTTTTGCACGTCACGGATGTTTTTTCATATGTAATTAAAAAAGTATATTTATACAAAGCATGCACAGCGGTGACAACACATACACACATACATACATGGTATGACATAATGCACTAATCGCGCGCTGTGATGTTGATTCAAACTCAACATTTGAAAACACCTTTACATGTATGGCTGTAGCTGAGTGTGCAAAGACGCTTGATACAATTGGTTGCGGCCAAGAGGGTCCGGGTTCAATTACTATCAGACGGAACATAAAATTATTATTTTTTTCTTCCTAATTACGAAAAAGCATCTGCGCACTTCACAACCACATATTTTATAACGTATATACTCAAATTTAAAACGAGTTGGGTTGGTGCTCTTTCATATGCGTATTTTTTCAATTTAGCACGTTTTTTTAATTCTAAAATTTTTTTCCCTCAGTGTTGGAATGTGAGTTTATGACATTCGATACGATACTAGGGTTCTGGTACTCGATTCCAAAAAATATCGTTTGAAAACTATCGAGTGGAAAATATCGGTATCGAATGCCAAAAGTATCGATATGGTATCGTATCGTATCGAAATTCGTGTCCCTAATGACGAGATCAAAACAAAAAGGATACACATAATAACTTCCCACCGGGAATCAGGATGATCATTTGGACGGCCATATGATGGTCCCCGTTGTAAAAATTGCTCAGGTCTGTTATGGCTTTCGCCTTAAAAGACTAATTGGCAATTTGGGTAGGCACTGGTGAAATTATTCTAGGTGTAGTATTTAGAGCGGTAAGAAAGATTTTATACTATCTTATTTGAAAATTTCTATAAGATAGCCGAATATATGGAAAATAAAGCTGTTTTATAATTTCACCATGGTACCAAGCTAAGAAAAAAATAATTCCACCACTATTTTAATTTTTCTGCGTATAACCTCGTATTACTAGCATGAACTTCGAATTTTCATAAGTCTTTCTGATTTACTTATATTATGTTCACTTTGAGCCAAAGTACATTGCGTGGAATGATTTCGATCACACTTTTAATTTCTCGTTTTTTTTTTAGTTTCTTAATCCATATCAGAGCATTATTTAAAACTTACGACTGTAGTGATGAATTTATAATGGGCATACATAGTGTGACCAACTATTTTATAGCTCAAAGAAGTACAGGTTAGGTTGGGTTAACCCTTCATTAGGCACGTGGTTTTTTGTGACATGGTTAGGCACGTGGACTACGATCGTAGACCATTTTAATAGTATTATTAAATGTGTTACTTTAATTTTTTTTATAACACTTCATAGGTAATATTCTGTGAGCTATTGTTAATAATTTAAACTAGTGTTAAAATAAAAATATTTCTGTATGCTCTGTAGATTCAATGAAAAAATTAATGTTTGTATTTAAATATTTATTGTAATTCATTAGTAATTTTTTCATAACCATCGCATAACTTACAAACATTTTTTATTGGTATTAAAACTAAAAATAAAAATATGTAAAATTCACCTACTTAAATAAAAAATATAACTACAGTACAAAATATGTAGGTTTCGGATTCCCGAAAACTGCATATTCTTACTCACTGAGAAAATCAGTGCAGCTTTCTCTCATATGATTTTTGCAAGCAAACCTGCCACACTTAGCACAAGAACGTCGGGATGATTTGTTTTTATTTCGAGGGCAAATATGACAACGTCCGACGTAGTTATGTAGTTGTTGAGGGGATTGTGGTGGTGTACTTGGAATGCCAAGAAGGGAGTTAGCTCGCTTCCTCATTTCTCTAGGTAGTCGGAGAATTTTTGACCTGAATTCAATTTGTGGTCCAATTAGCTCCTAAGCCCATTTTTCAATAAACTCACAGCGTCTCAAATTCTCATGGGTATACAGTCAAACCCGCTAAGTACCTGACGAAAAATGTCAGCCTTTTGAGGTACTTAAGCAGGTTGGGTACTTAAAAGAACCCGCTTAAGTACCTCGATGCGGGTACTTAAGCGAACATAACTATTGATGTAGTTACATCTTTTTGTTAACTTACATAAAACATGAACATTTAATGAAGTATACGTAGCTTAAAACCAAGACCGTAGCATTATTTAAGCACATAAACAAATAAAGAAAAACTTTATTAAGACAAGTAATTTTTAGCAAAAAAAAACCGACTTCAACTCTCATATAAAAAAAAAATATATATATATATATCATGATCCACTGATAGGATCTTAACCAGATTAGTACGGGACCACCTCTGAGACACTACCTTTCCGATTATCGAAATCGGTTAACGTGGTCCAAAGTTATGCGGTAACATACATACAAACAAAAAAAATAAATATTCCGACGAACTGATAACCTCCTCCTTTTTTGGAAGTCGGTTAAAAATAGATAAAGCAATGGTATGCCATTTTTACAAGAACAAAATTCTTTAAAAAATCATTGATTATACACATCTATACATATATACAAACAGTGTTGGACATATCGTTTTGGTCTAAATCAAAAATTATATTGTTTGCCACTTATGTTTATTTATTAATTTTTCATATTTTTCAATTAAAATACAGTTCATTCCCTAACAAATGCCATATAAACCTAAGCTTAAGATTTTGTGGAAATCAAAAAAAAAATTCAACAAAATTTCAAATTTTTTTTCTCAAAGGCGTTTTTGAGTATACAGTTTTATAGCCCATTCAATTTTAGTGCAATAATGTGCAAATTTCAAGTGGCTAAAAATTACCGTTGATTTTTTATAATTTTTTTGCCGAAGGTGTGTAGCGCTGCCACTGAATTTCAAAATATGTAAATATTTTAAGGAATTTTAAGAGAGCACTTAAAAGGGGAAAATTATAGGTAAAATGGTAAATGGTGTACGAAAAATTAAGGTACTTAGGCGGGTTGGGTAAATAAGCGGGGATGTACTTAAGAGAGGGATTTTCTTCAGATGACATTCCAAAATTCACGGTGCCCAAAAATGTTGGTTACTTATGCGGGTTAGGTACTTAAGCGGGGG
>NW_023458557.1:3539390-3558168 GCF_013731165.1 Rhagoletis pomonella | reverse complement strand
GGGTAAAAGATTACCATTGGCCAACGACGCGTATTCCTTGCAACATTATATTTCTGGCACAATTGGTCCACTAGATCTACACCAATTTTGGTGCGATTGTAATCATATGATAATCTGTGATCATTACTTTGTTCATCTATTGCATCATCATGGTGCATAGATGACATCAGAACCGTTTTTTTCGGGCAGTAGGACACTAGCGTACAATTTTTTTGGAAACAAAAAGCGACTTAATTTTGGTACGCACGCCGTCGAATTTTTTATCTTGCGTCATCTGAAATTGTTTTTCGTGCGTTTGAATTTGATTTCATTGAGCGAAATGTCAAATCAAAGTGTCACGCAGAACAAAAATTGGAAATTGAGTTAGCTTCACACGCACGCCGTTCAATTTCGGTTTCCTTGGGAATTATCCCAAATTTTATGAAGACTTTTTCTAGAGCTTCTTTGAGCTCCAATCAAACACAAAATACCAATGAAAGAGCGAATTTCAGTCTCATCAGTTTCTCTTGCATCTTGATTTCTTCTGTCTTCTTGAAAGTTACTTCGAAATTTTAGAATATATAGATTTGTAGAAACAGTTATTATTCGTATAACTGAATCATTCACAAATAAATTCAGGCATTCAATTTCTGTTTCAACATTGCGCGCATTACCTTTTGTGCACGGAAAAAGTTTGATGATATTGTGAGAACGAACACGGTCTGGTTTTCTTCCATTTAGTAACATTATCTTTTGAAAGAAAAAAAAAGTGTGGTATGAGCTTCGCCAGAATCGTTTGAAAATATTTAATCAAAGTCTGATCCTTCTAGTTCAGATTCTGTCTCACGATCACTCTCTTCAGCAGCATCTGCACTCACATCCTTATCTACATCAACCTCGGACTGATCTTCTTCATCAACATCGCTTTCTTCCCCACCCGACAGTTCACCGAGCCCTTTCTGCCATACTTCAGGATTACTGCTCCTTTCCACTCGCCTTTTCTTGGAATCGCATATAATATTATCTGAAGTAAACTGTATTAGCACAGTGGTATCAAATATAAGAATAACTTGAATTCAATGCAATAAGTTAATATAACATGCAATACTGCAGCAAGAAAATGTGACATCGTTAGTCAGGTGGTCTACATATGTAGACCGGCACTGCCGCATTTCAGCTCTGCCGCTACCAAGCAATATATGTATAAATGATGCAAACGTGCTTCGCGTAACTACATCCATTCGTACACATGTTCATATCGCCGTTTAAAGTGCAAAACCGCGTATCAACAAAATGCAAAACCGCGTATCAGCAAAATGCAAAACTGCGTATGTGGAGTTTTAGAAATTATTTTCTAGAGGGTAAAAACACTCATATTTCTAAATGGTTTTCTTTTTTATAAAGCAATCGTATTTTTGGATAGTATATTTCAGGACGAATGGATAAGGATTGAGTCAAGAGCTTGTCTGAGCAAATCCAAATTTTGGCAGCCAATGTCAGTTACGCGGTTTTGCAGAATTACGATACGCGGTTTTGTACTTTAAACGACGATATGTTTGTATAGATATATATATGATGAAGCAAACGGGCTTCGTTGATGTGCTGACGGGCATATGTATGTACTTATGGACAGCAATGTTTTCATGTATGTACATATGTTTGAATGGTTGTATATATATTTGTATGTATGCACATATGTTTATGTATGTACATATGTTTGTGTACATGTATATATGCACATATGTAGTACAAACGAAAACAAATCTAATAAGCTGCTCGTTGATATAAATGCGAACTGTACTGATTGTCAAAAATTATGCGTTTGGTGTACATTTGTTCATGTTTGTCATTGTGCGTGTAATTTTCTAGAGCAGTTTTGTGCTCTCGCTATCTCCTTGTATTAACTCGTCCTTCGTTGGTATACTCTGATGAACATATGAGAGGATGATAGCAAGGCCAACTTATGTAAGGTAGTGTTACAGGAGCAGTTGAAATTTTCGCCCGATGTTTCTTAAAGAAAGCCATAAACGTAGCTACCGTTGCTCCAACTTTGTGTTGTTTTGCTCTAGATTGCACCGTTTGTGGGCCTTTTGAATGAATTTATGTCTTGGTTGTATGAAAGATCAAAAAATTTGAACTTTCTGGCAAGTTGTACAACTTATCGCTACATTAATGGCCATGTTGTACAAACTCATTTAATTTGCGTTTATTTTGATTTTACAATCAGACTGCTCCCAAAATTGCAATGTTTGTGGGCAAAACGTCAACCTTGACTTTGGACTGATTTGAACCAACGTTTTCCGCTTGCATTATGTCAAAAGGATGTGTTTGTTGTAATTTATTCTGTCATTTACTACCATTATGCATAGGCCGATTCATGAAATCATTTCATGCGTTTGACAGAGTTGTGTAATGATTAAATCAATTGAGTGTGCATTCTCATTTTTTTCGTTTCAAAAATGTGATTGTTTGATTTAAAAAATTTAACAACCACTATTGAGATTGGTTACAAATTGTAAACCCAAAATATGTAGTGGGTTATGAAATGGTTGACACACATTCACATAGAGAATGTGAATGCAAAAGAAAAACTCAATCATGTATGATTGTACGTTTATGTGAATGCAATCTGTGATTATCATTCAGTACTAATACTATTTGTTGTATCAGGGTTGAGTTTTTTGTGCTCAAAATGTGAAACCAGAAGATTGCTATCTACCTTTAAACAAGTAAACCAATAAATATTTGCTGCTAAAATATTTTTCTACGTGTTTGGCCGAGCTTCTCCTCAAACTTGAGGCATGAGTTCTGTTGTTGTGACTAGAGATGGGCACGGGCCTAAATTTTCAGGCCCGGCCCGGCACGAGTGCAAAATCAACTTTCAAAAACACGCACGTTACGAATTTTAGTGGGGCCCGGCCCGGCCCTACACGATGGGACTCGTCCCAGCCCGGAAATAAAGAGCCAACTTTTATTGAATGTATACATATGTGCATATTTTTAATTTTATGTTTATGTATGTATATTTACTTAAGAAAATCAATTTTTTACATCAAAGATTTTTATAAAATAATTTCTGGGAAGTAGGGAAAGTGGAAGGTATTTTATGTACAGATATGTAAACAAAACTACTAATTACTACTACTTATTTTTTCTAGCAGTTTCCAAATATTTCGTTTTTTTTTTGCTTTTCTCTTATCAAGAGAGTTTTAATATGCACTATTTTTTTTTGTATAAAAACAAAAGCTTATCTAAATTTGTAGTATTAGCAACGGGCTTTTTCGTGCCTATTCGTGCTTTTATGAAATTTTACTGAACGGCCATGCACGCACGAGTTCATGCTGATAGCAAATATTCCGGCCCGTACCTGTGGGCATACGCAGGGCCCCGCCGGGCCCCTGTCAAAAGCCCGGCCCGTGCCCATCTGTAGTTGTGACACAAATGGAGACACCTACATATTTAAGGCTGACTCCGAACGCCAAATGATTTTATAAGAAATGTTTTCAAGGCAGAAGTATACTCGAAGGTTTGCCATTGCGTGCCGAAGGACGACTGCTATTTTGGGTTATGATCAGACCAGGGATCTAACCATGGTCCTATGGTCCTATACATATCGTCGTTTAAAGTTCAAAACCGCGTATCTACAAAATGCAAAACCGCGTATCAGCATAATGCAAAGCCGTGTATGTGAAGTTTTAGAAATTATTTTCTAGAGGGTAAAAACACTCATATTTCAAAATGGTTCTCTTTTTTATAAAGCAATCGCATTTCTGGCTAGTATATTTCAGGGCTAATGGATAAGGATTGAGCCAAGAGCTTGTGTGAGCAAATCCAAATTTTGGCTGCCAATGTCGGCTACGCGGTTTTGCAGAATGACGATACGTGGTTTTGTACTTTAAACGACGATATGTATGTATACATACTCGATTATTTGTTCTCAAAATGCATGAAAACTATAGTACGCTTGCAAACAATTAATAACATTTTGTGATAAATAGTTTTACAAATGTATTTGCACTTCAAATTTGTGTTTTAATGAAGTATTAATTAAATAAATTATTATTGAAAATTATTATTTTAATAAATAGATATAAAAATGTTTATTTTTGGTAACTCTTAGACTTTTCTTTATTTGTAACAAATGACAGATGTAAACAAAATAAAAAAATAATTGTAATTTTACAAATTTAAAGCAAACGGGCGTTCTTTACAAAAGAATATAGACAGGGATCGAATTGCGCATATTTTTTTTACAATACCAAGCGCCTCCAAGAAGTGTTAAACCACTAAATAGCTTAAAAAACGCTTTCAAAAATTCGAAACGAGGGTGAAGTGCAGTGTTCAATTGTGATCGAAATTGTAGGCAAAATTTGTGCGTGTGTGATTAATGTTTTACTTATTTGAAGAAATGTTGCCCCTCGTCATTAAAAATAAGCAAACTAAGACCCCTGCTTCCCACTGGTGGTTACATAATACTTGAATATACCCTTAATTAACATGTGATTGTTTTGTGCACGCACGGCCAGTTAAACAGGCATGACTGAATCGATTTCCTCCATCATTCTTAGCTATTTGAAGTGCATTTTTAACATTGTTATGTGTTGCACACAGACATTTTAGGAACTAAATGGGTTCTAAAATCTGTGTACACAAACGCACTTATTCTTAACAGTTTCCAGTTTATGTAATATTAATCAAAATAGCTTTTATTTATTTTATGTATTGTGTGATTTCTGGAAGCGTCGAATACATAAAAGGGCTGTGACTGGGTTTATGTAATTTGAAATGATGATTACTTATAATAATAGAATGGCGCTTACATATCGATGGTCCTCTGCAATAACGACACAACTCAAAATTTCATATATTTCAGTAGAGCCAATTAAAGATTTTTTGTTTCGTAATTTAGCAATAATATGTCTTGGAACGTAATTATTCCGGATTATTTGCAGTCATACTGTGAGCTTTCAAATTATGTCTTTTTCTAAACCTGAAATTTTGAATTGTGCCGTTATTGCAGAGGACCATCGACATATGTTAGTGTGTGGCCGAGCTACTCCTCCGATTGTGGCATGCGCCTTGAGGTTGTCGCAAAAAGGGGAGGGAGTTTTACGCTGACTCCTGCCGAGGGCCGACTACTATTACAAAAAACATTTTCTTTTTTTATGTTGGCCGGAACTGTCTTGCTATGAATATGTTGATGTGTGAATTCATAACTGCTGTGAGTGAATGGAAAATTTTAAAATTAGAAACCTCAATTTTAAGCGAGGAATAAGTAATGAACACTGATTCGCACTTACACAGGTCTGGCGTTTGAGTAAAAACTGAACGAATGAACACTATTTATTTCATGATTTCAATTAACGCGAAATAGAGTTTAGACACTTAGTTTTTATCCAGATCGATTAAATGATTTCGTGAATTGGACTACGCATACATGTGATACTTATGCTTTTAATTTATGAGGTAATTTTATGTTTTTATACTCTTGCTGCCACATGAATATATGAATTCGTGATAAGAATATATGAATTCGCCTTGGAAGATGGAAAGCGAGTAATAATAAATGGCGAACAAAGGAATTTGTCTTCTTTCAACTTAAATAAATGCATTTTGCAAACAAAAGTGCGTACGTTACTTAGTGCCTTGGTAATGGCGAATTCGTAAGGATCTATTGATTGCATTATAAACATTTTCATTTATTTGTTAAACATACAATTATTTCCATTACAACCCGGTCCTATAGATGCTAGAAGCGCGAATTCATATAAGGTGGTGTTACCGGAAAATGAATAAATAAATATATAATATATATATGTATATCAGAAAATTAATAAGATGAAATGAAATTATTGTTTGATGAAACCTATGTAGTATGTAACTCAATCAACCAATGGTTTGACGAACCGTAAACATATGTTTACACATCCAATTTCGTGAGTAGGTACCTGGTACTCACACCTTTTTTAAGAAGTTTCACTTATATCATGTGTACGGTGTTACACAGGCATTTTTTTATTTTGTATTTTTTTTTAACAAAAACATTATTTTATTTTATTTTATTAAATTTTGTTTTATTATATTTTTTTGTTTATGGTATTTCATATAACTATTTCGTTATTTATCAAATTTTTTGGAGTTTATTTTTAATTAAAAATGTCACAACAACTATAATTAAATAACAAAAATTTCAATAATACTTAAAAGAACAAAAAAAAATTTAGAAAATTTTCCCTGGCAGTGGGATTCGAACCCACGACTTCCCGTCTTGCTAAATCCGCAATCCTGCAGCGGACACAGGGTGAACTAATTAAAGTACTCATATTTCTATATATTGCCGGGTAAATTTTTTCTCTTCATATTGATAGCACTGTTCTCTCTCATCTTAACAAAAAGCTGTTTCTAAGATGTCTATCATTGGCACAATTTAAAAATCTATTCTAAACATGAAACTGTGTTTTAACAAGAATGAGTTTTAACTTGCGACTATGACTATGGGCCATTAATTTTCAACAGCTAATAAAAACACTGGATAATTTAAAAACACATTAAAGAGCTGCACAAGATTAATGGAGGGTTAAGTTAACGCCGTGAAATTTCGAATTGGGCTAATCTCGATCCCAGTTTGTTCAGAAGTGCGAGCCAAAATGCTTCCATTTTAGCCTCGCGAAGGTTGGAATGTCTAAAAGAAAGTGTGGACATGATTCCACATCATCTTCCTCTTGACAGCTGATACAAAATATCAGTCGAAACACAATGTCAGTCGCACAATGACCTGTGAGAACCCCCATCACTAGCCCTTGAGAGGTAACGAGTTTTAAAGTGCCCTATAAAACATTTGCTGTAGCTGGAGTAGAGTGTGTAGCTGTAGTGGAGTGTGTCTTCTTTTCCTATTTTATGTCACAAAAGAACCCAGTTTCCCTTAGCCTAATAGCAGTTCGTGCTGCGACAATTCTGTCTGCAATATGTTCAGGCGCCGTGTTCAACATATCGCACACCGTCTTCAAAAGAGTCACGACTCAAAATTTGGCATTTTTGAAATTATACGCTAAAAATGTACACAGAGCTTTAATTTACCTTTCAGAAAAAGCTGGAGCAAATTTTTGTTATACATTGTTAAAAAAAACCTAAGGTAAAATCGCCCTTGCCCATATGATAAGCATGTGCTACGAAATAGTATTTCGTAGTTTCTTACGAACGTATTATTTTGAGTTGTGACCCTTCTGAAGACGGTGTGCGATATGTATGTTAAGGTCCAGTGTAGGTGTGGTTCCTAATGCTCCACTAATTCCTGTTTTACTAGTGTAGCATTCTCTAGTGTGTTCCAACAGACAATATAGGCTTAAATATGTTTTCCTAGAACTAATGAATTAATTTCGGCGAGAGACCCCACTTTTTACCGTAAGCTTCCCTACAGCAGTACAAGCCAACCGACACCTTTCCTACCCTATCCTAAATGTAAGGCTTCTACGACAGCCGCCGTTTATCGTCCACATAGTTACCTGGTTCAGGTAACCTTAAGCCAGAACAAAAAGGGAGTAAAGAAATCGTCCCTTAACCAAAAGATTTACATCATCTACATAGTCGATCACCCGACAGCCCACTTTTTCTAGCTCCTCTAGAAGGTCGTTTACAACCGCAATCCAGAGCAGGGGAAAGAGAACACCACCTTGTGGAGTGCTCGTATTGACTCTTCACTAAGTGCAGACGCTCCCCCACTAGGTTGGTTTCAACTCCCAGATTATGAATATACTTGACTATTGCCCCTGGAGTGATATTGTTGAAGGCCCCCTCGATATCGAAGAAGGCCCTTACTGCATAGTCTTCATGCGTGAAGGCTTCCACTGACCACTTTACCAATGTGTTGAGCTCTTGAAAGACAGTAACGAGGAATCTAGTTTCTTATGTACAGGTATATCAGTCTCTCTAGTGTTTTAGCAAAAACGAAGAGACTGATAGGCCTAAAAACTCTAGGGGAAACATGAGAGCCTTTTCCGGCCTTCGGGATGAACACAACACTGACTACCCCCCAAGCCTTGGAGATGTACCCGGTCCTCACATAAATAGGATCCAACCCATTCCACGACGCTTTTAGAGTCCTTTGAAGCTGCGAAGGTATGACGTCTTCGGTCCCCGGTGGCTTTAATGGTTTGAACGAATTTATTGCCCATGCCATGTGATAATCGCCCAGAAGATCGGAGAAGTACAGGACCTGGGGGAGATTCTGTAACCAGTTAGGGACAATTTTCGAATCGCTATCGCACTTTTTGACGCAAACGCATTTATATCATACGTCAAAAAGTGCGATAGCGATCCGAAAATTGGCGCTAACTGGTTACAGAATCTCCCTCTTGAAGAACAAAATATCGCAAAGAAGGACATTTGACTGGACTTCGAAGTGCGAAGTACAAGAGCAAAAAAAGAAGTACTGTACTTCCGAAAGAAGTACGGTTGGTCACATTAGACATACAACTATTTTTCACTCTTAGAGGAAAAGCTCGTTTGTGGTACGAAACAACGCGTGCAGGAAAGAGCACTTTGAGCCCCCACACATTACAAATTTTATCGGGCGTCAAATATCTAGTCGGGTTGGGCTGTAGGTGCACACGCTGATCAAACTGTAGACTAAGTCGGTGGGCAATTGTGGAATATAGACGACTTGGCGCCAACTTTTTTGGAGCACCCGACTTTCGCTCACAAGTAATTATAAAATATAAATTTTCACGGGCGAATAACTTATTATTCCACATTTATTTACATAGGTATTAACTACTTTTATAATACATTGTTTAAAGTTTTGTGCCAAGATGGCAGGCCTGATTAATGAGTTGGCGCCTTGCAGACTTTCTAGTTTGAACGCAATCTGGCTGCATTTTCAACTACTTAGTCAGCGGGCAATTGTGGAATATCGACGACCGGGCTGCCAACTTTTTGGGAGCACCTGACTTTCGGCCATAAGCGCGAGTAACTATAAAATATAAATTTTCACGGGCGAATACCTTATTATTGCACATTTATTAACATAGGTATTAACTAATTTTATAATATATTATTTAAAGTTTTGTGCCATGATGACAGCCCTGATTAATGAGTTGGCGCCTTAATGATGCAGACTGTTATTTTGCTCGCAATCTTGCTGCATTTTCAATTGCTTAGTCGGCCGCGAATAAGTTGGCGTAGTGTCTTCATGCATTTCAAGCGAGCCCGACTAAATCGGCGGACGGTAAAGTCCGCAGTGTGTGAGCGCTATACGCCAATATAATCTACCACTGGGTTTTCGAGTGTCAAACCGCTCACGATACTATGTAACTTACGCTCGATGATAACAAGAAGACATACCACCAACTCCCGCATGATAGCTAGCTACTAAGCATGTGTGAATGTATGTATGTAGATATAATCAGGCGATCGGTGACATGATAATATGTATGTACATAGTTAAAAACAGGTCCGTGGGAGCTGCGATCAGCCGATGCATTTCAAAGGAAGCTGAAGTGCACTGATAATGTGCATGTAAAACTAAAACGAAGCAAAGAAATGTGTGTGAGCTCGCTAAGTCGCTTATGCCAATGCATTTATGATACATACACTTATTTACACTTTTTTTTTTAGAATAATAGTCCGCGGATATACCGTTGGTCACAAAATGACGTACGTACAAGGGACCGCTAAACTGACAGACTTCTTAAACACCATCATTTCGTTTTATCCTTCATTGGACTTGGAACGACCAGCCGAAATACTTTGGTGAAAAGTGAAGGCGCCGTATTGAAAGTCAACTTAAACTTTGAGAATTAAATTCTCATAAAAGCGCAAATTTTTTGTGTGAAACCAAAGCCAATAAATAGTGTTTTGGTTTTGTAGTATAATTGCAAATTAATATTTTGGACGCATGTTTCTGATTAAGCCACATAGGTTAAGGCGAAATGTTTTGGTACCTTTGGTTTGTTTGAATAAAAAGTAAATTTTAAATTTCAGTACCACCAGCGGTATTGGCAACAAACTGTGAGCCCATTGGAAGGCACTCGTGTGGCCGACATTTCGGCCGAAATTCCTTCCCTTACAGAATAATCCAGGACAGCGTAAATAAAGTGGGGATCGCACCCGGCGAACTACATTTGCCTTCACTGACCGAAGTCAGTCCAGGTATTTCGTTCCTTTAACATATTTCCTACTAATCTATGTATAGCTAAATAACTAACCAATTTTTTTTTCTAATTGATTGCTAGTTAAAAGGAAGTCTAACCTAAAGAGGAAAGTAAGAATCCCCTTGAAATATAAGGTCAACTTGCAACAAAATGAATAATGTAATGTTAGTAGTGTGAAAAAAAACAATTTTGCATATACATACATATTTTCAACCAAGGTCACGCGAATTTTTAAGAAGTCGTGAATTTGGTATTACATATCTAGTATAAGGATCGAACGAAGCGCTTAGATTAATGTCCAGGCAAATATGACTATTAGTGAGAAAGAAGAAATCTCATATGCAATATATTTTTAGTTAATAGCAAAATGTATTTCGACTAACCGTTTAAACTTTTCTTTCAATTTGTAATATTTATGTATTCGACCTTTGATCAAATTAATTCAGGTCTATTAGGTTTAGTTTCATAATTAGGTGTTAAGCGCATACATGTATGCTTAAAATCAAAGGTCGAATCAACTGAGTTGGATCGAACTCGCAACCACATCGTCGTCGCTGGGCCCACCGTTGCATCGATGCTGCTAACATTGACAAGTAAGTTTGATCATACATAATTATCTACCTTCTTTTGTTCATACATGTTTGCATATTTACATAAATTTGATTTTGATTTTGCTATGGTTTAATAGTACAAGTATATCCTAACCCTTTTTTTGCTCTACGTGGAAATTGCATTTAGCATAATAGTAGTTAGTAGTTGTATAGAACACTTTGTTTTTTTTTTCTCAACTATTATAAAAATTGTTATTAATAATTATTGTTATTAGACTGTAAGTAAACCTTATACTGAAAATAGTTAAAGATATCTCTATTAAATTTCATGAAGGGAAAGATTATAAGTTAAAGTTATGTGATGATATCATTTTTAAGGGGGACAAAAGATAATGGCGCGTATTCATAGTCCAGCAACTAAGTCGAAACTAACAAAGTTGCAACTTAAATTTAAGTACCAACTTAAAATTTACCTCTATCCACATAGTCGCATTTCAGACTTCTACTAAGTAGTTTCGACTTAGTTTACGATATAGCAAAACGAGCGTGAAAATGTATCGATTTTTCTTTACGATATTTTGGAAAAATTACATTTTTATTAAATAATATCAAGTTTGATCATCCGTTTATGTAATTTTTATTTTCATTGCATGATTATGCAAAAGAATAAGGTATCATTTTCTTGTTAATTGTGTGAAATAGCCAGAACAACCGCAGTGATGTGAAGTCGATGTTTATCGAAAGCATGCTGTGAAACATACAAATAGTAGATATCTAAATGTTATGCACAAATTTACTTTAAAAGAACTAGCGTGAAACTGACTTACTATTTGAAAATTTATATAAATTATTCCAATAATAAAATTGTGATGTAGCTTTATTCGAATTGTAATACGCATTTAATTTCATCTTCCGATTAAAGTGGATCGATCTTTGTAAATTTTAATTGGAGATTATTCAATATTATCAAAATCACCCTCTACCAACTTAATTTTTACACATTTCGCCTGTTTTCCCTTAATTTGATAAAATACTTCTTCCTAGTTACGACTTAGTTGCAGCTGCAGCCGAAACTAAATTTTAAGTTGGTACTTAGCCAGAAAAGTCGAAACTAAGCCCTCCAGTACTGCTGGAGTCAATTGCTACTTTTGAACCGCTACTGCACCGACTCCTAGGTAAGTAGCTACTCTATTAACCCGTGGTAGTGCACACGGTAGTGCAAAGTCGAACCAGTCGTAAGCAGAATAGCGAAAAACTACGACAGAGGGCGCCCATAAATCACGCAAGTGACTATTTTAGTAACTCCCGGTAGTGCAGAGAGAGCCGGTGGTGACTACCGTCTAGGACATTGCCTTGTAAAAGTAATCGATGAAATACACTGCAAGTAGTCGGTCGGTAATTGACGGTATTTATTAGGTAGCTACGGATTCAGCAGTCCTGTAGTCACTCCCTCGTACTGCAGGGAGGCGACTACGAATAGCTTTAGTTGTGACTTAGAATATTTTCGACTTAGTTGAGTACTAAATATGACTATGAATATGCGCCAATGTCGTAATAAGTTGAAGTGAGGAGTCGTAGGGTTAATAGAATGAATAAATAATCTGTTAACAGGTTGGGTGGATAAAGACTGAGGGAGAAAAGTCATCTTCTCCCCCCTCCAGGTGCATTGTTACTGTTGGGTTTCTTTTTTTTCAGTGCTCTTTTCATGCTTGCTCCTTTTTATTTATTTTTTATTTTTTTCTGCTTTGTTAAAAGTTTTCTAAGCTGGTTTCGTTTCAATCATTTTGCTTTCTTATCTGCATACATTTATATTTTTAGTAAGGCTTTCGTTGCATGCGCTGAAGCAAGCCCACGCCCGTTTTCCCTGAACTAAGCTGTAGCATAGCAAGGTATGCAGAACCGCCCACTGTTCATGCACCTACAATTTTCCCTTTTTCTTTTTAGGCAGCCCTTTTAGGAGAGTCGTTACTACGTGACTTGTTTTTTTTTGCTCCTCACAGCTCCCGATCCCATTTTCACGTAATTTATTTACTTCAGTTTGGCAATGAGTAAAATTAGCTGGAGTTGCAAGGTTTGGATCTTTTCGGATCATGCCCGCTAACTGTTCCAAAGCCAGAATCATTCTACTTAAATTTACTCAGGTTTAATTTGGCAATGAAGCTCGTCTTTCTGTTAATTAAGTTATCTTGATACTGTAGACTTGAAATAAAAATGTATTTTTACCTCCCTTTTATTAGCTCGGGATGTAACTATGTAATATTGATGCGCCTAAAATATGCAGCGATTTCTATTCTCAAGTTACATACCTGATGACAGTACGAAAGGAAATTATAATAGCGAGGTGTTAGTTTTGTAACTATATTTTTATTTTATTTTATTAGACTTTGGTTAGTGAAGCTGAACTGCAGAGTTACGGAATTATTTCGGCTTCTGACCGCTAAAATACCAAGCCAGAATTTCTCTGCTGAGATGCAGGAACGATATACAATAGGGTTGTGTTATTAGTATTTTGTATCTCTGTCATGGCAACTTCAGTGTTAGTTACTTAAATGTTTTTTTTTCTCTCTTAATAACTAATTTACTTTTTGGATCGTTTATCCTCTGGAATGTTTCAGACAAACAACAATTGCTTAACTCAATTGAAAACCACAATTTTCGCAATATGTAGTGAGGTTTTACAAAGCCGTAGAGATAGAGTAGAAACTCCTTGCAATCATCATTTCCATATCAATTGCATTCGTACATGGCTGGAAAATAATTAGACCTATCCAGTGTGTCGACAATGATTTAAAGTCGACGGGCAACGTTCATACTGTACGGTCGCTTAAACATTCGTTTGAAAGAATTTCTAAAGTTACTTTGTTTATCTAAGTGCTAAGCAGTTCTAATTTGTGTAATTTATACTGGAAAAAGGTATTTGAAGCCAAGCTCCAATAAATTTTTGTGTTTTAGACATAAAGTGCTTGGATTAAAAATTAATATTCTTGTCATTTCTTGTGCATATTTGCCTCTTTTGGTGCATTATTGTGGTTTTGCGTGAGAGTGCATTTTCCCATCTTCCGCGATTTGTCATACATTTTGCTTATCATCGATTAAATAGTTTTCCGGCAAACAGCTGATTTTAGCTTGCTTTTATGCTTTTAAGCTTTTTGGCTCTGTGGCTTTAAAACTGTTAAGTTTAGCACGGTTTCTAACCATTGAAATTACAATACCTAGACTTCTGTGTCTGGCTGACTTCCAAAACGTCAATTGCTTTGCATACGTACAAAGTATAAGGTTCCATAACGTCGAACTAAAAAATATTGACAATGTATACTGTTCCAAAACGCAGCCGAAAAGTTATCGAAACGCATCGCTAGAGCAATCAGCGCATCAGAAACAGAGTTGATGCTTCGTTTGTTATTGGTTAGCATTAACAATAATAATAGATTGGCGCTTACACATATGTTAGTGTTTGCATTTTATGAGAAGCTGTTTTTCATGGCAGAAATACACTCGGAGGTTTGCCATTGCCTGCCGAGGGACGACCGCTGTTAAGAAAAAACCTTTTTCTAAATTTTTTGCGATGTTGCTTGACCAGGGCTTGAGCCCAGGTGCTGGTGAGTGAAAGCGCGCACTGCTTACCACTACACCACAGCGGTGGTTAGCATTGGTGTTTTGTAAATGGAAATTTCAGAAAAATTCTTCATTGCTATGTTGATTAATTAAAATATGCAATATATAGGGGTGCAATGTGTCTCAACTCTGCATATACAAACAGTTTGAATGCCGCAGTATAACAGTTTCCAAACATTGTATTGATACGTTTTGGAAGTCAGCCTCTCTCAAACGCTCATCTTTGCTACTATCGTACTAAAAGCGTACACTGTGAGTTTTTCTTGTACATACAAATTATTACTACTTCGCGCTGCATGTATTCATCCTGCTGTTTTGAAAAATGTAACATTAAAAACGACTTAGAGCGTTGCGTTGCGTGTTGGTTGTGTGATGACTTAGCTTATGTAAAATGTGCTGGTGTCAATGGTAGGGTGGCCGATATCATAACCGATAACAAAGGTGTTTGTAAATGTTTAGGAGCGTCAGAAGTGGCTTCCAGGAGTTGGGTAAGGAGTTAAAACTTCTAAACGAAAAGTTTAAGCTGTTTGAAGATGCATTTAAGGACTTTGAGTGCATTTAATCTTCATCCACCCAAGCTTAAACAAGCTTCAAAAAGCGGAAGGATGGAGGAGACACCATTGTTCCTAATCCCATTGCTTTAGACATTGACACTCCGCCAATTGATTCTTTGCCTACTCCCGGCTTCAATAAGGAATTCTTAAGTTTTAATTCTCCGTGTGTTGAGTTATCTCAAGCTCCATCTTCCTCAGGTGTCACTACAAGGGCTGCAGCAAAAACGACAGCTGTGTCTGAACCTACATCTCAAAGTGGACCTTCTACGTTACCGAAAGAATTAATCGTAGTTCCTGCGAATAAATCTGTGTTTGTTTCGCGCTTTTCTAGTGAAACATCGGTAGAAGATAGTAAGTCTTATATAACATCAAAGCTTAACCCCCGGCACATAGCTATTAGAAAATTTAATTTTTCATACGAAAGAAGCATATCTTCCTTCAAAATTGATATTTCCGCCGACCATTTTCAGAACATTGTTGATGGTTCATTCTGGCCCAATGGTGCTTTAGTTTCAGAGTTTGAGTTTAAACCTCGAGCTCGGAATGAAAATACTGTTCAAATTCCCTCCTCAGGATCAAAAAACTTATAAGTAATTTTTTCTTCAATATTTATTACCAAAATGTTAGAGGTCTAAATACAAAATTAACCGAGCTGCACTTAAAGCCTTTTCATTTAAATTATGAAATTTTGGTTTTTACTGAAACTTGGCTAAAACCGAATGTGTTTAATAGTGGAATATTGTGTAGTAAGTATGAAATATTTAGAATTGATCGCTTAGAAAGAAAAAGCGGGGGTGTTTTAATAGCTCTTCAGACCGACTTTTCCTCTGAAAAAGTTGCGTTCACAGGTTCAGATGATGTTGAATTCCTCTGTGTTAGAATACGGTGCCCCCTTGCAATTTATATTCCACCAAACTCTAACCCTTCGGTTTACTTTAAACATTCTTCATTATTGCTCTCTTTATTTGCCATGGTCAAGCCCTCCGATTCGATTGTTGTGTTGGGTGATTTCAATCTAGCGTGTGTTTCCTAAGATTCGGTGGATGTAATTCTGGTGTCAAATTCTTCTCGGGATGTACTTAACCAATTTCTTAAAGAACTTTCCGATCTTGGTCTATATCAGATTAATTCGGTTATCAACAACTTAGGTAAATGTCTTGATTTAGGGTTTATTGATGATACTGCTAAATGCACTATAATACGCGGCGATCCTTTAGTTATACCTATAGACCCTTATCACCCACCACTTGAGTTGTCCTTGGCACCATCCTACGATTCATGTTATTGTCCTGAAACTAGAAAGCCGAAAGGTCGGCGATATTCTTTCAAATACGCCAACTACGACAAGCTTAAAATAGCTATATCTGAAATTATCTGGCCTGAGTAAGATGGGGATGTTGAGAACAGTGCCTTACACTTTAGTAAAATCTAGAATAATATATTCAGTAAACTCATTCCTCTTGTTAAAGAAAACACCGGACCTCATAACTCGTTGTGGTTTAACTCAGAGCTAAAGCATTTAAACAATCAGAAAACTAAATCATTTAAACTTTATAAAAAATCAGGCCTGTCTTCTCACTACGCCGCGTACTCCATCCTTCGTCATAAATACAATGCCTTAAACAGAAAATGTTACAGGAATTACATTAATAAAACTCGCATTAACATCGTTTCTAATCCCAAGTCATTTTATCATTTGGTTAACTAAAAACGTAAAATAAATGGGTTTCCCTCAACACTGAAATCAGTTATTTCTAGTGATGATGATATGATTGCTGATATGTTTGCAGATTATTTTGAATCGAACTATTCTGTCGAGCCAAATGAAAAAACTTCTAGCTCCCACAGTTTGACCACATCCGTATTCCTTCAATCTCCGCTGACAATGTTCTCCTTCATTTGAATAGTTTAAAAATTCCTTTCTAAGCGGCCCGGATGGTATTCCCTCCTGTGTCCTAATAAGTTGTGCTGATTGTCTATATAAGCCATTAACAAACATCTTCAATGCTTCTCTAAAGCAAGGAGTTTTCCCCTCTTTGTGGAAGGAGTCGTATATCTTGCCGCTTTATAAAAATGGAAGCAGGTCGAATATTGCGAATTATAGGGGAATCGCTAAGCTTTGTGCCTTTCCTAAATTATTTGAAGAAATCGTTACGGAAGAACTATCTTATTCCATAACACCCGTTATCGATGTATCACAACACGGCTTTTGTAAAGGTAAATCAACTTTATCAAACCTTCTTGAATTCACTACAAATGTGAACAATGGTTTCAAAAGTAATTATCAAACTGTCGTCATTTACACTGATTTCAGCAAGGCTTTTGATAAAGTATCTCATTCAACTCTAATATACAAACTTGATAAAATTGGTTTCCCTCCAATCTTGCTGCGCTGGCTTTATTCTTATTTCATTGGCAGGAAACAGAGGGTTATCTTTAAAAAATTTTCATCTCGTGTAAATCATGTGACGTCAGGTGTACCTCAAGGTAGCCACTTTGGTCCTCTGCTGTTTATTTTATTCATCCACGATCTTCCAAATATTTTGAACCATTCGAATTGCTTTATTTACGCAGACGACGTTAAGTTATTTAAGCTCATTGGTGCTCCAGGAGACAGGGAACAATTGCAGGTGGACCTTAGTAATGTGTTTAAATGGTGCGAAGTAAATTCTATGTCACTTAACTTGAAAAAGGGTAAATTTATGTGTTTCTCTAGAAAACCCTTTCAATCATATAGCTACCGCATTTGTGAACATAGTGTTGATCAGGTAACTAATTTCATCGATCTAGGCGTAACCAGGGACTCTAAGCTTAAATTCAAGTCCCATGTAAACTCTTGTGTTAATACAGCCAAAGGCGTCTTGGCTTTCATAAAACGTTGGGCTAAATAATTCAGAGATCCCTATGTCACCAAAGCTCTCTTCAGCTCTAGTCAGGCCGATCTTAGAATACGGGTCCGTCATATAGAACCCTAGATATCAAACGCACTCTGACAGACTCGAGTCGGTACAGAAACAATTCTTATTATTCGCATTAAATAATACGTACAAAAGCCGCTTGAAGCTCATAAATTTGCCAACGCTGCACAGCCGTAGAGAGATGCTCGGGGTTTTGTTCATGATTAAGATCTTGAACGGGATGGTCAATAGTCCCTTTCTACTGAACCAGATCACGTTTTGTATTCCTTCTAGGCCTTCTAGACATTACAAGCCCATTAAGCTAACTATTTATAGAACAAATTTTTAAATGCATGATGCTTTTCGTTGCCTATGCCAGGACCTTAATAAGCATTGCAACTATTTTGACACCTCCGACTCACATTTTACCATTAGGAAAACCTTTTTGAATAAATAACATGTAAACCCTTACATTGCACCTTATTGTTCAGCTGGTGAACTGTATCAGTTTATGACGTAAACGTAAACGTGAATCGCTTTTTTGTAACTAAATAATTTAATATCTTTAACCGGGAACGATAAATTACACAATATCTATGACTGCTTAGTACAACTGTAATCGGCTTCGTATATTTTCGCGACCGCATAAGACAATACGAGCATGGATCGGAAACTCGGCCTTTTCGACCATGATCAACAGCTTGGTCTTTCCGCCCGCCGCACACAAAAGTAGACTGAAGACTAGGCCTCGCCAGCTACCAAACCTGCTATTTTGTGTTATTATTATATTATTATTATTACTATTATTATTATTATTATTATTATTATTATTATTATTATTATTATTATTATTATTATTATTATTATTATTATTTTTGCTCGTAGGAGAGGGAAATGCTTTATGCACTGGCCGGGGGCGCTAGTCTCTATACTACCTTCCCCGAGTGTGGGACTCCCACCGAAGCGTGTTGGGCTACCCACTAAAACCCAAACTCCCACCGCCCGCGCAAGAATCCCGCATCTGGCACCGCAAT
>NW_023458557.1:3500893-3519390 GCF_013731165.1 Rhagoletis pomonella | reverse complement strand
GTTGTCATTGTCCATGCTTCTGCGCCATATACCAGCACGGGCATGATGAGTGACTTATAGAGCGCGGTTTTCGTACGTCGAGAGAGGACTTTACTCCTGAATTGCCTACTCAGTCCAAAGTAGCACTTGTTGGCAAGAGTGATTCTACGTTGGATTTCAATGCTGACATTATTATCGGTGTTAATGCTGGTTCCCAAGTAAACGAAATTCTCTACTTTCTCGAAATTGTAACTGTCAACAGTGACGTGGGTGCCAAGGCGCGAATGTGCTGACTGTTTGTTTGATGACAGGGGATACTTCGTCTTGTCCTCGTTTATCACCAGACCCATTCGCTTTGCTTCCCTATCCAACTTGGAAAAGGCAGAACAGACTTCGCGGTTTTTGTTACCGATGATGTCGATGTCATCGGCATAAGCCAGCAATTGCACGCTCTTGTAGTAAATTGTTCCTGAGCGGTTCAGTTCTGCAGCTCTTATTATCTTCTCCAACATCAGATTAAAGAAGTCACATGAAAGGGAGTCGCCCTGTCTGAAACCCCGTTTTGTGGCGAACGGCTCGGAGAGGTCTTTTCCAATTCTGACGGAGCTGGTGGTATTGCTCAACGTCATTTTACACAGCCGTATGAGTTTTGAGGGGATGCCAAATTCAGACATAGCGGCGTATAGGCAACTCCTTTTAGTGCTGTCAAAAGCGGCTTTAAAGTCGACAAATAGGTGGTGAGTGTCGATCCTTTTCTCGCGGGTCTTTTCCAAGATTTGGCGTATTGTGAATACCTGGTCTATGGTGGATTTGCCAGGTCTAAAGCCACACTGATAAGGCCCAATCAGTTCATTGACGGTGGGCTTCAGTCTTTCGCACAATACGCTCGATAAGACCTTGTAACCTATGCTTAGAAGGCTGATCCCGCGGTAGTTGGCGCGAATGGCGGGGTCACCTTTCTTGTGGATTGGGCAGAGCACACTTAAATTCCAGTCGTCGGGCATGCGTTCATCTGACCATATTCTGCACAAGAGTTGATGCATGCACCTTATCAACTCCTCGCCGCCGTACTTGAATAGCTCAGCTGGCAGGCTGTCAGCTCCAGCGGCTTTGTTGTTTTTCAGCCGCGTTATTGCTATACGTACCTCGTCATAGTCAGGCGGTGGAACGTCGACTCCGTCATCATCGACTGCGGGCTCGGGTTCTTCTTCTCCACAACTTTCTGTGCTGCTGCCATTTAGTAGGGCGGAAAAGTGTTCCCTCCATAATTTAAGTACGCTCTGGACATCAGTTACTAGGTCGCCATTATTGTTCTTACAGGAGTGCGCCCCGGTCTTTAAACCTTCCGTAAGTCGCCTAACTCTCTGGTAAAATTTTCGGGCATTCCTCCTGTCGGCCAGCATTTCAAGCTCTTCGCACTCACGTATTTCTGCCTCTCTCTTCTTGTTGCGGCAAATACGTCTCGCTTCCCTCTTCAGATCCCTATAGCGGTCCCACATAGCGCGCGTTGCGCCCGATCACAGCGTGGCCCTGTAGGCGGCATCTTTTTTCTCTGCAGCTTCCTGACACTCCTCATCGTACCAGTTGTTCTTTCGGGCTCGTTGAAATCCGACTACTTCTTCGGCGGCGGTACTTAATGAGCGGGAAATGTGGTTCCACTGCTCGCATATGTCGGTTTGCTGAAGAGTGCTCTCTGAGAGCAGGTGTGAGAGTCGAGTAGCGAAAGCGCTGGCTGTCTGTTGTGATTGCAGCTTTTCGACGTTAAGCTTTCCTTGCATATTTGGGCGCACATTTATTGCTGCACAGAGGCGGGTGCGTATCTTGGCTGCAACAAGATAGTGGTCCGAGTCGATGTTTGGGCCTCGGGGTGTGCGTACTTCTAAAACACTGGAAGCGTGCCTTCCGTCTATCGCAACATGATCGATTTGGTTTCTCATTTTTCGATCCGGAGACAGCCACGTAGCTTGATGGATATTTTTGTGCTTAAACCTAGTACTGCATACTACCATGTTTCGGGCCCCGGCGAAGTCGATCAGCCTCAATCCGTTGTCGGACGTTTCGTCGTGGAGGCTGAAGTTTCCGACGGTGGTTCCAAAGATCCCTTCCTTGCCCACCCTGGCATTGAAGTCGCCAAGCACGATTTTGATATCATGACGGGGGCAGCGCTCGTATGTGCGCTCCAAACGCTCATAGAAAAGATCCTTGGATGCCTCATCCTTCTCTTCCGTCGGGGCATGGGCGCAGATGAGCGAGATGTTGAAGAATCTCGCTTTGAGCCGGATTGTGGCTAGACGCTCGTCCACCGGGGTGAACGACAGTACTCGGCGACGGAATCTCTCTCCCACCACAAATCCAACACCGAATTTGTGCTCCTTTACATGACAACTATAGTAGACGTCGCAAGGCCCCAGACATTGCTTGCCTTGCCCCGTCCAACGCATTTCTAGGATGGCGGTGATGTCAGCTTTTGTCCTTACGAGGACATCAACCAGCCGGGCGGAGGCACCTTCCCCATTAAGGGCCCGGACATTCCAGGTGCATGCCCTCAAATCGTAGTCCTTTAAACGTTTGCCGTGGTCGTCATCATAAGGGGGGGGGGCCTCATCCGAGGCTTTACCTTGCTTCTTCACTTGAAGTGGTTTTTACGTGGCGGGTCCCAAGCCCAGCGCAAAACCCATTGCTGGGACGGGGGTGGTTTCGCAACCACCCGCTTGCAGCCGCACCTACTGGTGGACAAACGCTGCAGACTTCAGTGAGCCCTTAAACCGAATAAGTCGGAGTGGCCCCACCGAAGCTCCCTCCCTTTCTGCCTTGACCCAAGGCTCCACTCGGATTGGTTACCGCATCTCGCACATGGGTTGCTCACGTTGCCCAGAGTGCGCGAACGAGGACGCAAGAGTCGGGATTGAGTATAGCCATGCAACTGTAACGGCATACCCAGCGCAACGACTATACCCCATTGCGCTCCCGTTCGCGAGATCCCGTCTTATAAAAAGAAAGAGCTTCTCTTTATATAATTAGTGTAGGTAACACTGGGCAACACCGATTTTGATGCAGCAAATGTTAATGGTGTTTTTGATAGGCTTTTTTGTGCTGATTAAGAATCCGTAAGTATAAAGTTTCCATCAGCTCCAGATTTTGAGAAAAATGTGGTGAAATTGTCAAAAAATTTCGTTGTTTGCAATATTTGAGAAGCTCTAG
This sequence comes from Rhagoletis pomonella, assembly GCF_013731165.1. Taxonomy (NCBI): domain Eukaryota; kingdom Metazoa; phylum Arthropoda; class Insecta; order Diptera; family Tephritidae; genus Rhagoletis; species Rhagoletis pomonella. The sequence continues at coordinate 3,516,210 of NW_023458557.1, read as the reverse complement.
CAATGAAACAAAAGGTGATAGGACCTTCCACTTAAGCTTAAATTAAAGCTAGAACTACAGACTACTATCCCTGAAAGTACTATTCCTGCACCGTGCCCTGATGGTCACCTATACACATTTACTTTTTATTGTCCAACAACAAAAAAAAAAATACTCGAAAATTATGCAATTGAAAAAAGGGCGTAAAAATCAGTGTTAGCTATTCAATAAATGACTATAGGTGACGTTAGGGTCAAGGTGCAGGAATGGTATTTTCAAGGATGGAAGTCAGAAGTCCAAGCCTTAATTTAAGCCTAAGTTGAAGGTGGAATAATGACACCTTTAGCAGAATGCGGTAGGTACCCAAACTTCCCAAAATCAGTTTTTGCAGGGATAGCAGTTCGCTTTAATCTAAGTCTAAGTGGGAGGTTCTACCACCCTTTGTTTTTTTGCTATAGCTTCTCAAATATAGCAAAAAACGCGATCTTTTTACACTTTGACCTCGTTTTTCTTAAAATCTGGGGCTGATGGAAATTTTACGTCAAAAATAGCGTTAACATTTACTGCATCAAATTTTGTTATATATTTGTTGGCCTGTGTAATAAGTATTGCTAAATAGCCAATACCCGCATGTTTGGGGCGCCTCCAAACACCTTTCGAACTGTAAAATAATGACTCAATTCTATTCTACGCATATCTATAATACGGGTCTCGAATTTAAAGCAAATCGGGCCATAAATAAGATTTTTTTGCAATAGATCCCTGGTCCACCTATCAGATAAAGTATCCTATATGTTTATCCTTGCGATAAGCTACCTACATGCCAAATTTCAAGCAAGTCGCACCATAATAAGATTTCTTTCCAATAGATCGGTATCTGGTCCACCGCTCCCTGGCCAACTTAACGGAAAAAATGAATCCTATATGCTAATCTAGGCGAAAGGCTACCTAAGTACGTAGCTCTTAGCGTAGCTCAACCCCTCAAAAGCAGCAACCATTCGAATCGGTTATGAAACATAGGAGAAAATTGTTCCCAATTGATTCAAACTCACCATGAATTTCACAATTATCGGAAATTTTCCAACTTCACAACGAATTTTCCACCTTTACATCGCCAAATCATCAAATCATTCGACAAAATGCAACATTTCGTCGAAAAAAAGTTCAAATTTTTTCGCGTTCTTGCGAATTTTTCCGAGTTTTCTAGTTAGAATTTTCTATTTTTCCATTCGAAAGCCATTCCGAAAGAATTGCACAAAAAATTCCATACAAAAAAATTTCGATTTGTCCAATTTCCCGACTTTCCCGGAAGGTTTTCCCAAAATTTGCTTTCGTAGAAACCTTCTCCTGGCAATTACGAACAACTAAACAAAAAATTTAGCCAAATCGGCACAACCGTTCTCAATTGATGAATTACTATACGTTTTTCACATCATTTTTATATATATAGATAATTAACCACATTTTTTTCGAGAATTAATTGCTAGCTAAAAGGAAGTCTAATCTAAATAAAGAGGAAAGTAAGAATCTCCTTTCTCCTTGAAATATAAGGTCAACTTTGCTACAAAATGAATAATGTATGTAAATTTAACTTAATGTTAGTAGTATGAAAAAAAAAACAAAACCATTTTGCATATATTTTCAACCAAGCTCACGTGAATTTTTGAGAGGTCGTGAATTTGATATTACATATCTAGTATAAGAATCGAACAAAGCGCAGAAAGTAAGATTAATGCCCAGGCAAATATAGCTATTAGTGAGAAAGAAGAAATCTCACAAGCAACATATTTTGAGTTAATAGCAAAATGTGTTTCGACTAACCGTTTAAACTTTTCTTTCAATTTTTAATAACGGGTGATTTTTTTGAGGTTAGGATTTTCATGCATTAGTATTTGACAGATCACGTGGGATTTCAGACATGGTGTCAAAGAGAAAGATGCTCAGTATGCTTTGAAATTTCATCATGAATAGACTTACTAACGAGCAACGCTTGCAAATCATTGAATTTTATTACCAAAATCAGTGTTCGGTTCGAAATGTGTTTCGCGCTTTACGTCCGATTTATGGTCTACATAATCGACCAAGTGAGCAAACAATTAATGCGATTGTGACCAAGTTTCGCACTCAGTTTACTTTATTGGACATTAAACCAACCACACGAATGCGTACAGTGCGTACAGAAGAGAATATTGCGTCTGTTTCTGAGAGTGTTGCTGAAGACCGTGAAATGTCGATTCGTCGCCGTTCGCAGCAATTGGGTTTGTGTTATTCGACCACATGGAAGATTTTACGCAAAGATCTTGGTGTAAAACCGTATAAAATACAGCTCGTGCAAGAACTGAAGCCGAACGATCTGCCACAACGTCGAATTTTCAGTGAATGGGCCCTAGAAAAGTTGGCAGAAAATCCGCTTTTTTATCGACAAATTTTGTTCAGCGATGAGGCTCATTTCTGGTTGAATGGCTTCGTAAATAAGCAAAATTGCCGCATTTGGAGTGAAGAGCAACCAGAAGCCGTTCAAGAACTGCCCATGCATCCCGAAAAATGCACTGTTTGGTGTGGTTTGTACGCTGGTGGAATCATTGGACCGTATTTTTTCAAAGATGCTGTTGGACGCAACGTTACGGTGAATGGCGATCGCTATCGTTCGATGCTAACAAACTTTTTGTTGCCAAAAATGGAAGAACTGAACTTGGTTGACATGTGGTTTCAACAAGATGGCGCTACATGCCACACAGCTCGCGATTCTATGGCCATTTTGAGGGAAAACTTCGGAGAACAATTCATCTCAAGAAATGGACCGGTAAGTTGGCCACCAAGATCATGCGATTTGACGCCTTTAGACTATTTTTTGTGGGGCTACGTCAAGTCTAAAGTCTACAGAAATAAGCCAGCAACTATTCCAGCTTTGGAAGACAACATTTCCGAAGAAATTCGGGCTATTCCGGCCGAAATGCTCGAAAAAGTTGCCCAAAATTGGACTTTCCGAATGGACCACCTAAGACGCAGCCGCGGTCAACATTTAAATGAAATTATCTTCAAAAAGTAAATGTCATGGACCAATCTAACGTTTCAAATAAAGAACCGATGAGATTTTGCAAATTTTATGCGTTTTTTTTAAAAAAAAAGTTATCAAGCTCTTAAAAAATCACCCGTTATTTATGTTTTCTACTTTTGATCAAATTAATTAAGGTCTATTAGGTTTAGTATCATAATTAGGTGTTAATCGCATACATGTATGCTTAAAAGTAAAGGTAGAACCACGCCCACTATCGAACCTGATCGACACAAAAGCAACTAAGTTGGATCGGACTCCCAATCACATCGTCGTCGCTGGGCCCAGTGTTGCCAGCTCTTCGGCATGCGAAAACGTCTCTCTTAATCTGAATAAAAAAGAAAAAAAAAAAAAATGCGCATCATATTTAAGTCATCTGTGTCCAAAGAATAAATATATTTTGAAGAAGCTGCTGCATAAAACAAAGCTTGTAAAGATTTATTAAGAAAATAAATCAAAATCAGTTCTACTTACAAGATTTAGTAACAGAGAAAAATTACTGGGAAGTTAAAAAACGTCATTTATTTTGCTCTACGTGGAAATTGCATTTAGCATAATAGTAGTTGTATAGAGCATTTTGTTTTTTTTCTCAATTATTATAAAAATTGTTATTAAAGTACGCATCTTAGACTGTAAGTAAGCCTTGTACTGTAAGTAATTAAAAATATCTCTATTAAATCTCATGAAGGGAAAGATTATAAGTTAAAGTGATGTGGTGATATCATTTTTAAGGGGACAGATAGGATTATGTCGTGATAAGGTGAAGCGAGGAGTCGTAGGGTTAATAGAATGAATAAATAATCTGTTAACAGGTTGGCTGGGTAAAGACTGAGGGACAAAAGCCATCTTCTCACCCCTCCAGATGCATTGTTACTGTTGGGTTTCTTTTTTTCCAGTGCTATTTTCATGCATGCTCCTTTTTATTTATTTTTATTTTTTATTTTTTTGTTGCTTCGTTAAAAGTTTTCTAAGCTGTTTTCATGTCAATCATTTCGCTTTCTTATCTGCATACATTTATATTGCGTTGCATGCGCTGAGGCAAGCCCACGCCCATTTTCATGCATTTACAATTTTCCCTTTTCTTTTTAGGCAACCCTCTTACGAGAAAGTCGTTACAAATGTGCGGGGGCTCTTAAAGTAGAACTCCACAACAAGCTTTTCAGTGTTGTGGCTTTTGGCGCTTAAGCCGTAGTATAAAACTTATAGCTGAATAGAGCGCTGAAAGCCTGAAAGGCGCTGAACGTCTGAAAAGGGTGTTGTGTAGTTGTACTCTTACACCTAAGCAAGAACCGCATTAACAAAAAAACGATTTGATTCAACATATATTTCTTTCAAGCATTTGTACCTCTGTCTTTATAGCTCACTCGATGGAGCCGTATTTTTTTTAACTTTTTATTTTTATTTATTGAATCTGCCCTGCCTAAGAGCCTAACAATACGTTTTCGAATCTTAATCTATTCACTTAATTTACTAGGGGATGTAAATTGGGTTGGGATGAGTATTTTCTTAACTGGCCCTAATAAAAGATTACGACTGGGCTGGTAAGTAATTCCTACGTAGTCTTTAGGTCCTGTTGACACGCAACAAATATCTTGCTAAATGATTTGGGTGCCCTAAAAGCTTCGATACATATTTCATCTTTCGTTGTTCTATTTCCGTTCGTACTTCTGGTATTCTCAAGTCGCGGTGAATGTTCTAATTTCGGATATACCAAGGTGGTCCGGTGATTGTTCGAAGGATTTTAGATTGCGCACGACGAAGGATTTCGATGTTACTGCTGCTCGCGTTTCCCCATAACTCACATCCATAGGTCCATATCGGTTTTAAAACTGTATTGTAAATAAGCACTTTATACTCCGGACTCAGCGGCTGCTCTAAGTGTACATTCAAAGGCGGCTATGGAGTTTTCAATATCGGTCGGCGTATCTAAATTTGGATCGAGGTTTATATGCACACTGATATATTTTTTATACTTTAACCAATTTGTAGCCCTTGTCGTGAGCATATAGGATGACTTTTTCTTGCGGCTGATGCCACAAGGTGAAAAATACAGGTGAGTGGTCTGATGAGAGATCTGCAACTGATTCTGTACTAATAAGGCCGCGAGGAATTTTCCTTGTCACCGCAAAGTCAATAAAATCTAGCAACTTTTGCGGGTCTCCGGCCAATATGTAGGCTTTCCAGGAGAAGCGTAATCCAGTTTGTTTCTTCTACATATAAGCGCGTTGTATAATTGCTTGCCTTTAGGGTTAGAAAAGCGTGAGCCCCAGTGAGGGTGCTTCGCATTATAATCACCTGCAACAAGGAAGCGCTCTCCCAGCGAACTGAAAAAATCCATAAACTGTTTTTCTGTTATCGTAAAACGTGGGGGACAATAAACCGCGGACAGAGTAATATACCTTGCTTTGTTTGTACGCATATTGATGTTGCTTGCAGATGATTCTCGGCAACTCCAGTCAAATTATGTTGTTTAATCCAGTTTCTGACTAAAATGCCACTTTCGCCATGCGCCTTTCCATCTGGATGATTCGTGCAATAAAAGGAATTTCCCGAAATGTCAAAATTATATCTATTAGTTAGGCGTTTTTCAGCAAGGAGTATTATTTAAATTTCCTTGTCCTTAAGAAATTTTGACAGCTCTAGTTTGTGGGGAGGAATGCCATTTGCATTCCAGAGGACTATTTTAAGTGAGGTCATTATCTTGTTTGCTGAGTAGCAAACAGTTTGAGCAGCGTATTTTGATTTCGCATGAGTTCTTGCATTGTGTTTTGCATGAAGGTCATGAAATTCATCTTGTTTTATTGCACGACGCTATCATAGCTTCGACATTGGATTATTTACCGTATTGTGCATGGGGATGCTATTCTTGCGGCGCAATTTGAGGTGCAGTTTTAGTAGGGGCAGGGTTTTCTAAGCCTGGTTTTAAGGCCCTTGCAAACGAGACACCATTGACGGTGTCTGATAGAACTGTTGGCGGCGTGGCTCTTTTGGCGAAGAAAACGTCAGGATTCGTTTGGGAGGGTACAAAGGCATTCGATACATTATGAGTACGTACGGAAGCCACGCGTTGGTTGGTCCGGTTTTTTAAATCCTTATAGACTGGACAGCCTCTTTAGTTTGCTGTGTGATTTCCACCGCAGTTACCACATTTTTTTGCACGCGCGTCTTCCTTGTTTGATGTGCAAGTGGCAGAGACATGTAACTCTCCACAAGCTACGCACACTGAGCGAAGCGTGCAGTAAGACCTAGTATGACCATACTCCTGGCAGTTGGTGCATTGTACAGGGCCATTTCTCTTATGCGGTGCTTCCACAGTCATTCAACGATGCAGCAGATATTGTAATTTATAAATTGGATGCACATCGTTTTTGCCCAGTGGTTTGTTTTCAGGCTCGAACTCAATTTTAAACATAGGTTGAGAGATTTGGTTCCTATTAAAAATATTCACAGCAGCTTTTGGATTCAAACCATGTTCTTTAAGTGCTTCCAAAACTTCCACAGCTTCAACGCTTGGTTCAATACCTTTAATTACAATTTGTTGACCTTTTGCACTTTTAAGTTGGTATGTATAATATTTTATGTTTGTGTCATTCAGGTATTTGGACACTGTTCGAAAATCGTGTTCGCAATTAATTTGAACTTTAGTTTCGCGAATATTTCCCTTAGATAGTGGGATGATATGAAACTTATTACTACCGATTAGTTGAGTGAATTTTTTAACAAGAGCGCTCGAATTCTCTTCTCTTATAAAAATCGGAGGATTAGCATTGGCATTAGTAGCTTTTGCAGCACCTTCAGAAATTTGGCTATTCACATCGTCGCCATTGTCTCTTAGCTGTGCAAATCTATTCGTACTGACTTGCTGAGTTGAGTTCAGTCTGTTAATTTTTTTCTTACTGTCCGTTGAATTTTGTGGAATAAGTTTTCTTTTTATTGTAATAAAGCGGTCCATTCCAGTCTGTATGGCCACATTTTTAGTTGTTTCGTATTTCAACCTTTCTTGCGCTTTACCTTTTTTGCCATTGAAAGTGCTTGCACTCAATTGAATTTGTGCTTGTTCAGCAAGAATAGGCCGGTACCGGTGTGTTTGTTGTTGTTGATGGCGCGTTGGAGGTAGTAAAAGATGTCACTGTACTAGCTGTTGTTGCAGCTGTATTTGGGGATATGTTATCGCTTACCGAATTAGATGTAAGCGACGGGCGTGAAATGTGATACGACACAGGTGAAGCGCACTCTTCACCCCAAGACATCGGAGTCGTCGATGGTAAGTTTGGAGGGCAAGTCCGCTGACTTGAATCTTGAGGAGGTTTGAGGGTGGTCGATGGATTGGGCTTTGCGCTTTTGCTGTCACTCTGGGACCGAATAGAGAAATATGCGTTGTTGCGCTGAACTGAAAGCCGGCGCCCATTGTGCTCGCGTTGCTTCTGGGCTCGGATTTCAGCTTGATTCATTACTTTCTGTTTTTATTTGATTTGTTTGTTTAATTATTTTTTTTATTTTTTTTATTTTATTCAACAAATAGAATTATTAACAAAAACCAACAACCACTTGATCAAGTGTAAATCGGAGCGGAATAGCTGCGCTTGATTGTGTTGGCTTAGCAAAATGAAAAAGTGTTAAAAAAGCAACGATAATTTACAAGTCGGACTTAGCACAGTCGGTTCGAATCCTACTGAAAGAAGTCTGATGACGAAATGTGGTGATTTCCGAAATAGCTATCACTTCTACCATTTTTTCAAATTATTGTTGCTTTTCCACAATAAGTTTTTCATTAAAAACAGCCTCGAGCTCAATAAAAGTTGTTCAATATAATTGTTTTAAGGCCATAAAAATAACAAAAACAAATATTTTTATTTTTTTTATTTGTTTTTGTTTTATTAAATTAGCACAATATTTAATGACTAAGGGCCGAACTTAAAAACACGTCCGCACTCTTCGACGTTCGACATGAATTTAAAAGTAAACAAAATCTGCTATTTCATACGACATTTCTTTAATAATTAATTTGCGCAGTAAGCGCGCATGCGTGTAAAAAAATCACGCTTAATAATTCAAATTTAAACGGGATGTATAAAGAAAACCAGCCACCTCACGTCAAATGAATGGTGCGTTTATACTTGTTTTCTAACTGATGTGAGAAATAAAAAACCGATTTGAAAACAAATTCAAGTCAATACACTTTTCAATTTCCACGCATCTGGAAATTTAGTTTATGCATACGTTTTGAATCAGAGTGAACTGGGTCAAAGCGCTTTATATGCCGGTATAAACCAGTTGTTTAACTGCTTTATACCACGGAAAGTTGGATGAAAATGTCACTTTCTAAAGCCTTTTAAACCTGCCTATTTTATTTTTTATGGATAAGGCCATGTGGCTATACTACGAGTTATATACCATAATTGCGGAGGTGAGACCGAAGCACAAACAGGGGCCTGCAGGCTCATCTTCTTCAAGACAGGAAGGGCAAATAAGGCTGCCTAGTATTCCAACCGCATCCAGAGGTTTGAGCACAGGGGAGTGACCTCTTAAGAATTCCAAAAGTTGTCTGCTATCCTACTTGCTTAATGAAGCAGCCCCTCAAAGTCTCCCAGTCTTTACTGAGTACTACAATTAGTTGAGGACTAAGAAATACGTGACCTACGTCCCATGTTACCAAATTAGCGAGAATACCAACGTTACCTGTCACTTAGGAGTATTTAAATTAAAACAAGTTTTTTATATTTACCACGGACCGCAAATAACGATTAATTAAATTTCAACTCAAAAAATCACGCGGAAAGAGAAATGCTAGGTGCATAAGGAGTAAACCAATATATTTCTTATTACTCGGAGTACCTTCAGCGGCACTGATTTTTATTTTTTAATTTTTACTTATTAAAATCAAGTTTAATCATTATATTTTGAGTTTTATTTTTTACTCAGGAAATAATCGTCATGTTTTGAGTTTTATTTTTTGCTCGGAAAATAATCGTTACGTTTTAAGTTTTATTTTTTGCTCGGAAAACAATGGTTACGTTTTAAGTTTTATTTTGTGCTCGGAAAATAATCGTTACGTTTTAAGTTTTATTTTTTGCTCGGAAAATAATCGTTATTTCTTGAGTTTTATTTTTTGCTCAGAAAATAAAACTTAATTTTTTCGTATGCGTATGCGCATGCGTGAAGAGACAGGGGGCGGCTGCATTGAACCTTTAACGCCACTGTGGAGTGGGTAATGAAAATACAGATACCAGGGCAGACACAAAGAGAACCACATTTCTAAAGAAAAAGTGCAAATAGGTAAATACATATTTTTCGTAATTTTTATATGTTATTTACAAAGTTAAAATTGAATTCAGAAACGGCTTCACATGATAATACATGCTTATTTTTAACATAAATGTATACATATGTACTTATCATCTATACATGTACATATGTACGTACAAACATATGAAAAAACGTAGAGTTCACATACTGGCAACTAAATGGAAAGGTTTCATGTCGCGGCAAACAAAATATAAAATATTATTCGATATGTCAGCATATTTACGTCCTCCATCTAGAGGACAAATGTTTGATGAAATACAATAATGGATTACAGAATAAGGACGACAAAATATGTATACCTCGGTGCGATATTACTTTAGAAAAAGAATCGGGTTTTGGTGGAAGCATTAAATCAGTGTTTTGCGTTCTAGTTTTGGAGCTATCGTTCGGCCTATGCATACATATGTATAATATAATAATTATCAATCACAGGAAACTTACATGTGTACATTCTCCAAACGAACATTATGGCGCTTTCTATGCTTATGCAAATTTGAAGTACTGTCCCAAAACTTTATCATATATATGCAGTGAATGCATAACGCCTCCTTTTTATTCACTTTTTCAAATTTGTATGTATTTATTCATTCACATCAGTGATTATAATTAGTACAATAAGATGTCTTATCTTTTAGAGTACAACAAACAATAATTATTAAAAGCGTTCCCAAATTTTTGATATTGGTGCCATTTTTCTTCAATGTAAAATATAACTTGCTTGTATCGTTCTAAGAAGAGGAGGAACAAGAAAATGGAATTATTGTTGTGCTATCATACCAATTTTTCTTGTGTAACGCTTCAACACGTGGGATGCGGCAATGATACATACATGCTAGAAATCGAACGCAATTTTACGTGTCAAACTTCATATTTCGAACTTGTGGCAATTTACCTAATTTTTACTACAGTTGCATTAATTTTCGACCGAGTAAATACTTGCACAATGTACTCGGTACTTGGTAGAGGTACTCGAGTATTTACTCTTAAGTACTCGTATCGGAACATCATTACCTATAGCACTAATGAGTGTCCGAGCAAGTGGTCATGTACACATTGCCAACAACGGCATCACACCGACAATGATAGCAAAATTCTCCTTCCAACTGCCATGGTCGCGGTTGAGCACGAGGGGGAATTGTTTAAACTAGAGCCTTGATTGATCAAGGCTCACAGAGAAATTTCACTTCCTCGAATGTTCAGAAACGGTTGAAACTACCATTCGAACATTCCAAGTTCGAAATTTCCGGCATGGGTGGACACGTAGTGCAAAACTTCTCAAAGCTTTGTCCACTAACATTGGTTTCACCCAAAACCATGCAACGGATAAACACACAGGCTTTCGTGTTACCTCAGCTCACGAGGCACATGCCTACATTCACCATTAGCCGTGAAAACTGGCGGCGATTCAAGATCCTTGAACTTGCTGACCCAAGTTGCCACATGCCAGCTTAAACTGATAATCGGCAGTGATATACTTCCATAAATCCTGCTGGAAGGTATACAAAAGATTTGCGACACTATAATTGCGCAAAAAACAATATTTGGCTGGATTATCAGTGGTCCAATAACTGAAAATGTGGTGTGGTAGCTTCCGTGGAGGTTACCAAGGTAACGGCTATAGAAGTTATCAAGGTAATAGATTCAGGACACCGCCTTGATACAACAATACTTCAAAACAAAATAGTAACTTTCAAAACAGGAATAGAAACTTTAATAGTCAGTCGCGAACAACTAGTCGCAATGATACTCGCAATGTCCGTAATTGCCACCAGCAGGAAAACCTGCAAACTCCACTTCAACAGTAGATAACAAAAAAGTGCATGTACTTAACCTACCCCTAAGTAGCTACATATCTTCCAAAAATTCTTTAAATCATTCAATTTCAACTCTCTTGATAGACACAGGAGCAGACATATCTATACATAGTATAAAGGAAAGTCGAGATTCTTTGAACGCGGTAATCTCGAAAACTACTGAACGGATTTTGACGAGATTTTTTCTAATATACTCTGTATCGACATGAGAGCGTTCTTTTTTACTTAAAATTTTAATGGGGTTCCCACCTGTCTAAAAAACTATAAGATCCGCACCGTTCGTTGGATTACAAAAGATAAGGTGTCAAATGAAAGGGATTGGCCTCTAGAAAAGCACTAATATTTTTTTTTAATAGATTTGCCACCTTTTAATAAAAATACTATATTCAACCATAATAAGCGTAGGCATCAGTTCTGTACCGTCACTGTCAAAAGAAAAGACTTAGCCTCTACATGCGCAATGATGTATTATTTTTTGAGTAGGGTTGCTACCAATTAAAAAGTTAAAAGATTTTCGCCGTTCGTTGGATTACAAAATGAGATACCAAATGAAAGTGCATGGCCTTAGCGTGTACAAAAGCTTTATTATTTGTAGTATTAGTAGGGTTGCCACCTATTTAAACTTACTATCTTCTATACATAGTAGAAAAGGAAAGTTGAGATATTTTTACCACGCCACTGAACGGAGTTAGACGAAATTTTTTAAGTAAAGCATAGTTCACTCAAAATCGGTACGCATGAAATGGGTTATATCTTTTTAAAGGTTTTCAGAAAATAATATTTAATATTTTAAAATAAAGGGGATACATGTTAGGGAAAGTTTCATATTTTGGTTGGGTAAATAAATAAGAGACAATTTCTTTAATAATGATACAGTTCTTCCGAACATCCGTTCTAGAGACTTGTGTAGTCAATCTTTAGTTTAGGTTTAGTTTCCACAGCACGCACATATCTACTAATTTTGTTTAAAATAAATACGATGTATTTTTCGATTTGACTTAGATAGGCCATATTCGTAAATTGATGACTTCTAGAACTTTATTCACATCATTGGCTTCAAACCGATTTAAAGTTACCTGTGAATAATTAGTTTTCATAAAAACCAACCAACACTTTACAAAAGGTCTAAAGTAAATGATACAGTGAAATAACACTTTATGGCAGCGCTCCTTCCAGCATATTTCTGGGGTCATATGGAGTCTGATCGATTTTTAATGAGACTGCCTCGATTCTCTTATCATTTCATAGCCCTTTGACAGCTGTCAACTCTTATAGATTTAGTTGTATAGGATATCACCCTGTTTCTTTTAAGCTTAAAACTTTTAACGTGGGAGTTGACCGAAGTCCAGTTTTAAACATGTTTCATTAGTCATTATTATAAAATGCCACATTTGGCGAGAACATTGGGGTAAAGGAAACGGGTGCGGTTTTTGTTATAAAATGTATTTAATATAACAGAATTTTATATCTTATAACTCGATAACTTGCATTCGCTGCACTGTGGATAATCGTTTTCCAATTCTCTCGCGCGATCTTTTTCTGATAAGCCGATTTTTTTTATAATTCAGGTAAAGAGCCGTATCCTTAAGCTGGTGCGAAATGATGTTTTTTAATGATTAGCTTACCCCGTTAGTTTAAACAGAAGGAATCTATTCATTGATTTTTGGAGGATTTTTATAAGTTTTTGGTATATTAAATTTTAATTAGATTTTTGATCTCGAAAATGTCGGATTTTTTGAGCAGCAACTTCCAACGCGAATAAAACTGTCAAATAAAAAGCCAGTACTATGAAATTAAGCCTCATAATGGTAGATCTATTGTCTAACGATCTGCATTGCAACCTTTTAATACATTCCAACAATTGCTGTACAGAAATTGCTGGAGCGCGTACCGATTTTGAGTTAACGATGCTTTATAATCTGTATCGATAGGAATATTATCTTTAGTCTTTTGAGTTTCTATAGGGTTGCCACCTGTCTAAAAAATTATAAGACCCGCAATGTTTGTTGGATTACCAGAAATAAATGGCTCGGCTCTTAGATGTTCACTAATGCATTACTTTCTGAGTAGGGTTGCCAACTTTTTAAAAATTACTATTTCATTCGAACTTGGTATGAATACAAAAAGTGAAATGCGAAGTGAAAAAGCTTGGCCTCCAGATATTCAATAATCTATAATTTTTTGAGTAGGGTTGTCACCTTTCTAAAAATAATAAGATTTTCAATGTTCTTTGCACTAAAAAAAAACGCGTGTGTAACACATGATAGAAGTGAAACTTCTTAAAAAAGGCATGAGTACCAGGTACCTACTGACGAAATTGGGTGTGTAAACATAAATTTGTTTACGGTTCGGCAAACCATTAGGCGGTTGAGTTACATACAGTGACGAGCAAAACTGTAACATGGTGTAACACTTTTTATTTCAGCCACCGCTATCTTTCCAAGTTCTAACGACATTCATACTTTTGTTGTATATTCTTATTGGTACACCCCTACTCCCTCTCTCATAAAGATTTGAAGTCAATCCAACAACAATAATAAAATCAGCAGACAAATATGTAAATTAAGGCATATGTTACAGTTTTGCACTTATATATTTTTAATAACTTTTTGCCAATTTTCACGAAAAAAAAGAATTGTTAACACAATGTTAAAAATACTTTTGCTTTTTTTAGTTCCTGGATGCAATTTGGCATACCTTATGTGTATCTCTGTATCTCTCATGTACTCTATTGGACGGACTTGCATACTTAGACAGCTGCGCTTTTAGTTGATTTCGCAAATTTTCAACGAGATTCATATCCGCGGATTGTGGAGGTCATTTCAAAATTGCAAATTTTTGCTTTTGCATCCAGTCTTTGAGAGCATATGCAGATGTTTTGGATGATTTTTCAGCAGAAACTCTAATTTTTCGACTACATCTTGCAAATTTTGTTGAAATATGAACAGATACTGTTCTTTACGCATAATGCGTACTAACGGACCAACAATATTTTTGAAATACAACCCCAAACTATTATTGACCGACCACTGCGATTCACAGTTTGCCTTACATGATGCGCATGGGCTTAATTTGGATCTTTGATCCAATACCTGATTGGCAGCGATTAATTTAGTCTTGTCAGACCAACTAATCTTCAATTAAATCTAGGGCTAACATATCCCAATAGGCAACCGTCCGGTTTTCGTGCGATCCGCCAAAATGCTACCACTCTCGCACATGTATTTTGATCAAAATGGTTTCTTCTTCTTTAATGTGTCTTTGCGTTCAATTTGACAATTATACGCCTCGCTGTATATTGATTTGTATTCAATTTTAATATCTTAAACGCTTCTGTAATAGTGGCTGCAGCGCTAAATACTTGCTACTAAGTTCACAAGATATCGGACCGTGATATTTTTTGGCAGACTTCCTTTGCCCTTAATAACATTTTAGGCTATATTTTTTCCCAGTCTTAACATTTTCATGTGGCGAGCTCCGCAATTTTTTGCCACTTTTCCTACGGTCCTGCGTTTCCGCAGTAAATCTATTATTTACATTTATGTTTCCTGATTAACCATATTATTTACTGGTAATCACTTCTTGAATAAATTACAATACAGAAAAAAGTCATCTGACTTCCAACTAAGTAAAAGATAACTGTAAAATGCAAAACTGACAGTGAGTGCAAAACTGTAACATTGGGCTTAATTTACATTTTTGCTTGCTGGTTTTATTATTGTTGTTCGATTGACTTCAAATCTTTATGGGAGAGGGAGTAGGGGTGTACCAATAAGAATATACAACAAAAGTATGAAAGTTGTTAGAACTTGGAAAGATAGCGGTGGCTGAAATAAAAAGTGGTACACCATGTTACAGTTTTGCTCGTCACTGTACATAGGTTTGGTTAGAAATCAAACAATAATTTCATTTCATCTTATTAATTTTCTGATATACATATAATTTATTTATTCATTTTCCGGTAACACCACCTTATATGAATTCGTGCTTCTAGCAACCATAGGACCGGGTTGTAATGGAAGTAAATGTATGTTAAACAAATAAATGAAAATGTTTATAATGCAATCAATAGATCCTTACGAATTCGCCATTACCAAGGCACTAAGTAACGTACGCACTTTTGTTTGCAAAATGCATTTATTTAAGTTGAAAGAAGACAAATT
>NW_023458557.1:3494700-3500793 GCF_013731165.1 Rhagoletis pomonella | reverse complement strand
CTAATCACCAACTAGGCCAAAGAAGCTCATCAAAATTAATAAAATTTTTCAAAAAGGTGATGTGGTGAGCTTCTGTTTAACCAGCTCGAAAGCATCCTGAGCAGCAGAATTCCAGGTAAACGTTTTTCTTTTAGTTAGAACCTCTGTCAACGGAAAGGTCAGGCTAGCGTAATCGCCGATACCATCCGGTCGTACATAAAAATTGTCGAAGATGGCGGACGGTTTTCGGGACCGGGTATTTGGTGATCGCCCTCACCTTGTCCGAATCTACGGATAGGGAGCCATTACCTACGATGAATCCTAAATATTTCCCTCTACTCAAGCCAAAACTACTTTCATTAACATTGATTATTATTGATTATTTCTAAGCTGAGCAGCGACTTCTACGGCTTCTAATAAATGAGTTGCATGTTCCTCGAACGACTGCGAAACGACTAGCAAGTCGTCTAAGTAAACTAATACGTACTTACGAATACGTACTGCAAAGTCCAAACGGCATGCGCTTGAATTGATATAATGGTCGATCCGAGACAGTTAATGCATTTTTAGGGCTAATTTATTTTTTAGGATAAATTTATTTGCCAAAATGCGTGTTTTAAGTCAATTTTAGAAATGCAACTCCCTTGAGTCTAGGCAAAACCCAGCTTTTCCTGGCTTAACTATGAGAACACCTGATGACGACCACGATGAACTCTCTGCTTCCTGAATCACTCCTAATCCTAGCATCCGGTCTATTTCCTTGCACAGCATTTTCTACTTTACTGGAGCTGCCGTTCTAGTATCTATATGATGCTCGATCAAAGTAGTCGTGCCCAGGCTCTCTTTCTCAAATGAGGGAAAAGCAGATATTGCCATTTCAAGCTGATATCTTTGGGTAGAAGTGAGCTGCAAGACTTCTGACTCCTCTTCTGGGGTTAGTTGGTGGACAATTGGTTCAGTGAGTACTTTCACGCCAAAAGCTTGCCAAAAATCCATACGATAAAACACGTCATTGGCAACGGTAGGAACTAAAATAAACTCGAGTTCCCTTTCCTGGTTATTAAACGTCAAAGTAATTTCAATCGCTCCGGATACCGCCTGTTTTTCCCCATCTGCTGTTTTAACATTACCAACGAACTTTAGGTATATGGAATTTTCATCTTCTATAATACATTCTGCTAAGTTCGATCCCAGGCAACTTTTGTTTGCCCCACATTCGAGGAGGCCAAGATATTGTTTATCAAAAATCATAAGTTTAGCATAAGGGCGAATGTACCAAGCATCGTACACGGGTGCTTGCGCAATGATTTCCTGCGTTGTCAATACTCATGCATACGTTTGCATGACCGAGACTTTTTTGACTTGTAAGTCAAGGTTGAGAATACGCGTTCTCTTGCTCTTTTGTATTCAGCTAAACGAATATGGTCATGCCTTTGAAGAAGATTTCGGTTATGTTCATGAGATGCGTGCATTAGGTCCGGTAATATGGTTTTTAAATCAGATTGTACGAAATTTCATACTTTTGAATGCGAGGTTTGGATGCAGGATGTCCGTTCACGATCCGACGAACATCCTTCTTCGTGTTTTCCGACACTACGGAATATTTAGGGCATGTTGGCTTATAAGTATCCACGGTACCATAACCATAGCAAAAGATCCGCCGAGCTTAAAGCAATCCTGATAACGGTGTCCTGTCTCTTCGCAGTTCCAACACTTAAGTTTACCGGCATTGATTGCCTCTGCATCTCCTACCGTTTCCTCTTCCTGAGTATCTGCTAAAACATCATTTTCAATTTCGTGAGATACCTGATAGATTTGCCGTCTCAATGGGTCAATGGGTTGATCTGATGCGTGCAAGTCGCGAAATAATTTCTCATGTTTTCGAGCATCTCTACGTAAACTAGCAATATCTCTGATGTCTAAATGGAGCAACTCATGGCGTAAATCGGCCTTCAGGTTACGCAGCAGAGTCTCAACTAATTCCAAGTCATTCGTCTGACGTCTTAGGCGGTCGCACATGGCCATGACTGAATGTAGAAAATCGTCAAACGTTTCGTTAGGCCTTTGGCGTATTTTCCCAATGTCGTCCCGAATTTCTGAGACTGTAGCAAAGTCTTTAAGTTATCGTCGCATTGCTTCGCACAAATCAAACCATTCTAGATTGTCGCGTTGTCGCGATATTTCCAGAACCACTGCAGTGCTTTTCCGTCAAAAAGGGAATGGACGTGTTGGCATAAAATGTCGAAATTACCATTCAGGTGCAAAGCAGTTAATGTATTAACACCGTAAATAAACTGGTATGCCGTTAAAATATCATTCAGTCCACTAAAACGTATTTGCCAATTGCGAATTAGATTCGACAAATTTTTCATGCGTAATCGAAACGCTATTTACTTCCAATGATTTATGACGTCTTTCACAGGGGAGACTTGATTGGAAGTTCGTTCTCCAAAAGGATCATCCCGCGGCCATGCTGGCGGCTCTTCTCTAGGAAAATTAGTTGGGGGAAAAAGGTCTATTACCAGCTAAATTGAGATTACCTAACATATTTCGAAGATCTTATGAAATATATTTTATAATTTCCTCTCGGAATACGTCAGCAACTCTACTATCAGGTCTCTTACTCTTGGTTTGGTTATAACCTTAACGTTTGTCTCCTGTTGCCGCCCGCCGGTTCTATTTCTAGGACTTTGTGTCTGATCAGCGGTGTTGGGTCGATCGCGCGGTATGGCCTCAGTCCTTTGAACTGTAGGTGGATTAGCAATCTCGGCATCCGGGTTTATTTATTTATATATTTATTTATTTATTTATTTGGTCTACAGAAAAATGTTTTCTTACAGACAAATGAGAATAGAATAATTAGATATGTAAGTATGTGTGATATATTACAGAATAGACTAATTACACATATTAATTTATAATAATAATAATAATAATAATAATAATAAGGTAAGGGCTAAGCTCAGGGCCTTACCGGGGTTACACAGGGCGGATCGTGAACGGCCTACTTCGGTGGGTTAGCTGCGAATAACCAATAAGCAGTCCCAGACCAAGAGCGGCAGGAGCCGAGGGCCTGATTTAAAAGATCAGAAATGCTTGATTAATCTCCTGTGTCCGGGCGAACAGATGCCGCCTCCCAAAAAGCATCCCAGGATTGAGACCAGTTAGATCCTGTTCATGGCATACTGGTACATGTATACGATTAATTCGACATTGGGCTGGCGAGAGCAGTATTCCACCACTTTAGTATGTGAGGGTGACACCTCACAGAAATGGCTGGTGGGCTAATGCTGCAATCGCCTCCGACTCGTTAAAACCCTGGCAGGTCTTCAAGTACGTTCAATACACGTCGCCATTTAGTTGGCCGCACAGGTCCAGTTGAGATTTACTCCTGGTTTTGCGCAGTCTTGGCTCTGAACACAATATCCCATAAGGACTTGTGTCAACCCTCGCGATGGCCTGCTCCTTTGAGAGAAGGGAACTTCGGGACACTTAAAGCGACTGTGCTACGTGTGGAGATAGCGGCTTGGAGCGGAGACCCAATAGAACTGACATGATCAAACAAATAACAAAAACAACTGTAATGGGTGTAGATGCTCCCGAGGAAGAATGCAGCGCATTTAGAAACAGCAGTAGAGTTGTGCGCTCCCCGCCACAAACTCCTCTGCAGGCAAAAGCCGGCAACAAGAGCACGGAGAGAGCCGTCGACGTGGTGCAGAAGGGTACCCCTTTGCAAACGACAACTCCCGGCAGCCGGGATGGTGGTCATCAAACGCCAGCTGCTGCAAACAGAGACAAGCATGCCACCGCAAGCTTGGGAACGTGCGAAGGCAATGAAGATGAGCAATTGGCCCAGATTCGGCTCGTCTTGAAGAAGATGCAGAGTGCTGTCTCCAAGCAGAAAAATAAGTCCATGGACATAAAAACGGGTATGGCCCAAATCGAGGAGAGCCTAAATATACTAAGCCACCTCCGAGAGCAGCGCCGGAAGGGGTCTACCCTTTCCGAGCTGCAGAAAACTGTCCCTGGCTCGCAAAAGAGAGCTCGAACTCGATCCGACTCCCCAACAGGCGAGCCGGAAAAGAAAAAAACAATACTACTACTAATAATAATAAGAGTAGTAAAAATATTATTATTAATAATCCTAATAATAATGGTAATAATAATAATAATGCACAGAAAACCGTACCAGATAATCAATGGAAAACGGTTGGAAAAAGCAGAAAGCCCAAGCCAGGGCCAACGCCAGGTGAACCCTTGGTCAATAAGGGCGAGGCGACCAGCCGCAAAAAAAAGAAGAGGATGAGAAAAAAGAAGAGTCTCACCAAATTAATCATTAAGCCAGCTGAAGGCAAAAAATATGCAGAGGTGCTGGACCCATACGTGAAAATGTGTTCACTGCCATTGGCCAGCTTGGAGACGCCCGTATTCTCACTAGACGTTTTCGTGTAGAAGTTCTGGGCATGGACTGCCTAACCACGGCCCCAGAAGTGGAGAACGCTATACGCGGGGAGTTAGAAGACAAGATGAATGGCCAACTTTGCGTCTCTCTCCTCGCTGTAAACTCGCGAGAACAAAGAATGGCTGTGGTGGAAAACTGCCAGGATGAACTGCCAGGCCGGACTCGTATTGAAAAGGGGAAGCTGCGAGTAGATTGGATTATCTGCCGCGTCCGAGAGCGCGCGGATGTCCAAAGGTGTTTCCGCGGTCTGGAGAATGGCCACAAAAAGGCGGCATGCAAAGGCCCAGACAGAAGCAGTTCATGCTGGAAATGTGGTCAGCAGGGCCACATAGCCTCTGCATATAAAGAAAGCCCAAGCTGCTACCTGTGCTCGGCAGGAGATGGACAGAAAAATGCCAATCACCTTCCCGGGTCGGGAGCGTGCAAGGCCTTCAGGGATGTCCTTGCTGAGGCTAAGACAAAGCTTGGGAGAATATGATTAAATTTATACAAGGCAATATGAACAGGAGTAGGGTAGCTGAAGACCTGCTGGACCAATTGGTTCTTGAACAAAGAGCAGACGTTGTCATCATCAGTGAAACCTATAGAAAAAAGGAAACCTGGCATGTTGACCACTCAGGCTCGGCCGCGATATGGATTGCTAACACCAACCATCGCGCAGACGCTGCTACGTCTGGGTTTAAATGGCGCAAATCACTCTTGTGAGCTGCTACCTGTCTCCAAACGACACAGTCCCTGTCTTCAGAGAAAAGCTCGAAGACCTTGAAGACGATTTGCTATATATAACCGGCCACATAATTGTTGCTGGAGATTTCAAAGCAAGAGGTGTGGAATGGGGTATGCCTCAAACAAACTCCAGGGGAAGACTGGTCCTTGAAATGGCAGCCCGCATTGGCCTGACCATCCTCAACACCGGAACGACCCCTACATATAACTCTGGTCTCAGAAAGCGTTCTTCGAAGGGCTGACGGATGGAGAGTGATGGAAAACCTGAGAGGTAGCGACCACAACTACATCACCTTCCAAGTTACTGACATAACGCGAGGGCAAACACGTAGTATCCCTCGCAGGAAACCAAGATGGAACCCGTCTAAGGTCGATGTTCGCAAGTTCGATACGTCACTCCTAGCAGATTCCCAAGGTATTTCACCCACAACGGGAGAGATCCACAACAGGGAGTCTTGTACTAAGCTTGTCGAAGAAACTATGCGCTGCATTCACCGGGCATGCAAAGCCTCAATGCCACAGAGGAGAGCATGGTCAGGTAAAAAGCAGGTATACTGGTGGAATGACCGAATTGCTGAGCTGCGAAGGGCCTGCCATAGAATGCGTAGACTCGCAACGCGCGTTCGTGGTAGCCCTGAGGCGCTGACCAGAGCAGCAGCCTACAAAAGCGCTAAGAAAGTACTTGGGGCCGAGATACAGAAAAGTAAACGGAACTGCTGGAAAACGCTATGTGACGAAGTGGATCGCGATCCCTGGGGCCAGGGATACAAAATAGTGATGAAAAAGTTCCATACATCATCGCAAGCGATGGATGAGGCCCGAGTTAAGAATATAGTGGATGCGCTATTTCCCACATACCCACTAAGAGCCGATCGAGGAGCAAGCCGAGGCACCACTGTTTTCGACAGACGAGCTGAAGCTAGCCC
>NW_023458557.1:3486697-3494600 GCF_013731165.1 Rhagoletis pomonella | reverse complement strand
CCAGTCAAGTAATATTTCGTCATTTTTTCTATGGATGAGGACGTCTACATAGTTCATCCGAACTGCGCTAAGCCATTTATAGTCCAATGCGATGCAAGCCAGAGCGGTGTCGGTGGTCTCTTAGCTCAAAGCAGCACCGTTACTGAACAACAATTTCTCGCCGTTGTGATGGCAATAAAAAAAAGTCGTGAGTACTAGGTACTCATGAAATTTGATGTGTAAACATATGCGAACGGCAAAGCATAAAAGTACGTTTACATATAAATATAATCTCAATCAAAGCTCGTTAGCTGTCAAATTGGTTGTGCTTGTTATTCACACAGCTCGAGGAAAAGTTAAACTTCTTCTCTGTGCCACCGTGGTCACTTTTTTCTGCAACACATATTATGCCATTTAAATATATTTTAACTGAATATTTTATTAAAAATATCTTTACAAACCTATTTTCCTTACTAGCGTCAAATTTTGTTTACTTTAACATTTGACATTCCTCCTCTTCTTCGCAAGTGTAATCGATAAAACTAGGTTGGGCACCAAAAAGTTATAGGTTTAATCTGAGATATTTTTAATAACAGATCAGGGAGTTAAGCTCGAAAATTAGGATAATCTTTGTATATGTAAAGCTATTACTAGGCGATGCAGTTACATACATACAAATCTAGGTTAGGTTAGAAATTAAACATTAATTTCACTTAATTTTATTCATTTTGCTGATATAATTGTTTTATTCATTTTCATTTTTAATTCTTTTAATACATGAAATTATCGGTATGATTGATAGAATATGATACTTATATATACTTGTGACTCAAGGGTGTTAAAATATCTTGGAAACACCGCATCAGTTATTGTTTTTGAGCTTATAGTTTGAGCATTTCTATTTATATGTACTCCTACATTTAGTTTTTCTTTTCGGAATATAATCTGTGGTTCATGTAAATGAGAGCGATTTTTGGGAGAGTTGTGTAGAGATTGAAGTTGCAGGATTTTACCCGATACTTTTTTGTTCCGTACATTTTGCTGTTACTCACTTTTTACTCACACTTCAGAGAGTGATTTTGCTGTTTGACCTTTTTCCAGGATTTTACACGAAAAGTATTGGATCAGAGATATTATATCATCCATACATATGCATTAAACTCCTGCGCAATTCATTTAAACGGCCTAACAAGACATCCGATCGCCGCGCAAATACTTTCCCTCCTTTACTCTCATCGTTCGGGTCAAGTGTGAGTAAGCATAAACCAGTTTCTGCAGGCGTACGTAAACTACCGATCAATAGCAAGACGCGTAGAGTATTTACTTTGCCTTCCGCAACTACTGCGAGTGAAAGGTATTTGACAGTAGAGTACTCTACTGGTAGTACTTGAGTATTTTCGAAGAAAACATACATTTGTGGTATCTGAATAAAACTAAGGACAGGAATGTAGTGGAGCGATGGAGAGAGCGACGAGCAAAACTTACTTTTAACTAAAATGCTGATATACATACATAAGTACATATGCATAGATATGTATGTGCATAGATACATATATACATAAGTGTCCGCATATATTTTTTTCACGTCACTTGCTCTGTCGCTTCACTACAGCAAAACCAAGTTGTGGGAAAACCCTGACGAAATGCGTACAATTGAAACCATGGCGCATATTCATAGTCATATTTAGTACTCAACTAAGTCGAAACTATTCTAAGTCACAACTAAAGCTATTCATAGTCGCCTTAGTTTCGACTTTTCTGGCTAAGTACCAACTTAAAATTTAGTTTCGGTTGCAGCTGCAACTAAGTCGTAACTAGGAAGAAATATTTTATCAAATTAAGGGAAAACAGACGAAATATGTAAAAATTAAGTTGGTAGAGGGTGGTTTTGATAATATTGAATAATCTCCAATTAAAATTTACAAAAGTCGATCCATTTTATTCGGAAGATGAAATTAAATGCGTATTACAATTCGAATAAAGCTAAATCACAAATTTATAATTGGAATAATTTAGAAAAATTCTCAAATAATAAGTCAGTTTCACGCTAGTTCTGTTAAAGTAAATTTGTACATAACATTTAGATTTCTACTATTTGTATGTTTCACAGCATGCTTTCGATAAACATCGACTTCACATCACTGCGGTTGTTCTGGCTATTTCACACAATTAACAAGAAAGTGATACCTTATTCTTTTGCATAATCATGCAATGAAAATAAAAATTACATAAACGGATGATCAAACTTGACATTATTTAATAAAAATGTAATTTTCCCAAAATATCGTAAAGAAAACTCGATACATTTTCACACTCGTTTTGCTATATCGTAAACAAAGTCGAAACTACTTAGTAGAAGTCTGAAATGCGACTATGAATAGAGGTAAATTTTAAGTTGGTACTTAAATTTAAGTTGCAACTTTGCCAGTTTCGACTTAGTTGCTGGGCTATGAATACGCGCCCATGGGTTTGAAAATTGCGCAAATTGATGTGAAAATTTTAACTTCATATTAAAGATATTTATGTATGCATGTATGTACATATGTATGTAAAAATATAGTTTCGATTAAAAAAAATCGGATAAAGCTTTTATTTCGCCAATGGATTATGCAGACAACTATACTCGTAAAATCCGATTTGTGAGTCCAGATATATATGTACCCAATAAACATTTTGGCGAATGTTCGAAAATGACCTTCCATATACAATATGAATATCGAACTGAGAACCAACTCATAGCCAACCTTAGTTTTCCAACGTTTATAGTTCCAAAAAAAATGGAAACCATAGTAACAAGACAGAAAATGATATCCAGCTCATTCTCGAAGGGAACTATAAGAAAATCACTCTCTCTCATTAAAATTCCAATTCCATAATTGGCTGGATTTCGAATTCATAACGAAAGAAAAATATATTGGATAACGAAGGTTCCGTTTTGCTGGAGAATGGCCTAGTTCTCGAATCGAATACTAATTTATTTCACATTCGTTATCGAAGGTGAGACTCGAAAAAAGATTGGTTTTCGAATCATTTTCGAATTGTTAACCAAGCCGAATGTTTTTAAGGTTTGTACATACTTATGTATGTATATAATGCATCGCGACTGATTTTTTTAAACATACATACGCCTTTAATTTTAGTATTTATTAAAAAACTCAATGAAATTCAAAAACTATCACTTGCATTTGGTTTTACTCAATACCGATTTGAGCTGTCGCACAGTGTTATCAGAAAAAAAGTTTTCAATGAAAATTCGTTATATGGCTGCTTATGTACGTACATATTCATTTATTTGTAAAAGCCCTCAAAAAAATTAAAGATTCATATAAAATTACGCTCAATAAACGGAAAATAAATTTGCCTTTATAAAAAATTTCTTAAATCAGTATGCAGCTCCTAAGAAAATATGCTCGTACATCTCGTCGATACCATATCAAACTATCGAATGTGAAAATCGGTACTTTTCAGGAGGGAAAAGAATAATAATAATAATAATAGATTGGCGCTTACACATATGTTAGTGTTTGGCCGAGCCTCTCCTCCGATTTGTGGCGTGCGCCTTGATGTTGTCACACAAAGCGGAGGAACCTACATACATAGATTTAAAAAGCTGCTTAAATAGAAAAGTTTTATGAAAATGTCACATTAAACAACTGTCTAAATCTACATTATTTTTTATAAATACGGCCGTAAACATTTCCATACATTGTCAATTTCCATATTCTATTTTTACTCTTTCAATTTCGCTGACCAGCGCCGCAAACGATATCAACTAGTACGCTAACAACCAGAGATGCAAGTACTTACAGTACTACAGTACTACAAGTATACAGAGATTTTGTGCTGGGATATGCGTTACAGCTTCGCAAATTTTACCCCTACCGAAACCAAAGATGCATACACATCAAAAATTCGAAGGGCATGAGTTTAAAGTGGTGACTGACCCATGCGCCAGAAAGACTTAAGCGGTAGATTAGCGCGGTGGACTCTTAAGTTACAGGGTTTCACTTTCACCATTGAGCACCGCAAAGGAAGCGAAAACAAAGGAGCTGATGCTTTTTCTCGGGTGTACGAGGGTGAAGAGCCGAGTATTACTGAACTGAATCTCGAAGTTTTGCCTGAAATTGATTTAGAATAAAAATTTTTCGAAACAGAAGAATGCAAACAGTTGAAAGACAAGTTTTTACAATTGGAAATACCAGATTATAAAGTTGTTGATAAGTTTATTTACCATCGCACATCATTCGACAGCCATGAAAGTCCTCAGAAAGATGCGTGGAAGCTTTTTGTTCCAACTGAATTAAGAGAAATCGTCATGCATTCAGCTCATAATGTGACTACGTCAGCCCATGGTGGAGTAGTCAAAGCGATCGAGCGCATACGAAGACATTTATATCAGCCAGGAATGGTGGCTGATATCCGGAACTACGTGTTATCATGTGACTTATGCAATACCTCGAAAACACCAACGTACGCGCTTCGACCGCCAATGGGACAAATGGTGAAAACAGAAAGACCTTTCCAAAGGCTATATATAGCCTTGATAGGACCATTTCCCCGCTACAAAAAGGGCAATATTGGTATTCTCATTGTCTTAGACCATTTCTCAAAATTTATGTTTTTCAAGCTTTTAAAGAAATTTACTTCCGCGATATTGGTCGAATTTTTAAAAACAAATATTTTCAACTGCTTTGGTGTACCCGAAACTATAGTTTCCGATAACAGCAGCCAATTTGTTAGTAAGGAGTTTATCAGATTTCTCGACAAGTACGGCATTAGACATATGCGCACCGAAGTAAACGCGCCACAGTCCAATGCTTCTGAGCGCGTTAATAGGAGTATTAATGAAGCTTTGAGATTTTACGTTCGAAAGAACCAGCGGGATTGGGGCAGCTACATCAGCAGTATAAACAGTGCCTCGCGAAACAGGTTGCACCATACGGTAGGTCAATCTCCATATTACTTTGTTTTCGGGCAAAACACGATAACTCATGGAAATGACTACAAAATATTGAAAGGTTTAGGTTTGTTGTCAGAAGGCTCTGCTAAACTCTTTGAATTTGAAGCTCAAGTCTGCATATGACAAAAATGCTCGGGCTTATAATCTGCGCACACGAATGCGGGAATTTAAAATTAGACAGGAGGTTATAACCAGAAATTTTGCACAAAGTAATCTCTCAAAACATTCGAACGCTAAACTAGCCCCAAGAGGGGTTAAAGCCAGAGTTGTAAAAAGATTAGGTAACTCATATTATTTGCTTGAGGACTTAGAAGGAAAAGGCAAGGGAACTTACCATGCGAAAGATATTTGGTAAACAGATTTAGTAAATTCCAACATTCTTGACTTGACAAGTATATAATTTTTGCTCTCAATTATAAACCCTATGGGCATAGTTGCATATGCTGACTTCCGCGTTACATCGTGTAGCATCTGTATGGGTGGCGGAGTTTGTGAGGGCTATGCGCCAATATAATATACCACTGGGTTTTCGAGTCTTACTACTACTACTTACGCTCGATGATAACAAGAAGACATACCACCAACTCCCGCATGATAGCTAGCTACTAAGCATGTATGAATGTATGTATGTAGATATAATCAGGCGATCAGTGACATGATAATATGTACATAGTTAAAACCAGGTCCGTGGGAGCTGCGATCAGCCGATGCATTTCAAGGGAAGCTGAAGTGCACTGACAATGTGCATGTAAAACTAAAACGAAGCAAAGAAATGTGTGTGAGCTCGCCAAGTCGCTTATGCCAATGCATTTATGATACATACATGCCCATTTACAACTTTTTTTGAGAACAATAGACCGCTAAACTGACAGACTTCTTAAACACCATCATTTCGTTTTCTGCGTCATTTGACTTAAAGCGACCAGCCGGAATACTATGGAGAAACGTGAACGTCGCCATATTGAAAGTCACATTAAACTTTGAGAATGAAATGTTCATAGAAGTGCAAATTTTTTGTGTGAAACCAAAGTCAATAAATAGTGTTTTGGTTTTGTAGTATAATTGCGAATTCATATTTTGGACGTATGTTTCTGATTGAGGTACATAAGTTAAGGCGAAATGAGGTTTTTGTACCTTTGGTTTGTTTGAAAAAAAGTAAATTTTAAATTTCAGTACCACCAGCGGCTTTGGCAACAAACTGTGAGCCCATTGGAAGGCACTCGTGTGGCCGGCATTCCGGCCTAAATTTCTTCCCGCACACAATAATCCAGGACAGCGTAAATAAAGTAGGGATCGCACGAACTACATTAGCCTGCACTGACCGAAGTCAGTCCAGGAATTTTGTTGCTTTAACATATTTGCTACTAATCTATAGTTAAACTAGCAGACTAGGCGAACTTCGTCCCGCCCAAAATTAGTTTTTTTATTGAAACATGGTCCAACGTTTTCGCCAGCAATTCACGTTCACGTTTGGTTTTGTGTTCGACAGAAGACATATCCTCCATTGCCGTCTTAAATAAACTCACGAAAGTGTTATACCCGGAAGAAGTCCTTGCGGCTCGATAGTGAATCGTCCTTGAATCTGTATAGTATAGTTGGTGGCAATTTCCAAACTGGTGAGTATCATTGGTCCACATTCTGTTTAGCCACCGTAAAGCAAAGACCGCAATGGTTCTGATGGTAGATTTATCGGGAGTAATTTTACTTTGATACCTGGTTCCTCCGAATCGACGATTTTTAGCAATAACTCGGCTACAGCGCCACTAGAAATTATCATTAAAATCGTTTCGGTCGATTAGGAGCAGTAAAGCCACCAGAATAAGTCTTACATACAGACACTTTTCAGCATTTTTCCCATACAAAAAAACCAGCACGCATTCGTTATACGGAGAAGATGCGCAACATCATCAGCGAAAAAAATTCTCAAAAATCAACGGTAACTTATAGCCATTTAAAACTTGCAATTTATGATACTGGAATTGAGTGAACTACAAAACTGAATACTCAACATTTGGTGCCATTTGATGCAAAATGAACTATGTTTCTTTAAAAAATTAACAAAAAAATGTATTATGAAAAAGAAAAAAAACACTACAGCGTGGCGACGAATAACTGTTACCCCGGTTTTTTTGAGAAATAAAAGGGTCCTTTATAGATTTTGCGAAAAAAGTATTTTATTGTCAATTTTCCACAGATTTTACTTTAGTTGTATTAATTAGTTATTAAATTTTAATCCCTATTTACATTTGCCAGCAGTTTAAACTTTGAGAGAAAAGTTCATTTGGCACGCAAGTCTTTTTCAGGTGTATTTTTTCTTAGGCTTTGTATAAAAAAATACAAAAAAGAAAAAACCTGTATAAGGTTGGTCGAATGAATGGCCGTCCTAGTCACCAGTTCCGAGTCTATTCGATTTTTGAGTATGAGCCCTTATGTCGAACAAGAGCGGGAGTATAAGGGACTCAAAATGGACAAAATTTGCCTATGGTTACAGAAGATATGGAATAAATTAACTGACGAAAACCTGCGTGCCAAATGAACTTTACTCTCAAAGTTTACACTGCTGGCAAGTGTAAACAAGGATTAAAATTTGAAAACTAATTAATACAACTAAAGCAAAATCTGTGGAAAATTAAGAACAAAATACTTTTATTTCTCAAAAAAATCTGGGTAACAATTATTCGTCGCCACGCTGTATATTCTAGGTTTATATATTTGCAGATAGTTAAAATTCTCAATATGTTTGAAAAGCGCCGCGCTCCTTTTCCAGAAGCCCCAAAATCTCCATACCAATTTCCAGGATACAACCACAAATACTTCCAGAGTTATACGGTATGAAAAGCTCGATATGTATGGGTGATGACACGCAGTAGGTGTCCAAAATTTCAAAAAGTCGGTACAGCCGTTCGCGAGATCTTCTTCTTCTTCTTCTTTTTTGGCGCTGTAACCGCCTAAGCGATTTTGGCC
>NW_023458557.1:3485414-3486597 GCF_013731165.1 Rhagoletis pomonella | reverse complement strand
GCAAGCCGAGGCACCACTGTTTTCGACAGACGAGCTGAAGCTAGCCCTGCGAAGCATGAAAGCCGGCAAGGCACCAGGCCCAGATGGCATATCAGCGGAGGCAGTCAGGTTAGCAGCGGAAACGAGCCCTGATCTTCTGCTTAACATGTACAACAGCTGCCTTAGGGCCCGGGTCTTCCCAAGCCAATGGAAGAAGGCGAGACTGGTGCTTATACCCAAGGGCAAAAGGGACCCAAACTCTCCTTCATCCTTCCGGCCACTCTGCATGCTAGACGCAGCAGGCAAAATGATGGAGAGTCTGCTCAAAATACGCTTGACGTCAACCATAGAAAGCGAGGGAGGCCTTTCACCCCGACAACATGGCTTCAGGAAGGGACACTCAACTATAGGAGCAATTGGCGAAGTAGTCGAGGCGGTACATAAGGCCGAAGAAGCCTGCCACCAGGCGCGGCCAATAGTGCTGCTAGTCACACTGGACGTCAAGAACGCCTTCAACTCGGCAAGATGGGACGACATGCTGGAGGCCTTGGAACGGTCATTCAAGGTTCCAACATACTTGCTAGATATGATCCGGGACTACCTCAGAGACCGTTGGCTTTTGTACGACACAACACAAGGTCAGAGAAAGAGACGTATAACCGGCGGAGCGGCACAGGGGTCTGTACTTGGCCCGGACCTCTGGAACGCCACGTATGACAGTCTGTTGCGCACGGAAATGCCGGAGAGCGCCTTCCTTGTCGCCTTCGCGGACGACGTGGCAGCCGTCATAACAGCAAGAAATGTCCAGCTAGCACAGCTCGAGCTAAACCAGATCATGCGCAACGTCAGTGGATGGATGAGCGATCACGGTCTGCAATTGGCTACAGCCAAAACGGAGATCGTGCTCCTCACCAGGAAACGGATCCCAACAGTTATAAATATAATGGTCGGACCTCAACTCGTGACGACTTCTAGGTCTACAAAATACCTAGGGGTGAAGCTTGACAGCAAACTCACATTCTGGGAACACATCCATGGAGTATGTGAAAAAGCTGCGCAGAGCACGGCGGCTCTAAGCCGGCTGATGGCGAACGTGGGCGGCCCGAAGCCATGCCGCAGGAAGCTTCTGATGACAGCGGTCCAATCGGTGCTCCTGTACGGGGCAGAAATATGGGCTGACGCATTGAAAGTCAAAAAATACCGG
>NW_023458557.1:3480139-3485314 GCF_013731165.1 Rhagoletis pomonella | reverse complement strand
CACCTGTTATCTCCGCCCGCTGCAGGCCTTCCTCCGTTTCGTACCACAGCACTCGCGTGTGGAAATAACTTCGTATTAATCTTCGAAGATAATAAGAAATTCCAATACTCTCCAGTCTATCGAGTATTTTAGCCCAGTTGGCAGAGTTGAATGCGTTCTTTACGTCTAAGGTAACAATCACGCAGTACTCTTTTGCTCCTCCCAGCCACCGTGTACCGCTCGTTGCATTCCGTGCTAACTTAATGACTTCTTCAATTCAATTCAATTCAATTCATCTTTATTCAGTCTATGATTAAAAATCTTACAGACTAGATTACACAGATTACAAAAATAAGTATTATACGATAATAGCGTTAACATAGCAGTGCATGAACTAAACCTAAGAGTAAAACGATTCAAGCGTGGACTTAAATAAGGATCTTGATGATGAAAATTCGATATCGATCTTCTTAGAGATGTTATTAAATTCCGAGAGCGCTCTAAATATAGGCGCTAACGAATAGAAATTTGCCTTAACTACACTAAGATAAAAGGGAGGTTGAGATCGTAAGGTTCTGTGAGGAACATTGAAATTTATTAGCTCTAGTAGTTCAGGGCAATCGATCTTCCCACAGACCAAATCAAAGAGAAACATAAGGAGCTGAATAATTCTTCTTTTTTCTAATGACTGCAAATTTATTAGCTGACAGCGGGCCGCATAGGGCGGAAGCGGGTCGGAAAAATTAAGTGGTTGAAGAGCAAATCGAAGGAACTTTCTTTGAACCCGTTCGATTCTCATAGAATGACAGCTATAAATAGGACTCCAAATGACTGACGCATACTCTAATTTTGAACGTACTAACGAGTTAAAGAGAATTTTCCTAGTGTAAGGGTCCTTAAAG
The DNA here is from genome assembly GCF_013731165.1 of Rhagoletis pomonella. NCBI lineage: Eukaryota > Metazoa > Arthropoda > Insecta > Diptera > Tephritidae > Rhagoletis > Rhagoletis pomonella. The sequence goes on along the minus strand of NW_023458557.1, from coordinate 3,484,433 downwards.
TCCCTCGCATATCGACGTAAAAAAGCTAAGTTACTATACGCCTTTGGAAGCAAATAGCATACATGGTTTACAAAAGTAAAACCCGAATCAAAGACTACACCCAGATCAACAAAATCATTGACCAAAATGAGCTTCTAATTTAAAATTGAGTAACACGAAGCCAATTTAGAAGGGGATCTAGAAATTGACATATGGAAGCATTTTTTTATATTGAGCGATAGCTTATTAATTATACTCCAACTGACTAAATTATCCAAATCATGCTGCAGATAGAGGACATCGGACGGACAAGTTATTTTACGAAACAATTTGAGATCATCGGCGTAAAGAAGATATCTGCAATGTTTGAAGCAAGTACCAATATCATTAATAAACAGAATAAATAAAAGAGGGCCTAGGATGCTACCCTGAGGAACACCTGACGAAGCAACAAAGGACTTGGATTTATAATTTTCAATTTCTACAAAAAGAGTTCTATCTGTAAGGTAAGATTTCAACCATGACAGGAAAACAGAATGAAAGCCCATACACTGCAGTTTACTTAGCAAGATAGCATGTGAAACTTTATCAAACGCTTTCGAAAAGTCAGTATAAATAGTATCGACCTGACAACCACTTTTAAATGCTGAGACACAGTATTCCGCAAATACCGCTAAGTTAGTGACTGTGGAACGACCACAAACGAAACCATGTTGCTGGGGCTCCACTATACTTTTACAAACGAAAGAAAGTTTATCCTTAACCACTTTTTCAAACAGCTTAGAGGAGACCGTTAGTTTGGAAATAGGCCTATAATTAGATACATCATTTCGGCATCCCGATTTAAATATCGGAGTGATGGATGCCACCTTCCACCGACTGATAAAAACACCTGTAGAAAGAGAGAGATTAAAGATTTTACATAAAGGAACACAGATGGAAGACCTGCACTGTTTCAAGAAATATGCACAAAGACCATCATTGTCACATTTAAGGGACGACTTTATGGAAGAAATTGTATTTATAATGTCAAGCTCCGATATGGAGAGCGCTCCAAAGTCTAGCCGTTGAGCTGGACAGATAGGAGGGAATGTACTAACAGGTATATCATCGCAGAAATTGGATTTGAAGAAATCCGCGAAAAGGTCGACTGTATCAGCTAAAGATTGAGAACTATTGCTATTAAAATTCATGCATGTTGGTATGTTTGAACAACCTTTTTTGGAGCGAATGAAGCTCCAAAAAGCTTTCGGATTTTCTTTTAGCTCAAATTCAAACCTACTAATATATTGATTATAAAGAAATTTATCGAGGACATTAAACTGTTTCATGAGAGACACATATTTATCTTTCAAAATATTGTCATTTCTATTGGCAATATACAATTTGTGGTATTTATTCCGTTTGTTTTTTAAATTTTTAAGATTCGGGGTGTACCAAGGTAATTTGTGGATTCTGGGCGGAAGGATAGAAAGATTATTAGAAAATATATTTGATATTATCTGCAAAAAAGACTTCATAACACTCACTAACATCTTCTGAATAAAGGAGATTGCTCCAGTTTATGTCAGAGATGGTACAACCCAAAGCAAGGAAATCTGTATTTCGAAAGTCGTAAGACACCGGTTTCTTGGGTTCCATTGTAATACCCTCAAAGAAATTCAGAGTTAAGCTAAGCGGATTATGGTGCTTATCGGTCTTACCGATTGGCGAATCACATTCACAAAGATCGCAAATTAAATTCTCATCCACAAAAACAAGATCCAGTATTTTAAACAGCCTATTAAAAACTGTATTAATCTGGGTAAAATTCAAACTAAAAAAACTATCCAATAGATGGATTTCATGAGCTCTATTAACTTTAGTTGGAGTCAAGATACCTTTATGTTGTAGATCAGACCAGCTAATGTCTGATAGATTAAAATCCCCTAGAATACAAAAATTACATTTATCATTACAATCACAGAGGCTAACAATATTTTCTACGTGATCATTATATAAACTATCGGAACTATTAGGTGGAATGTAAGATACACAAATGAAAAGTTTACCAAAGGAGCCAAAAATGCACACACATAATTGATCCAGAAGAGAATCCTGGTTAAAAAGTTGAAACAACGTAGAACTTAAACTGCGTTTTACAGCTATTAAAACTCCGCCGCCTTTTAAATGACCAGTTTTCACCGCATCCCTATCCTTGCGATATGTCTGGAACAGGCTCGGATCAAAATACTCCTCGTCAAAGAAATCGTTATTGAGGCAAGTTTCGACCAAAACGTAAACATCATATTCGACACGAGACGTAGCTAAATATACATCTTTCGATTTTGTGCGCATGCCAGACATGTTTTGGAAGTATATTTTTTAGACCTTTGAACGCTGATTCATAGGAGCTACGTGATACGCTTATTTCGTCGGTTCTGAGTTTCCCACTTTTTGAAAAAAACGAAAAGGTCTCACATTAATCTCCGACGGCCAAACATTAGGATTAAGGACTTGGTCATAAAAAGCTGGCTCAACACCAAATTTGAAATTAATACTCCGCAAATTATTCATATCCGCATCCTTCTTAACAAGCTTATGACAGTGGATTTCCCTTCTCTAAACCCGAATTGGTTTGCCGACATTCCCCCTTTCTCTTGGACTTCCCTGTCGAGACGCTTGGCAATTATATGCTCCAAGATTTTACCTGCTGTGTCCAGCAGACAAATAGGCCGAAAACTTGAGGGATCATCCAGAGGTTTACCCGGCGTAGGTATTAAAACAAGCTTTTGCCTCTTCCAGATTTGAGGAAAAGTTCCATTCGTTAATGTTGGGCACACCATCGGGGCCAGGAGCTTTATTTAGTTCCACTTTAGCTGTTGCGAGTGTTGTTTCTTCTTCCGTTACAGGGCCAACAGCACTCAACGGATCACCATCCATAGTGGACACTAACGGTCTCTGTACGGGAAATAGTGTCTCCACAACGGACTTTAGGTATGCAGCGTTTGTCGGATTCATGTTTCTGCCTTTCAGCTTTTTTGAAACAATTTTGTAAGCCGAGCCCCAAGGATTCCGTTCAGCATCATCGCAAAGCTCTAAAAAGCATTGCCGCTTACTTTCTTGAATTCCTTTCTTTAGTGCGTCGCGTGCACTGTTATAAGCCGCACGAAGTACCACGAAGTTGTCTCTTTCCCTAGCTCTCTGAGCGTTTCACCTACATCTTAGACATTTCTTTCGCAGGTCCGCTATGTTATCGTTCCACCAGTAAACCGCATGACGATACGTTGAGGAAGTTCTCCATGGAGTCTGCTGACCCTTGGTAAACGGTGGATAATAGCATGCTGGTAAACGAGTCGGGGTCTAAAACCGGGCGATATTCCGGGGTTGTAAGTCCGCTTAGACAGTTCTCGTCCGCAGTTGATATTGCAAATTAAAGCTGAATGATCACTTTGCGTATAACACGTGCTATGTTTCCATTCAGTGAATCTATATAGCCCGGAACTGATAAAGGTCAGGTTTATCATTGACCCAAAACAGTTTCGGCTAAAGGTGTGTTCAGATCCCGTGTTAAGTAGAACGACGTCCAAACAAGCGAAAGCCTCCAGCAGAGCTCTCCCTCTTGGGCTTGTACTGCGGCATCCCCACCCTTGCGCCCACGCGTTGAAGTCGCCTGCTATAAGAACATTCTGCCTGCCTCTAGCATCAATTGTTATATTCAACAGTATATTTTCGAATGCCTGTATACTTATGCTTGGCGCAATGTAGCAGCTGTATACGTACAAGTTGCCAATTTCTGCACCAACGAAACCATTTTCGGACACGGCACCTTGCATCCAGCGTGCTGGGTTCCCACATGACCAGAGAGCCGCTTTTCCGCTTTGATCTTGAAGCCAGCACTGTGACGATTTCAGTTTGTATGGCTCACTGAGTATCGCAATATCTTTTTTTTCTTCTAATATTGTTTACGACAGGAGGTCCTGCGCCGCTTGACAATGGTTGAGGTTAAGCTGCAAAAGTCTCATCATACCTTTATTTTGCTTAGCGCCTGTTGATATACCGGGCATTTGTTGCCTCCTGCCTGGTGGCTTGTAGAAATGCTGCCACGTTTTACGCATAATAAGCACCGTGGTGCATTTGTGCATAGTTTGGCCGTGTGCCCACTTTGATCGCACTTGAAGCACGATTTACCAAAATCGTCGCTAATTCGACAGCCCTTGGATATGTGGCCGAACTCAAAACATTTGTAGCAGAGCTTTGGCTGTATTTTATGTCTTATTCGGCAGATAACCCAGCCAATTCTGATTTTACCTTGGGCCACTAACTTATTAGCAGC
>NW_023458557.1:3478845-3480039 GCF_013731165.1 Rhagoletis pomonella | reverse complement strand
CACCTGTTATCTCCGCCCGCTGCAGGCCTTCCTCCGTTTCGTACCACGCCACTCGCGTGTGGAAATAACTTCGTATTAGTCTTCGAAGATAATAAGAAATTCCAATACTCTCCAGTCTATCGAGTATTTTAGCCCAGTTGGCAGAGTTGAATGCGTTCTCTACGTCTAATTCTGATTTTACCTTGGGCCACTAACTTATTAGCAGCGCTCTCGGATAGGAGTAAGGTTGCGGTCTGTGTACCTCCGTATGCTTTTCGCATCGACCGGATATCGGATACTTGCCCTTTAGTGGACCCACCCTGGCCATTTAAAGCTAAGCACACCTCTTCGCTTGTCGTAACTTCGTCGATATCATGTATCTCTATGTGAACCATTTCAGTTAGGGTCCTGACTTCTGCTTTACCTGCCAGTACTCTTTCGACTGCCTCTTGAAGTTTCGCAGTATTTGCGTCCTCAGACTTGTTCAGCTGAAACAGGAGATTGCCCCTAGCTGTTTTCCTGATCTTCCGCACAGTTTCGCCTAGACCCTTCAGGCTTTCCTCGCTCTTTACCATTTTCAAAATGTCAGCGTAAGAACACTCTCCAGAAGATTTGATTACAATGGCGTCCGGGCTTTTTTCTCTGCCGTCTTTCCGGTTTCACCTTAATCCACTCGATATTTAAGGTGGCTGTGGTAACGTTGGAGCATAATGACTGGTTATCGCCTTTTGGCTCCTGGGCTGCGTTGTCAGCAGTTCCTGGTTGATCACTGCTACGAGTTTGGCGATCCATTTTCTCTGTTTGTGCTCGAGGTGAGGTAACACGAATGCGTTTTCCTTTCTGTTGTGGGTGGTTCTCGGGTGTGGGTTCGTTCGCCGACCTGCCCTTGTTCAATGTTTTATCACCTTTGACTGGCCGGTCTGTTTGAGTCGCTTTCACTGAAGAACTAACTGAGGTTCTTTCTGGATCATTACTCTCAACGATTTCGAAGAGCTACGAGATGCTGGTTAGGACGTTCTTCATTTGCTTGTTCACGTGCCTCTGACTGTCCTTCCTCTTCCTCAGTTCCCCGATCTTTTCCCCAATAATACGGAAGGCGCCGTTGTACTTTTCGGCAGAGTTTTCGATTGATTGGATTCTCTGAGAGTCAGCTGCATTTCCGCTATCAATGCGTACTGCTGGTGACCCTGCAGAATCCACCACGTAATTGGAACT
>NW_023458557.1:3471096-3478745 GCF_013731165.1 Rhagoletis pomonella | reverse complement strand
GCTATCCATGCGTACTGCTGGTGACCCTGAAGAATCCACCACGTAATCGGAACTCGCGATATCCGTATTGTCACTGGCTGGTCGCGTGGCCAGTAACTTGGTACGTACGGGAGATCGTGGGGTCATTCCGCTCCGCTGGAAGGGGCTATTAGCTATTTATTCATTTATCTCTTAGATACAACTTATTATTTTCGCCTTTATAGACAGTAAGAGCAAAAACATTAAAATGCCTTATGCGTTGAGTTTCAAGCCCGCATACGTATGTATATTGCCTTTGCGGTTTGAACGGTCTAGGTTCCAATCCGCACCAACGCCCCGTGTGGATGAAATTCGAAACTGCACTTTACTTGCGGCTGGAACGCCCTAGGTTCCAGTCCGCGCCTATTTTGATTGCAAAAATTTTTTCGAGGTTGCCACTTGGGCGGCTGGAACGCCCTAGGTTCCAGTCCGCGCGTATTTATCGATTTCAAAAATTTTCGAGATTGCCACCTGAGCGGCTGGAACGCCCTAGGTTCCAGTCCGCGCCTATTTTCGATTGCAAAAGTTTTCGATATTGCCACTTGGGCGGCTGGAACGCCAATGGTTCCAGTCCGCGCGTATTTATCGATTTCACAAATTTTCGAGATTGCCACCTGAGCGGGTGGAACACCCTAGGTTCCAGTCCGCACATGCGCTTTAATTGTTAGATTTCATGTACCAGGTGCGGTCTGAAAGCACAACTTTCTAAGCCGCACTGCTCGAGCGGCTGGAACGGCCTAGGTTCCAGTCCGCGCCTACGCTTTGGTTGGTGAACATCATAGTTTAGTTCCAGTTGTCTCTCTAGGTCCCTCAGTTCCTTCAAAATCGAAGTTAATGTATCGCTGGTTGATGCCCATTCGCTGGTTCCTTTCACCATATAGTCGACTACTGACTGTGGCGTAACCACCCCTCCAACGGCAAGTTTAAGTTGGTTCATCTGCCGATGGAAACGAGGGCACTCAAAGAATACGTGGTGGACATCTTCTTCCACGCCACTTAGACAGAAGTCGCAGTACGGGTCGTTCTCATGTTTGAATTTAAACAGGTATGCCTTAAAACAGCCATGACCACTCAAGAACTGGCTCAGATAAAAAATCTACTTCGCCATGCGTTCTATTAAGCCAGGATACCAGGTTTGGTATGCAGCGATAGGTCCAACGACCTTTAGTCGTACTATTCCACCTGTTTTGCCACTCCGTAACGCTGCTTTGCCGGGCTTGATGTCGGTCTAATTGAGTTAGAGTACGCCGCGTGGATGCAAGGACTGTCGATTCTCTTGCTAGTATATCTACGGGTATCATACTGCCGATTACGAAAGCTGCTTCATCCGACACTGTTCTGAAGGCCCTGCAAACTCGGAGCGCGCATAACCGGTATGTTGAGTTGACTACGCGGAAGTATGATGGACACTGTGCGGCGTTTGACCAAATTGGGGCCGCATACAGTATTTGGCTTTTAACCACGCTCGCTAAGAGTAAACGCCTGCGCTGTTTCGGTCCTCGCGTATTAAGCATTATTCGAGATAGTCCCGTGATCGTTGAAGCTGCTTTCTCTCTCACATAGCTCAGGTGGGCGCTGAAAGTAAGACGCTTGTCTAGCACCACTCCCAGGTATTTAATTGTGGGTTTCGTCGTGATGGTGTGGTCGCCAATTTTTAGCGCTACCTCCTCTAGTTTCTTAAGACTCGAGATAAGTATTGCTTCTGTTTTTCGCTCGGCTAGCTTCAGGCCGAAGCTATTTAACCAGCTATTAATCACGCCGACTGACGATGCTACCTTTTCGCATATGACATCAAGCAGTTTCGCAGACACTACTACCGCAATGTCGTCTGCAAAACCCACTATGGATTATCCCTCAGGCAACTCGGTACGGAGAACTCCATCATACATAATGTTCCATAGCAAGGGGCCTAGTACGGATCCTTGTGGAACGCCACCTGTTAACTCAGCCCGTTGCAGGCCCTCCTCCGTTTCGTACCACACATTCGCGAATGGAAATAACTTCGTATTAGTCTCCGAAGATAATAAGAAATGCCAATGCTCTCCAGTCTATCGAGTATTTTAGCCCAGTTGGCAGAGTTGAACGCGTTCTTTACGTCTAAGGTACGTTCTTTTGCTCCTCCCAGCCACCGTGTACCGCTTGTTGCATCCCGTGCTAACTTGATGACTTCTGATACCGCAGTCACAGTGGATTTCCCTTTTCTAAACCCGAATTGGTTTGACGATATACCGCCTTTATCTTGGACTTCCCTGTCGAGACGTTTAGCTATAATATGCTCCAAGATTTTACCTGCTGTGTCTAGCAGACAAATAGGCCGAAAACTTGAGGGATCATCCAGAGGTTTACCCGGATTAGGTATTAAAACCAGCTTTTGCCTCTTCCAGATTTGAGGGAAAGTTCCATTCGTGAAACACTCATTAAAAACTTGTAGGAATGAGGAAGCGCACTGGTGGACTGCAAGCTTAAGGGCTATGTTGGGTACGCCATCGGGGCCAGGAGCTTTCTTTACTTCCACCTTCGATGTTGCGAGTGTGATTTCTTCTTCCGTTACAGGGTCAACAACACTCAACTGCTCGCCATCCATAGTGGACACTAACGGTCCCTGTACAGGAAATAGTGTCCCCACGACGGACTTTAGGTATGCAGCGTTTGTCGGGTTCATGTTTCTGCCTTTCAGCTTTTTTGAGACAATTTTGTAAGCAGGGCCCCAAGGATTCCGTTCAACATCATCGCAGAGCTCTAAAAAGCATTGCCGTTTACTTTCTTTAATTCCTTTCTTTAGTGCGTCGCGTGCACTCTTATAAGCCGCACGAAATACCACGAAGTTGTCTCTTTCCCTAGCTCTCTGAGCATTTCGCCTACATCTTAGACATTTCATCTTTCGCAGGTCTGCTATGTTATCGTTCCACCAGTAGACCACATGACGATACATCGCAAGCTGCGCGAATATCGGCCATTAGGTGTTCGGCCATGGAGTCTGCTGACCCTTGGTAAACGGTGGATGGTAGCATGCTGGTAAACGATTCGGGGTCGAAAGTACTGGTTTTCCACCCGTGCGATACTCCGGGGTTGTGAGTCCGCTTAGACAGTTCTCGCCTGCAGTTGATATTGCAAATTAAAGCTGAATGATCACTTTGCGTATAACACGTGCTATGTTTCCATTCAGTGAATCTATATAGCCCGGAACTGATAAAGGTCAGGTCTATTGACCCCAAACCGTTTCGGCTGAAAGTGTGTTCAGTTCCCGTGTTTAGTAAAACGACGTCCAAACAAGCGAAAGCCTCCAGAAGAGCTCTCCCTCTTGGGCTTGTACTGCGGCATCCCCACTCTTGCGCCCACGCGTTGAAGTCGCCTGCTATAAGAACATTCTGCCTGCCTCCAGCATCAATTGCTAGATTTAACAGTATATTTTCGAATGCCTGTATACTTATGCTTGGCGCAATGTAGCAGCTGTATACGTACAAGTTGCCGATTTCCGCACCAACGAAGCCATTTTCGGAGCATCCAGCGAGCTGGGTTCCCGCATGACCAGAGACCCGCTTTTCCGCTTTGAACCTGAAGCCAGCACTGAGACGATTTCGATTTGTATGGCTCACTGAGTATCGCAATATCGATTTTTTTCTCTAATATTGTTTGCGACAGGAGGTCCTGCGCCGCTTGGCAGTGGTTGAGGTTAAGCTGCAAAAGTCTCATCATACCTTTATTTTGCTTAGCGCCAGTTGATATACCGGACACTTGTTGCCTCCTGCCTGGTGGCTGGTAGGATTGCTGCCGCGTTCTACGCATAATAAGCACCGTGGTGCATTTGTGCATAGTTTGGCCGTATGCCCAGTTTGACCGCACTTGAAGCACGATTTTCCGAAATCGTCGCTGCTCCGACAGCCCTTGGATATGTGGCCGAACTCAAAACATTTGTAGCAGCGCTTTGGCTGTATTTTATGTCTTATTCGGCAGATAACCCAGCCAATTCTGATTTTACCTTGGCCTACTAGCTTATTGGCAAAGCTCTCGGGTAGGAGTAGTATGCTGGACACTCTGCCGCGTTTGACCAAATTGGGGCTGCATACAGTATTGGGCTTTTAACCACGCTCGCTAAGAGTAAACGTCTGCGCTGTTTCGGTCCTCGCGTATTAAGCATTATTCGAGATAGTCCCGTGATCGTTGAAGCTGCTTTCTCTCTCACATAGCTCAGGTGGGCGCTGAAATTAAGACGCTTGTCTAGCATCACTCCCAGGTATTTAATTATGGGTTTCGTTTTGATGGTGTGGTCTCCAATTATTAGCGCTACCTCCTCTAGTTTCTTCCGACTCGAGATAAGTATTGGTTCTGTTTTTTTCTCGGCTAGCTTCAGGCCGAAGCTATTTAACCAACTTTTAATCACGCCGACTGATGATGCTTCCTTTTCGCATATGACATCAAGAAGTTTCGCAGATACTACTAACGCAATGTCGTCTGCAAAACCTACTATGGATGATCCTTCGGGCAATTCGGTACAAAGAACTTCATCATACATAATGTTCCATAGTAAAGGGCCTAGTACGGATCCTTATGAAACGCCACCTGTTATCTCCGCCCGCTGCAGGCCCTCTTCCGTTTCGTACCACAGCACTCGCGTGTGGAAATAACTTCGTATTAGTCTTCGAAGATAATAAGAAATTCCAATACTATCCAGTCTATCGAGTATTTTAGCCCAGTTGGCAGAGTTGAATGCGTTCTTTACGTTTAAGGTAACAATCACGCAGTACTATTTTTCTCCTCCCAGCCACCATGTACCGCTCGTTGCATCCCGTGCTAACTTAATGACTTCTTCTACCGCATTCACAGTGGATTTCCCTTTTCTAAACCCGAATTGGTTTGCCGATATTCCCCCTTTCTCTTGGACTTCCCTGTCGAGACGCTTGGCAATTATATGCTCCACGATTTTACCTGCTGTGTCCAGCAGACAAATAGGCCGAAAACTTGAGGGATCATCCAGAGGTTTACCCGGCTTAGGTATTAAAACAAGCTTTTTCCTCTTCCAGATTTGAGGGTAAGTTCCATTCGTTAAACATCCATTAAAAACTTGTAGGAATGAGGAAGCGCACTGGTGGACTGCAAGCTTTAGGGCTATGTTGGGCACACCATCGGGGCCAGGAGCTTTATTTAGTTCCACTTTAGCAGTTGCGAGTGTTGTTTCTTCTTCCGTTACAGGGTCAACAACACTCAACGGATCACCATCCATAGTGGACACTAACGGTCTCTGTACAGGAAATAGTGTCCCCACGACGGACTTTAGGTATGCAGCGTTTGTCGGGTTCATATTTCTGCCTTTCAGCTTTTTTGAGACAATTTTGTAAGCAGGGCCCAAGGATTCCGTTCAGCATCATCGCAGAGCTCTAAAAAGCATTGCCGTTTACTTTCTTGAATTCCTTTCTTTAGTGCATCGCGTGCACTCTTATAAGCCGCACGAAGTACCACGAAGTTGTCTCTTTCCCTAGCTCTCTGAGCGTTTCGCCTATATCTTAGACATTTCTTTCGCAGATCCGCTATGTTATCGTTCCACCAGTAAACCGCATGACGATTCGTGGAGGAAGTTCTCCTGGCCATTGAAGCATCGCAAGCTGCGCGAATGTCGGCCATTAGGTGTTCGGCCGTGGAGTCTGCTGACCCTTGGTAAAAGGTGGATGGTAGCATGCTGGTAAACGAGTCGGGATGTTAAGTACTGGTTTTCCAGCCGTGCCATATTCCGGGGTTGTAAGTCCGCTTAGACAGTTGTCGTCTGCAGTTGATATTGCAAATTAAAGCTGAATGATCACTTTGCCTATAACACGCGCTATGTTTTCATTCAGTGAATCTTTATAGCCCAGAACTGATTAAGGTCAGGTTTATTATTGACCCAAAACCGTTTCGGCTAAAGGTTTGTTCAGATCCCGTGTTTAGTAGAACGACGTCCAAACAAGCGAAAGCCTCTAGCAGAGGTTTCCCTCTTGGGATTGTACTGCGGCATCCCCACTCTTGCGCCCACGCGTTGAAGTCGCCTGCTATAAGAACATTCTGCCTGTCTCTAGCATCAATTTTTATCTTCAACAGTATATTTTCGAATGCCTGTATACTTATGCTTGGCACAATGTAGCAGCTGTATACGTACAAGTTGCCGATTTCTGCACCAACGAAACCATTTTCGGACACGGCACCTTGCATCCAGCGTGCTGGGTTCCCACGTGACCAGAGAGCCGCTTTTTCGCTTTGATCTTGAAGCCAGCACTGTGACGATTTCGGTTTGTATGGCTCACTGAGTATCGCAATATGGATTTTTACATCGCTTTTATCAACTTGCAATGTTGTGCGTCCAGAAACTTTCAATGTTGTGGATCCAGAAACTTTCAATGTTGTGTGTCCGACACCAAAGCAAAGCTTTCAAAAGTTCCTATAAAAAAGCATAGTGCATAGGGCGACAGCTGTAGTGAATAGGGCGAGGTAGATGACATCTAGATGTCGCCCTATGTACTACGTTTGCTACAGCGGAAATAGACGACACGCCATTTCTTTAAATAAAATTAATTGGTGCTCGTTTGTATGTACATACATATGTAAATGCATGTGTGTGCACCTTTCTATTAATATCGTTGAATTATTTTAATATCTATTGCAAACTTTTATTCAGACAGGACTAAAAAGTAGAAAATAAATAATATAAAAAAACTTTTTAATATACAACGCTTTTATAAATGGACTAAAAAGTAGAAAATAATATTTCTCAGTCCCATAGAATTTGTTTTGATAACTTTTGATTTTGAAATTTTAGCAAAAGTCATTATAAACAATCTATGAAATTGAAAATGAAAAACGTGGAGCGCATGCAATACAAAGCATTCGATTTAATTTAATAAATACAGCGAAAGTAGAACTTTGAAATCGATTTTAAGCGGTCGTTATTCATATACCCACATACATACATACATATATTACTTTTCATATCAATTCAAGTGTATTACATGCGCCCCACGCTTTTCATTTTCAATTTCATAGATTGTTTATAATGACTTTTGCTAAAATTTCAAAATCAAAAGTTATCAAAACCAATTCTATGGGACTGAGAAATATTATTTTCTACTTTTTAGTCCATTTATAAAAGCGTTGTACATTAAAAAGTTTTTTTTATATTATTTATTTCTTCTAATATTGTTTGCGACAGGAGGTCCTGCGCCGCTTGACAATGGTTGAGGTTAAGCTGCAAAAGTCTCATCATACCTTTATTTTGCTTAGCGCCTGTTGATATACCGGGCATTTGTTGCCTCCTGCCTGGTGGCTTGTAGAAATGCTGCCACGTTTTACGCATAATAAGTACCGTGGTGCATTTGTGCATAGTTTGGCCGTGTGCCCACTTTGACCGCACTTGAAGCACGATTTACCAAAATCGTCGCTACTTCGACAGCCCTTGGATATGTGGCCGAACTCAAAACATTTGTAGCAGCACTTTGGCTGTATTTAATGTCTTATTCGGCAGATAACCCAGCCAATTCTGATTTTACCTTGGGCCACTAACTTATTAGCAGCGCTCTCGAATAGGAGTAAGGTTGCGGTCTGTGTGTGAGCCTAAGTGTGTCTTATAGACGACCGCGACAACCTACCTACCTACCATGTACATTAGG
>NW_023458557.1:3467321-3470996 GCF_013731165.1 Rhagoletis pomonella | reverse complement strand
GAAGCAAAAGACCGGCGAATCCTTTGAAAGTTATCTCGATAGCGTTATGCATATATCTGATGGCTTGCGAAATCCACCATCTGAGCGAGAACTGGTCGAAATTGCTATTCGAAATTTGCAATCCGACGTACGATTAGAACTACTTCACTTAGATATTAACTCTATATCAGAACTTCGTAAAGCTTGTCGTCGCCGAGAAAATCTTTTTGCAGAAATCTAACAAAAATCGCAATACCAAAAAGCTTTTGAAGCACCACGCCGACAGGTATCAGAAATTGAGGCAAACGATGCTGTTTCAAGTGAAGAAGATATTTGTGCTTTAGAAACCAGACGAGTAGCAAATCAAACAAATGATAAGAAATGCTGGAATTGTGACGGTATCGGCCACAATTACAAAAATTGTGTAAAACCCAGGCGTGTTTTCTGCTATGGATGTGGGCTAATTGCTTTCTTCCTGCCCACGTGTCCTAAGTGTAACGACTCGGAAAACAGAATCGGGGATATCGGCAGCAAACCCCGGCATCCCAACCAGAAATCGGACCCAAGGAATCAAACCAACCCATAACAATTTTGAAGAAAAGTACAATTTTATCTTAAGATTTACCAAAATTATATCCGTTAAAACCTTTTCATGAACGCCTATTAGCATATCAAAACACACGTAGAAACATTTTTAAGTGTTCCCGTTCAGCTGATCGAGCACGCAAGTTTTGGACGACGGTTAAGCAAAAACAAAAACATTTGAGCGAAATTGGTTCGATTTTTCAACAACCCAACGATATTAGACCATATGCGACAGTAAAAATTTTAGGTAAAAGTTACTTGGGATTACTAGATTCAGGAGCTACAATTAGTTGCATAGGTTCTGATTTTGCGAACGAATTATTGGCTATAAATAAGCATATTAAGAATATTAACTATAGTATGCGTACAGCAGATGACACTAAACGTAATATTGCAGGAGTTATTAAACTTGATGTGACATACAAATCTGGCACTAAAATTGTTGAATTTTATATAATACCATCGTTAATACAAAACCTTTACCTGGGAGTTAACTTTTGGAAAGTTTTTAAAATTGCGACGAATATCGTCAGTGAAGTCGAGGTTTGCGAAATAGACGAAAATAAACACCCTTTATCTTTTCAACAGCAGCATGTACTGAGTGCGGCCATATCATATTTCCCGAATTGTGAAGAAAGGGGCCTTGGAAAAACTTCGCTCGTGGAGCATACGATCGATGTGGGGGATGCCAAACCCTTTAAACAACGGCATTTTCCGATTTCGCCGGCAGTGGAAAAACTGATGTGTGACGAAATCGACCGTATGTTATCACTAGGTGTAATTGAAGAATCCAATAGTCCTTGGTCTTCTCCAGTGGTGCTTGTTCGCAAACCCCTTAAAGTGTTTCTCTGTTTAGATAGCAGGAAGGTGAATGCAGTTACAGTGAAAGATGCGTACCCTCTACCTCACATCGAGGGTATATTGTCCAGGTTGTCAAGAGCGGAATTCATTTCTAGCCTGGATTTGAAAGACGCTTTCTGGAAAATTCCACTAGAAATGAGTTCACGCGAAAAGACAGCATTCACAGTTCCAAATCGACCATTGTATCAATACACGGTGATGCCGTTTCGACTGTGCAATGCACCCCAAACGATGTGTAGGTTAATGGACCGCGTAATCCCATATCACCTAAAAGAAAAAGTTTTCGTATATCTTGACGATTTGCTAGTGCTATCTGAAAGTTTTGAATCCCACATTGAGTTGCTTAAAGAAGTTGCTGAGCACATTGAAAAAGCCGGCCTTACGATAAATATTGCAAAAGTAAGTTCTGTTTAACAGAAGTGCGTTACCTGGGCTATGTTGTAGGGCTGGGAACCTTAAAAACCGACCCAGATAAGGTTTCCGCGATATCAGCTGACCCTGTACAAAAAACTGTAAAGCAGCTACGCAGATTTTTGGGTATGGCAGGTTGGTATAGGAGATTTATATCCAATTTCGCTGAAGTGACACATCCCTTAACTGAGTTGCTGAAGAAGGCAAAAACTTTCACTTGGTCAAATGAGGCACAAAAATCTTTTGAAGATATTAAGCATAAACTTACCACTGCTCCATTCCTGGCTAACCCGAATTTCAGCAAACCTTTCCTAATTCAGTGCGATGCAAGTCAACATGGGGTAGGCGCTGTGCTTGCCCAAGCAAACGAACAGGGAGAAGAAATTCCTATAGCTTATATGTCACAGAAGTTGAATAAAGCTCAACAAAACTACTCAGTGACAGAACGCGAATGTTTGGCGGCTGTTTTGGCTATAAAGAAGTTTCGCGCCTATGTTGAAGGCCAAAAGTTTACCGTGGTCACCGATCACGCAAGTCTACGCTGGCTAATGAATCAGACGTTATACCGTCAGCAGTTGTCAAGTGTGCAAGATGACTAAACACCCAACACAAATTTTACGTCCACCGATGGGTAAATACACCGCTGTAGAGAGAATTTTCCAGCGGCTTTATATTGATTTGATAGGGCCCTTTCCTAGATCAAAAAATGGGCATATTGGCATATTAATTGTTCTCGACCATATGTCAAAATTCAGTTTTCTATGTCCTCACAGGAAGTTTACCACTTCACCCATTATTAACTTTCTGAAGGAACATATTTTTGATGTTTTTGGTGTACCAGAGCACATTGTAAGCGACAATGGTAGCCAATTTAGGTCAAAGGATTTCGAAGTTTTTTTAACAAAATTTGGCATCAAGCATACATTCACTGCGGTATATTCTCCTCAAAACAACGCATCTGAACGAGTAGATCGCTCGCAAAATGCGGCGTTAAGAGCATATATCGAAAAAGATCAGCGTGACTGGGACCGCCACCTCAGTAGCGTAAACTCGGCTCTTAGAAATTCGGTACATCACTCCATAGGACACAGTCCGTACTTCGTTGTTTTCGGACAGCATATGGTAACGCATGGTGATACTTACGAACTGCTGAGAAACCTTGATATGACTACCGAAGGCATAGTGGAAACCAATCAGACAAGGTTTGACAAAATAGGTAAGCGATAATGTTCGAGATAATTTGCGTAAAGCACTTGATCGCAATGAGCACCACTACAAGTTGCGATCAAGACCAATTAAGTATGTTGTAGGTCAGGAAGTTTTGCGCAAAAACTTTGCTCAAAGTAATATGGCGAAAAATTTTAACTCCAAGTTAGCAAATACGTATCTCAGGGCTAGGGTTCGAGAGAACTAGGATCATCGTATTATGTACTTGAAAATTTAGAAGGAAAGCTTATAGGTACATATCATGCGAAAGATATGCAACCGGGTTAATCCCACGCCTTTTCAGATTTCGTTTGAAGTATATGGAAGTATCTGTTTGTAGAACTCCAACCGAAACCTGTTTTGTGAGCCCGTTTTTTTTAACATTATTCGACTATTTGCCTCAACTTTACGGTAATCTTTGCTTACCTATATTATTTTATTACGCCTTTGCTCAATTCAAATTAGGTGGCAACACCCATTAAGTACTAAATGAGTGTGTTGAGAGCAAAACATTAGCCTGCGAGGGAGTTGTCAAAATACTCAACTGTTACGATCTTCTTCCGGCCATGATAATCTTTCTTTTCTGCGGGACCTTTCAACGAGACAAGTACGTAAAGTGGAAAAATAAAAAAA
>NW_023458557.1:3464214-3467221 GCF_013731165.1 Rhagoletis pomonella | reverse complement strand
TAACGCTATCGAGATAACTTTCAAAGGATTCGCCGGTCTTTTGCTTCCTGTTGCGAATCGCTTCCTTAATGTCAAAGTCTGTCCTAAAATCTTTAAAATTTCTACGTAAGTCATCACACATCTCAAGCCAGTCAAGTGCATCCGTCGAATAATGGTACCGCCAGAACCATCGCTTAGCTTTTCCCTCGAAAAGTATATGAGCCTTGTGACACAGTGCATCAAAATCATTACGTAACGTAGAACGTGTTAAAGCCTTCACCCTATATATGAATTCATCTACCGAAACGCTACTCAGTGAACCGTCGTAAACTATTTTCCATGCAGCAATTGTCTTCGCAGCTACTGATGGGGATAATGGAGTTTCTTCATCTTCACGCGAACGCAAGGGATTTCTCTGTGGAATCCTATCGCGTGTCGATATATTCCTATTAGTATTTCCTAGCCTGGTTGTTTCACTTTCCTCATTGCGAGAAGCATTTAGGTTAAGACCTCTGAAATAAGTTTCCAGAGAACTAGCAACTACTCTACTGACTTCTTCACGAATTTGTCTTGCAGACCTCTCTTCATGAATTCTAAAAGTATCTTCAATTATATTTTGAATATTGTCTTGGCCAGCATTCTGCCTTGGATTACGCGTACTGCTTGCCGGTTCTTGCTCGCCAAAACTCTTCAAGGACTGAGTGTCGCACGAACGTCGACACAAAGGACATGAGCCATTTTCTGATAGCCATCTAGATATGCAACCTCTATGAAACGCATGCCGGCATGGAGTCAAACATAGATTTTCTTCCGTAATTTCTTAATTACAAATAGTACAAATTCCATGCGGATTTCCTAACTGCACCAAATTCACATTACTATACTGTAGTGGCCTTTTGTTAATATTTTTTTATTTTTTTTTTGAAATTTGATCTGATAACTTTCAAAGAAAAGCTAATTGTGAGATTGATTTTTCAGCCTTCGTTCAAAGAAGAAAACTGTTCAGCTTAGCAGTCCCGATTACATAAAAACACAATGTTAAATAAATTAATTAAGTAAAATTCTGAATAACTGGGAACTTCAATAAATAAACCTTTATACTTCTATTTCAATTTCCCCCACTAAATTATTATGGTGCCTGTTCAAGTAACCGGTTACAGCATCGGTAACCACCCAATTGCTGTAATTCGAATGCTATTGAAGCAAGCTCGCAAAATTCGAAACAACGATAAATGAAATTGACTTGAAAGCAGAGAATGGTTAGCTTAACATAAATATACATGTCAGAAATGAACTTATTCCAAGACTTAGCGAATCAATTAAAAAAAAGTAAATAATCACTTTCGGCAGGTGTTATACTAACTACAACTTATTCCTGATCCGGAAAATTACAAGCATGTGAATGGATATATATATGAGATACTTATATATGCATACTTATTAACAATCAAAAATGATTGCTTATCTCTGCGAGAACTGGTACGTGGCTGGCTGTGCATGCTAGCTTAACCGGGTATAAGCTCGCCGGAGGGTGGGTTTTTGCTAACCACTTTGTCCACCAGTATTGCTGTTATAAAAAAAATCATGCACATAATTAAAATTAAGAAAACCGGGCAGAACAAAAAAAAGTACCCGGAAAGTACTCAGGTAACAAAAACAACGGACGGACAGAGAGAAGAAAAAAACATTATTACCACCTAAGCTGAACTAGAGAAACCTGCTTGCTCCTCTACTCTCTCCTTCCCAACCATTCGAGAGATACCACGTATCTTCTTGCTCCAAGCCCAACCAACTCGAACGAAGGCCTAAATCATCTCACAATTAAAATATTATTTTAACACATTTTTAAATCAGATTGACAACTTCATTTATTTCCTAATATAAAGCTTAGATTATAACCCTTACTTATCAAAGAAAACTTAATATATATATAATTATTTATGGATATATATATGTGTACTTACCGTAAAGTTATAACAATATTTAGTTTATAGGTAAGTTAGGGTTAAATTGCAAACAAAAACATTCATTGCCTTCTTTAGCACTCTCAATCTAAATATATAGGTAGACATATATATGATCATTCAGGTTTTGCATGTACATAAAAAAACTCTACATTTACTGGAGAAAATATCCCATTTAGTTTTCAAGAGGGAGCATAATAGCGGATAAAGAAAAGGAATTAAACGAAAGGGCGCATAAAAGCTTGCTAATTAATAAGCTACAAATCATGATGCACTCTCTTAAGAAAACTGAATAGGAGTAAAAATAGTAGAAGGAAAGAGACATAATTTAAAGAGCACTTACATGTTTATCCAACTGATGACAGCAGGCGCCTGATGTGTTGTGTTGGTTTTTCGGTAAATTTGTCTTTCCTATTTACTAGTCGAAACTTAATTAGAAAATACTACTGCAAATGATCATTAAACAAAATTTAAAAATGAGCAAGGAGTCACTTTACATATCAAGAGTGGCGGCGTAGAGAGACTACAAAATATAATGTAAGGGTGCAATTCACATGAAAACTTTATCTAGGTGGTTTTGCAATTTAGGATATTCTAAAATAATGTAATTACCATAGAAAGTAATTCAAATATTGTAGATAAGATAAATTTTTGGAATGGGTTAAACTGTACGAAATATTATGTAGGTTAAATTTTAAATTTAGAATATATTAAATTGGAGAATTTAATTTAATATAACTAGAAAATATAAAAAAAATTGTAATTCACTTTAGAAAACAAGTACATGTAGATGTTTAGAAAAATTTTAGTACATTCTATTTGTAGTTGATTTCACATACTATATTGAATTAAATTTTAACTATTATAACTATTATAGCCTGCTATTAAGGAAACTCGAACACGTTCCAGTTGAGTCCGCTGCTGAAAGAGCGTGGTGCGACAAGATGATATTGTTGAAATTCTGGGAAAGTTGCGTGGTTGATTATATTTACTTTTTTCCGGGGTATGTTAAGGAGCACAGTGCGTCCTTTGGGAGGAGCTTCTGTAATCCGGTGCTCCGATGA
>NW_023458557.1:3460723-3464114 GCF_013731165.1 Rhagoletis pomonella | reverse complement strand
GTGGTACGAAACGGAGGAAGGCCTGCAGCGGGCGGAGATAACAGGTGGCGTTCCACAAGGATCCGTACTAGGCCCTTTACTATGGAACATTATGTATGATGGAGTTCTTTGTACCGAATTGCCCGAAGGATCATCCATAGTAGGTTTTGCAGACGGCATAGCGTTAGTAGTATCTGCGAAACTTCTTGACGTCATATGCGAAAAGGAAGCATCCTTAGTCGGCGTGATTAAAAGTTGGTTAAATAGCTTCGGGCTGAAGCTAGCCGAGCAAAAAATAGAACCAATACTTATCTCGAGTCGTAAGAAACTAGAGGAGGTAGCGCTAAAAACTGGAGACCACACCATCAAAACGAAACCCACAATTAAATACCTGGTAGTGGTGCTAGACAAGCGTCTTACTTTCAGCGGCCACTTGAGCTATGTGAGAGAGAAAGCAGCTTCAACGAACACGGGACTATCTCGAATAATGATTAATACGCGAGGACCGAAACAGCGCAGACGTTTACTCTTAGCGAGCGTGGTTAAAAGCCAAATACTTTATGCAGCCCCAATTTGGTCAACCACGGCAGAGTGTCCAGCATACTTCCGCGGAGTCAACTCAACATACCGTTTATGTGCGCTCCGAGTCTGCAGCGCCTTCAGAACAGTGTCGGGCGAAGCAGCTTTCGTAATCGCCAGTATGATACCCGTAGATATACTGGCGAGAGAAGCGACGGTCCTTTCATCCACGCCGCGTACTCTAACTCAATTAGACAGACGTCAAGGCCGGTAAAGGAGCATTAGGGAGTGGCAAGACAAGTGGAATAATACGACTAAAGGTCGTTGGACCTATCGCTGCATACCAAATCTGGTATCCTGGCTTGATAGAACGCATGGCGAGGTAGATTTTTATCTTAGTCAGTTCTTTAGCGGTCATGGCTGTTTTAAGGCATACCTATTTAAATTCAAACATGAGCGCGACCCGTACTGCGATTTCTGTCGAAATGGCGTGGAAGAATATGTGCAGCACGTATTCTTTGAGTGCCCTCGATTCCATCAGCAGATGAACCAACTGAAACTAGCTGTTGGCGGGGTGTTTACGCCACAGTCAGCAGTCGACTACATGGTGAAAGAAGCCAGCGAATGGGCATCAACCAGCGGCACACTAACTTCAATTTTGAAGGAACTGAGGGACCTAGACAGACAGCGGCGTATCACCGGTGATTAAGCCAACTCTTAGCATAGCCGCGGACTGTAACCAAACTATGATGTTCACCAGCCAAAGCGTAGGCGCGGACTGGAACCTAGGCCGTTCCAGCCGCCCGAGTAAAACAGCTAAGGAACTTGTGCTTTCAGACCGTCCCTTGAACATGAAACTTACCAATTAAAGCGTAAGCGCGGACTGGAACCAAGGGCGTTCCAGCCACCCAGGTGGAAATCTCGAAAACTTGTGCAATCGAAAAATAGGCACGGACTGGAACCTAGGGTGTTCCAGCCGCCCAGGTGGCAATCTCGAAAACTTGTGCAATCGAAAAATAGGCGCGGACTGGAACCCAGAGCGTTCCAGCCGTCCAGGTGGCAATCACGAAAACTTGTGGAATCGAAAAATAGGTGCGGCTTCGAATTTCGTGCACACGGGGCGTTGGTTCGGATTGGAACCTAGACCGTTCCAACCGCAAAGGCAGTATACGAACATACGTATACGGGCCTGAAACTAGTCTCTTATGCAAGTCTGCTCAATACAATACCAGCATAAGGCATGTCGTCATTTTAAGGTATTTGCTCTTACTGCCTATAAAAGCGAAGATAATAAGTTGTTTCTAAGAGATAAATAAATAAATAGTTAAGCAAAGGGATTTCTCTTTAAACAAGACGTGGCAAAGCCTACTAGGTGTAGCCCAGGACTGTGTACAACCGACTGGAACGAACGTGCGAGCCTAGTGCTCAACCGCCTCCCGACGAAATACTTGACGGTGGTACCGGGGGGTTCGGTACTTGGAGAGTAGGAGGTTTAGTTCGGGTTAAAGTCCCACACTGACGGGTATAGGCTTTCGATGCTTCCTCCTCGTAAAAAAAAATAAAAATAAAAATATACATGAAAACATTGCTGTCCATAAGTACATACATATGCCCATCAGTACATCAACGAAGCCCGCTTGCTTCATCATAAATATATCCATACAAACATATGTACATATGTACGAATGGATGTAGTTACGCGAAGCACGCTTGCATCATTTATACATATATTGCTTGGTAGCGGCAGAGCTGAAATGCGCAATGAGTTCGTTCATACATACATATATATGTACGTACATACGTGCATTCAAACATACATATATACATATGTAGGTACTCGTACCCGTCATGCATCGCTTTATTTCTTTATTCCCCTTCACTATACTAACTCTATCTTCCTTCTCACTCATGTAACGTTTTCAGTTTTAAAAATTTCACTCTCCATTTTTGCGATTCACCCGCCTAAGAAGTTTAACTTCAAAAATGAGGTATCAAGTGAAATAATATGGTCTCCGGATAAGCTTTTATTTTTTTAATGGGGCTGCCATCTATTTAAAAACTAATGACTAACATATAATACGTGAAGGCGCTTTCTCTTCAAAATAGTATTTTTTTTTTGTTAGGTGCTGTAGTCAAAAAAGCGTAAGCAGCTGATGCTTTTTTGTTTGCATATGTGAGCATGTATGTACATTAGGGTCGTCCAAAAACATCAAAGTCAGAATTGTAATGCTCTCACCCCCTAGGATTGTTCTATATCGTAAAAAGTATACCCTTATTTTTTATTTTGAAATCAAAAAATATTTAGTGGTCGCTCAAAGCGCTCAAAGTTTTCCATGTATTTTTATATGGGAAAAATAAATTTTTTTTTTAGAAATGGTATAGAATTCTTGAAAGTCAATATTTTTCGATCGGAAAACTCTGGTTCTCTTCAGGAGACCTTCAACAATAATACCCAATTGTTTATTTAACCATTCTTTAATACTAACGATTTTATTATTTATTGGTCGCAACATTGCATTTTTCGGGGATTTTGTGGGTTTTTGGCAGACCTATAAATTATAGTTCCAATGAAAAAGGGTTAAATAAAAAATTAGGTGTTATTATTGGGAATCTCCTGCAGATAAGCAGAGTTTTCTGGTAGAAAAGTATTGATTTTTAACTATTCTGTACCACTTCTACGAAAAGTGGTTTTACCGCATATAAAATACATGGAGGACTTTGGGTGCTTTGAGCGACCTCTAAATATTTTTTGATTTAAAAAAAAAACAGGGGTATACTTTTTTCGATATAGAACAATCGTAGGGGGTGAGAGCATTAAAATTCCGACCTTATTTATTTTGGACCACCCTAATGTACATGGTAGGTAGGTAGGTTGTCGCGGTCGTCTATAAGA
>NW_023458557.1:3448902-3460623 GCF_013731165.1 Rhagoletis pomonella | reverse complement strand
CCTAATGTACATGGTAGGTAGGTAGGTTGTCGCGGTCGTCTATAAGAGGCACTTAGGCTCAGGGCCCGTTGCGATGCCGCATGTTGGGTCAGCAACTCCCAATCCCTCCTAAAACCATTTTGAACTTTGAACGAATTTTAGAAGATCCCTGATTTCGACGCATCTAAGGTCCTCCAAGTTGTCGAAGAACTGCCTACCGAGAGTGGAGAGTCTTCGTCCAGATAGAGCAGGGCATTGGCACAACAGGTGCAGAATCGTTTCCTCCTCTTCTTTATCTTGACAACTTCTACAGAGGTCATGTGAACGTAGGCCAAGTCGATGGGCGTGGTTGCCAATTAGGCAGTGTCCTGTTACGACGGATACTAATAAAGTAATATTGGACTTATTTAGACTCAGTAGTAGGCCAGTGCGTTTGGCGCTAAGCACCGGCCGTAATTGTTTGGCAGTTTTGCAGGTGATTTCGTCCTGCCACCTTTCGTTCGCTACTTTAGTGAGCCTCTCGGAGATAAGTAGCTTACAAGTTTGCAAGGGTATTCCTATTTCGTCGTTTTTATCCTCAAAAGAAAATTAAGTAGGGCATACAGTGCCTTGGATGGTGTTGTTCTCATAGAGAATTGGCCTAACCACCACCGTGTATAGCCAGTGTATTATTTGGGTTCCATCCTTCATTTTTTTCCTATTGCTCTGCTGAACGTTGGGCCCCCAGTTTAGTTTCCTATCTATTGTGAGACCTAGATATTTGGTCTCTTCCTTTATTGCGAGGGTGTTGTCCTCTAGAGTTATGTTCCCGAGATCAGGTATCTTGTGCTTCCTGGTGAACAGCACAAGGTCTGTTTTTTCAGGATTCACTCCCAGTCCTCGCCTGTTACACCACAGGGATAGTTTGTTGAGGGATCTTTGGATCAGATCTGTCAATGTTGAGAGATGTTTACCCGAGATAGCTATTACAATGTCGTCGGCGTATGCAATTATCTGACCGCCAATGTCTTCAAGTTCCCGGAGAAGGCTGTCCACTGCTATGTTCCACAGGAGCGGAATATTACTCCCCCCTGGGGTGTACCCCTGACGGGGAACCTTTTTATTACTGATTCACCTAATCCTGCGCTTATTTCTCGGCCGATTAACATTCGTTCAATAAATGAGGTTAGTGAATTGCTTACTCCCAGATTTATCAGAGATGAGATAATCGCTGCAGGAGATACATTGTTGAAAGCACCCTCGATGTCCAGGAAGGCCGCGAGGGTGTACTCTTTGTAATAAAGTGATCCTTCGATTGTGTGCACTAAAGAATGGAGTGCTGTTTCGACTGATCTCCCTTTGTTGTAGGCATGTTGGGCTGCCGAAAGTTGCCTGCGCACCTTGTCTCTAATGTGCTCATCTATTAGTCTCTCTAGAGATTTCAACAGGAAAGACGACAGACTAATTGGTCTGAAGTCTCTTGGTCTCGTGTGTGTAGTTTTTCCTGCCTTGGGAATGAAAACTACTCTTACCTCCTCCCATTTGTGGGGTATATAATTCCTGCTGTATGCTGTAGGTCAGCGGGAATAATGCCGCCTGGTCCCGGAGATTTAAACGGTTGGAAGCTGCTAATAGCATGCTTTATGTTCTCCTCGGTTATGATAATCGCTGGAATTTCATCATGGTTGCCTATGATTCGGGTATTTGTGACTTTACTGTGGAGGCAACCCGGAAAGTGCGTCTGTACAAGAAGCTCTAGCTAGAGCTTTATTCAATTTCTGTGACATATAAGCTATAGGAATTTCTTCTCCCTGTTCGTTTGCTTGGGCAAGCACAGCGCCTACCCCATGTTGACTTGCATCGCACTGAATTAGGAAAGGTTTGCTGAAATTCGGGTTAGCCAGGAATGGAGCAGTGGTAAGTTTATGCTTAATATCTTCAAAAGATTTTTGTGCCTCATTTGACCAAGTGAAAGTTTTTGCCTTCGTCAGCAACTCAGTTAAGGGATGTGTCACTTCAGCGAAATTGGATATAAATCTCCTATACAAACCTGCCATACCCAAAAATCTGCGTAGCTGCTTTACAGTTTTTGGTACAGGGTAAGCTGATATCGCGGAAACCTTATCTGGGTCGGTTTTTAAGGTTCCCAGCCCTACACCATAGCCCAGGTAACGCACTTCTGTTAAACAGAACTTACTTTTTGCAATATCTATCGTAAGGCCGGCTTTTTCAATATGCTCAGCAACTTCTTTAAGCAACTCAATGTGGGATTCAAAGCTTTCATATAGCACTAGCAAATCGTCAAGATATACGAAAACTTTTTCCTTTAGGTGATACGGGATTACGCGGTCCATTAACCTACACATCGTTTGGGGTGCATTGCACAGTCCAAACGGCATCACCGTGTATTGATACAATGGTCGATTTGGAACTGTGAATGCTGTCTTTTCGCGTGAACTCATTTCTAGTGGAATTTGCCAGAAAGCGTCTTTCAAATCCAGGCTAGAAATGAATTCCGCTCTTGGCAACCTGGACAATATACCCTCGATGTGAGGTAGAGGGTACGCATCTTTCACTGTAACTGCATTCACCTTCCTGCTATCTAAACAGAGACGCACTTTAAGGGGTTTGCGAACAAGCACCACTGGAGAAGACCAAGGACTATTGGATTCTTCAATTTCACCTAGTGATAACATACGGTCGATTTCGTCACACATCAGTTTTTCCACTGCCGGCGAAATCGGAAAATGCCGTTGTTTAATGGGTTTGGCATCCCCCACATCGATCGTATGCTCCGCGAGCGAAGTTTTTCTAAGGCGCCGTTCTTCACAATTCAACAATTTTAGTGTCAGATTTGTATGTCACATCAAGTTTAATAACTCCTGCAATATTACGTTTAGTGCCATCTGCTAATTATATGCTTATTTATAGCCAATAATTCGTTCGCAAAATCAGCACCTATGCAACTAATTGTAGCTCCTGAATCTAGTAATCCCAAATAACTTTTACCTAAAATTTTTACTGTCGCACTTGCGTGCTCGATCAGCTGAACGGGAACGCTTAAACATTTTTCTACGTGTGTTTTGATATGCTAATAGGCGTTCATGAAAAGGTTTTAACGGATATAATTTTGGTAAATCTTGAGGTAAAATTGTACTTTTCTTCAAAATTGTTACGGGTTGGTTTGATTCCTTGGGTTCGATTTCTGGTTGGGATGCCGGGGTTTGCTGCCGACATCCCCGATTCTGTTTTCCGAGTCGTTACACTTAGGACACGTGGGCAGGAAGAAAGCAATTAGCCCACATCCATAGCAGAAAACACGCCTGGGTTTTACACAATTTTTGTAATTGTGGCCGATACCGTCACAATTCCAGCATTTCTTATCATTTGTTTGATTTGTTACTCGTCTGGTTTCTAAAGCACAAATATCTTCTTCATTTGAAACAGCATCGTTTGCCTCAATTTCTGATACCTGTCGGCGTGGTGCTTGAAAAGCTTTTTGGTATTGCGATTTTTGTTGGATTTCTGCAAAAAGATTTTCTCGACGACGACAAGCTTTACGAAGTTCTGATATAGAGTTAATATCTAAGTGAAGTAGTTCTAATCGTACGTCGGATTGCAAATTTTGAATAGCAATTTCGACCAGTTCTCGCCCAGATAGTGGATTTCGCAAGCCGTCAGATATATGCATAACGCTATCGAGATAACTTTCAAAGGATTCGCCGGTCTTTTGCTTCCTGTTGCGAATGGCTTCCTTAATGTCAAAGTCTGTCCTAAAATCTTTAAAATCTCTACGTAAGTCATCACACATCTCAAGCCAGTCAAGTGCATCCGTCGAATGATGGTACCGCCAGAACCATCGCTTAGCTTTTCCCTCGAAAAGTATATGAGCGTTGTGACACAGTGCATCAAAATCATTACGTAACGTAGAACGTGTTAAAGCGTTCACCCTATATATGAATTCATCTACCGAAACGCTACTCAGTGAACCGTCGTAAACTATTTTCCATGCAGCAATTGTCTTCGCAGCTACTGATGGGGATAATGGAGTTTCTTCATCTTCACGCGAACGCAAGGGATTTCTCTGTGGAATCCTATCGCGTGTCGATATATTCCTATTAGTATTTCCTAGCGTGGTTGTTTCACTTTCCTCATTGCGAGAAGCATTTAGGTTAAGACCTCTGGAATAAGTTTCCAGAGAACTAGCAACTACTCTAGTGACTTCTTCACGAATTTGTCTTGCAGACCTCTCTTCATGAATTCTAAAAGTATCTTCAATTATATTTTGAATATTGTCTTGGCCAGCATTCTGCCTTGGATTACGCGTACTGCTACCGCCACGATTTCTTCGCAACGACGCCCGATTGTTTGAAGCTACATCAGCATTAATTGCTCATAATCTCGTAACCGCTCCTTCTGGCCTAGGTATAGCACCTTGTGCAACAAATGTGTCTAAATTGCTTGCCGGTTCTTGCTCGCCAAAACTATTCAAGGACTGAGTGTCGCACGAACGTCGACAAAAAGGACATGCGTCATTTTCTGATAGCCATCTAGATATGCAACCTCTATGAAACGCATGCCGGCATGGAGTCAAACATAGATTTTCTTCCGTAATTTCTTCATTACAAATAGTACAAATTCCATGCGGATTTCCTAACGGCACCCAATTCTCATTACTATGCTGTAGTGGCATTTTGTTAATATTTTTTATTTATTTTTATCTTTTTTTTTGAAATTTGATCTGATAACTTTCAAAGAAAAGCTAATTGTGAGATTGATTTTTCAGCCTTCGTTCAAAGCAGAAAACTGTTCAGCTTAGCAGTCCCGATTACATAAAAACACAATGTTAAATAAATTAATTAAGTAAAATTCTGAATAACCGGGAACTTCAATAAACAAACCTTTATACTTCTCTTTCAATTTCCCCCGCTAAATTATTATGGTGCCTGTTCAAGTAACCGGTTACAGCATCGGTAACCACCCAATTTCTGTAAGTCCAATGCTATTGAAGCAAGCTCGCAAAATTCGAAACAACGATAAATGAAATTGACTTGAAAGCCGAGAATGGTTAGCTTAACATATATATACATGTCAGAAATTAACTAATTCCAAGACTTAGCGAATCAATTAAAAAAAGTAAATAATCACTTTCGGCAGGTGTTATACTAACTACAACTTATTCCTGATCCGGAAAATGAAAAGCATGTGAATGGATATATATAAGAGATAGGAACCCCTCAGAATATACATCAGGCTAAACATATACCCTTTGGGCCCCACGTTGGGCGCCATTTTATAAAATTTGCCTTGCATACTTATTAACAATCAATAATGATTGCTTATCTCTGCGAGAACCGGTACGTGGCTGGCTGTGCATGCTAGCTTAACCGGGTCTAAGCTCGCCGGGGGGGTGGGTTCTTGCTAACCACTTTGTCCACCAGTATTGCTGTTATAAAAAAAATCATGCACATACTTAAAATTAAGAAAACCGGGCAGAACAAAAAAAGTACCCGGAAAGTACTCAGGTAACAAAAAAAACGGACGGACAGAGAGAAGAAAAAAAAATTATCTCCCCTTCCCAACCATTATAGAGATACCACGTATCAACTCGAATGAAGGCCTAAATCATCTCACAATTAAAATATTATTTTAGCACATTTTTAAATCAGATTGACAACTTCATTTATTTCCTAATATAAAGCTTAGATTATAACCCTCACTTATCAAAGAAAACTTAATATATATATATTTATTTATGGATATATATATGTGTACTTTACCGTAAAGTTATAACAATATTTAGTTTATAGGTAACTTATGGTTAAATTGCAAACAAAAACATTCATTGCCTTCTTTAGCACTCTCAATCTAAATATATAGGTATACATATATATGACCATTCAGGTTTTGCATGTACATAAAAAAAAACTACATTTACTGGAGAAAATATCCAATTTAGTTTTCAAGGGGAGCATCATAGCGGATAAAGAAAAGGAATTAAACGAAAGGGCGCATAAAAGCTTGCTAATTAATAAGCTACAAATCATGATTCACTCTCTTAAGAAAACTGAATAGGAGTCAAAATAGTAGAAGGAAAGAGACATATTTTAAAGAGCACTTACATGTTTGTCCAACTGATGACAGCAGGCGCCTGATGTGTTGTGTTGGTTTTTCGGTAAATTTGTCTTTCCTACTTACTAGTCGAAACTTAATTAGAAAATACTACTGCAAATGATCATTAAACAAAATTTAAATAAATAATATAAAAAAAACTTTTTAATATACAACGCTTTTATAAATGGACTAAAAAGTATAAAATAATATTTCTCAGTCCCATAGAATTTGTTTTGATAACTTTTGATTTTGAAATTTTAGCAAAAGTCATTATAAACAATCTATGAAATTGAAAATGAAAAACGTGGAGCGCATGCAATACAAAGCATTCGATTTAATTGACAATAGTCAAACTACATAACGTAGACCTAAAATTTCTACAGCGAAAGTAGAACTTTGAAATCGATTTTAAGCGGTCGTTATTCATATACCCACATACATACATACATATATTACTTTTCATATCAATTCAAGTGTATTACATGCGCCCCACGCTTTTCATTTTCAACGAGCACCAATTAATTTTATTTAAAGAAATGGCGTGTCGTCTATTTCCGTCGTAGCAAACGTAGTGCATAGGGCGACATCTAGATGTCATCTACCTCGCCCTATTCACTACAGATGTCGCCCTATGCACTATGCTTTTTATAGGAACTTTTCAAAGCAAAGCTTTATGGTGTCGGACACACAACATTGAAAGTTTCTGGATCCACAACTTTGAAAGTTTCTGGACACACAACATTGCAAGTTGATAAAAGCGTTGTAAAATGAGCGAAGAGTCACTTTACATATCAACAGTGGCGGTGCACAAAATTGTGTTTTACATTAAGAGCATCGCCAGTGACGGCGTAGAGAGACTACAAAATATAATGTAAGGGTGCAATTCACATGAAAACTTTATCTAGGTGGTTTTGCAATTTAGGATATTCTAAAATAATGTAATTACCATAGAAAGTAATTCAAATATTGTAGATCAGATAAATTTTAGAATGGGTTAAACTGTACGAAATATTATATAGGTTAAACTTTAAACTTAGAATATATTAAATTGGAGAATTTAATTTAATTATAACTAGAAAATATAAAAAAAAATTGTAATTCACTTTAGAAAACAAGTATATGTAGATGTTTAGAAAAATTTTAGTACATTCTATTTGTAGTTGATTTCATATACTATATTGAATTAAATTTTAACTAGCAGGCTATTAAGGAAATTCGAACACGTTCCAGTTGAGTCCGCTGCTGAAGGAGCGTGGTGCGACAAGATGATATTGTTGAAATTCTGGGAAAGTTGCGTGGTTGATTATATTTACTTTTTTTCCGGGGTATGTTAAGGAGCACAGTGCGTCCTTTGGGAGGAGCTTCTGTAATCCGGTGCTCCGATGAGGGATATGTCCAAAAGGTGACGGTTTCTTGAAAATTTTTATTACTGTCTTTTCGCCTTTTATTTCAGTCAATTAACTGCAAGAAGGTCTGAAACCATGCAGATTCCTTAGCCGTAGTGCAAGGTTCGCAAGAGTTTGAAAGGCTTCACTCTTTCATCAGAATTTAAACGTTTCTGTCCATTAATGCGTTGAAAGATTCGAGAAAAATAATTTTCCGGCAAATGTTTAGTATAAAAATTAAATTCTTTTACTTGGAGGCACTATGATGAAATCACAAAATCTAGATTTTTTTATTTTTCCACTTTACGTACTTGTCTCGTTGAAAGGTCCCGCAGAAAAGAAAGATTATCATGGCTGGAAGAAGATCGTGACAATTGAGTATTTTGACAACTCCCTCGCAGGCTAATGTTTTGCTCTCAACACACTCATTTAGTACTAAATGGGTGTTGCCACCTAATTCGCATTGAGCAAAGGCGTAATAAAATAATATAGGTAAGCAAAGATTACCGTAAAGTTTAGGCAAAGAGTCGAATAATGTTAAAAAAAACGGGCTCACAAGACCGGACCTTCCTGACTGGGTGGGTCTACTTTTTTGGGGGGTTCTCGGTTATCCGAAGCGGGTTTTTTGTTGTGGTTCATTTTTTCATAAACGTCCGCACTGCTCGACGTGGCCCCCTCCGCCGTGGCAAGGTCATTCTACCTC
This sequence comes from Rhagoletis pomonella, assembly GCF_013731165.1. Classification (NCBI taxonomy): domain Eukaryota; kingdom Metazoa; phylum Arthropoda; class Insecta; order Diptera; family Tephritidae; genus Rhagoletis; species Rhagoletis pomonella. The sequence goes on along the minus strand of NW_023458557.1, from coordinate 3,452,463 downwards.
CTGAGGTGACCCGGTATCAGGAGAGCGCCGTTAGAATACAGCCGGATACCCCTGGCTGCAAACCATCCAATAGGCCCGGCGACGCAAACACCCTGGATTAAGGGGGAAAGGATAGGGAAAGCTGGGAGAGAAGTGTTGGGTAGGACGAGCGTGGGGGAATCGTCGGTACGGTCCTCTCCGTATGTATACTTGGAGGAACACGACGCCCACAGTTACGCAGACGGGTGGTCAACCAATCTCCCTACGGAGCTTCCCTCTTGGTTCGTGCTGGTTTGAAGCCCCCCCGAAGGAAGGTTTATACCACCACCCTAATGTACATACACCCACTACAATTGTTCGTAAGTGTTCAGTAAAAAATATTTGAAACACAAAATTCAAATAAAATACGCTTACTTCGATAATTGTCTTTAGTTTCTTCGCGTGTTTCTTGCCTCTTCTCTCCCTTGCTGATTTGGATATATGTATGTACATCAATAACACAGTATAAAGAAAATGCGAGATATATTTTAACCACACTACTGAACGGATTAAGAGAAGATTTTTTATGTATATAATAAACGAAGTACATGATGACATATGATTTTTTTCTCCAAATACGTAAATGTACATTAATATGCATACACTCAGCGCGTGGCGAAGCCTCGCGCATCCGTGGCCGGCTAGTCAATTATAAACAAGGGTCGAATTGATAGTAATATTACAATTAATAATTCACAAATAACAGATTTGAAGGGCATTTGTCAAGGAATAACAAGCACTCTAGGTACAGTTAAAGAAGATTTAGAAGGAGATGATCACTTAATTAGACACAAATTTAACAAAGTAGAGTACAATTTTCCAATCCCATGCGATGGAATTCTAGGGTTAGACTTTATAAAGAAATATAATTGCATTTTAGATTATCGAAAAGATGAAGATCGATTAATATTGAGACCTTACGACTTCCAAGAAAATATAATAATTCAAATGATAAATAGATCAACTACACTGTGAGACAAATGGTAGGGGTCAGTGATCGGGAAGGGTTCAAACTACCGGGGAAAGTTATATCGGTAAAAAAGAAGTTATACGTGTCCCGGCGTTTCGCTGGGTTACGTCTAGGAATCGAGATATATATATAACTATCATATAGGGGAAATTGGCACCTTTGGTGGTCTTTTTTTGACATAACTCGAGAACCACTAGTCAACAGTTTTAAAAAAAGTTTAATATTTTAGGCAAACAAATTTTTTTTTCTTCATGCATTTATTTTTACCGGCAAAACTGTTGATTATATAGAAAAACGTTATATGAACAGATAAAAGGAATTGTAATTTTTAATTTTTTTAAATTTGTTTGAGCAAAATCGGACTAGTGGTTCTCGAGTTATGTCAAAAAAAGACCACCAACGGTGACAATTTCCCCTATATGATAGTTATATATATATCTCGATTCCTAGACGTGACCCAGCGAAACGCCGGGACACGTATAACTTGTTTTTGACCGATATAACATTTCCCGTTGGTTTCATCCCATCCCGATTTTGACTGTCGCATAGTGCATACGATTTTGACTGTCGCATACAATTACAATACCCGCTATATCAGAAGTAATTCGACAAATTAACATAAAAACTGACAATTCTGAACTTTTTATTCCCCAACAAAAATTAACAGAAGGCATTTTTATTGCTAACACCATAGCAAATTAATATCAAACTTTTGTCGGAATCATAAAAACCACAGACAAAAACGCAATTATTCAAAATTACGATGTAAAAACAGAAAATTTAAATGACTACATACTAATTAAAAACACTTCAGAAAATAAAGATAATATTAAGGAAAAATTAGAACGACTAAATAAGCACTTGCAGACATGTGCTCAGAATACATAGACATATTCGCATTAGAAACAAAACCTATTATTTTCTTCTTCTTCTTCCTTATTGGCGCTGTAACCGCCTAAGCTAGTTTGGCCGAGTCCAAAACAGCACGACAGTCATTTCTCTTCTGTGCTAACTGACGCCAATTGGAAACCGAAGCCCAGTTCTTCTCCACCTGGTCTTTGCAACGCAGAGGAGGCCTTCCTCTTCCTCTGTTACCAGCATCGCGGCCCGCGTTGAATATTTTCAGAGCAGGAGTGTTTCTGTCCATTCGAACGACATGGCCAAGCCAGCGGAGCCGCTAAATTTTAGTTCGCTGCACTATGTCTATATCGTTGTAAAGCTCATACAGCTCATCGTTAAATCATCTGCGATATTCGCCATCACCAACGCGTAAAGGTCCGTAAATCTTTCGCAGAATCTTTTTCTCGAAAACTCCAAGAGCCGCCTCATCAGACGTTTTCATTGTCCATGCCTCCGCGCCATACACCAGCACAGGCATGATGAGTGACTTATGGAGTGTGATCTTTGTACGACGAGAGAGGACTTTACTTCTCAATTGTCTACTTAGCCCAAAGTGGCGCTTGTGGCAAGACTGATTCTCCGTTGGATTTCAAGGCTGACATTATTATTGGTGTTAATGGTGGTTTCCAAATAAACGCAGTCGTCTACTTTTCAAACTTGTTACTGTCAACAGTGACGTTGTAGGAGGTATTTCGTTTTGTCCTCGTTCACCTCCAGACCCATTCGCTTTGCTTCTCTATCCAATCCCGAGCAGGCAGAACAGACGTAGCCCTTGTTTTTTACCGATTATATCGTTGTCGTCGGCATACGCCAGCAATTGTACGCTCTTGTAAAATACTGCGCCTGGGCGGTTCAGTCCTGCGGCTCTTATTATCTTCTCCAACATTAGATTAAAGAAATCACATGAAAGGGAGCCCCTTGTCTGAAACCTCATTTGGTATCAAACGGCTCGGAGAGGTCCTTCTCTATTCTGACGGAGCTGGTTGTATTGATCAACGTCATTTTACACAGCCGTATTAGTTTCGCGGGGATACCAAATTCAGTAATCGCGGAATAGAGGCAACTTCTCTTCGTGCTGTCGAAAGCGGCTTTGAAATCAAATCGATCCTATTCTCGCGGGCCTTTTCCAAGATTTGGCGTATTGTGAATACAGAACCTATTACTGCCAACAATTTTTATAAACAAAAACTACATAGTCTAAGAGCCGGTGGGAGATCGACCTTCACCGATCTGATAACTCGATGAGACATATTTTTTATCAAATATAATTTATAAAAAAATATGCCTATGATAACTTGCCTATCGAAAAGTGTTCAGAGCTATTTTTAATTTAATTAATTTTAATAAATTTGCTTTCATCACCTTCACTGTAGTGATAACCGAATGAGTTTTATCTCAATTGATAGTTTTTATCACACAGAATATGCCTAGAAAGGCTTGCCTACTTATTTCTGTGCATGGCTACTTGGCAAGTGGATGTGAACAGGTAAGTCAATATTGAAATTGAAATTGATATCATAGGTAAGATATTTTTATTACAAAACCAATAAGATAGGCTTGCCTGCTAAAAATCGTCGGCCGCTGTGGTGTAGTGGTAAGCAGTGCGCGCTTCCAATCCGCAGCACCAGGGTTCAAACCCTGGTCAAAGCAACATCGCAAAAATATAGAAAAAA
>NW_023458557.1:3447210-3448802 GCF_013731165.1 Rhagoletis pomonella | reverse complement strand
CCTACCTTGCCCTAAAGTTTGGCACGTTACTTCTGGGACACCCTGTATACATACACAGGCATATTCTGTAAATCGAACGATTTGAAATCGATATGATTTGCTAAATATTGATCGTTATTTCGGATGAAAAGTGTGAATATTTTATATAAAAAATATAACAGAAACATCAGCGATGTTATATCATCCGTACCAATACCAAATTATGAGTTGTATGATTAAAAATCCATAAAAATGTTTCCATAATCGTATCGATTTCAAATCGAACGAATTTCAGAACATACATACATGATATTCCATTTTTTATATACGTTTATAGACTGAATTTTATACAAATGGAGAACCTATGGAATGGAATATCTACTGAAGGTGTGGAATCGCGTGGCCTACAGGTGTTTTGTTATGAGATACCTACAAATCCTCTTCCTGAAGTAGAATATTATTGGACAGGAAAAAATATCTTATAGTATATTATGGGCATCAATATTTTAAATCAAAACCCCGTGTGGTACGGGAAAACCCAATTTTATTAATAAACAATTAAAATAAAAAAAGAAATATAATGAGGCTTTTTATATATAATATATTTATATTTTTATAGATTTGAGTCAAAATGAATTTGAAAATATAGATTTTTCTCGAAAACAACTTAATAACGATACTATAAACCTAAAACTGAACTTTAAACTAATAAAATGGACTCAAAGGGATCAAAATGGATTAAAAGAGGACGTACACCCAAAAAAAACTTCTCTTAATTGAAGAAGAACAGCAATCAAAATGAAGAAAAATGGGAACGAAACAGCACTAAAGAAAGTTTTATCCTCTTTTCATACCAAACATTTCTTCAAAATTATAGATTACATCCACGGTTCCATATTTTCGTGTACGTTTTTACACATTCCAAAAAAATTACGCATTCAGGAGAATTTTTTAATTATTCGGAAGAATTTTCGACCTTAAAGTAAGGAAAGTTTTTCTTTGATCCAGAGATGGATTTTTGGTTTAGTGTAAATAAAACATCTATCCCTGAAACCACATCAGAAGCACCTACATCTAATCCGAAAAAGTTTTTCACAACACAGGAAGCCATAGAAGCATTTAGACAAGATCTAATATAAAAAGAGGAAAATAATTCAGGAAGAATTGAGAGTTCACATCACTTTTATATACATTTTCAGCTTCAATATGAGGATAATATTATGCTAAGAATTCGTTGTATATATGATAGTGATTTCCTTCACCGCAAACTGAATATTTCTTGTTTTGAGTATCGTCAGGTTGCATTCGAGAAAATTTCAAGTAACGGTGAAATTGAAATTGTTACTGGAGATGATACTAAACTACGCTCAGATGTCACATTAATTGATATTAAAAGTTATAAACATGATACGAATATGGAAATTTCTTAACTTTTAATAGAATGAGATGGATTTATTATATAAATATGAAATACAAAAAGAATGTAAATGTAGTATATAAAAAGATTAATTTGATATTTGGTTTTCATTATTCAGCGGAGTGTAATCGATAAGTTCATAAAATTGGTGGCTCGAATATATACTTATGTTTGTAATTATTTAAATAGGATTTCA
>NW_023458557.1:3446234-3447110 GCF_013731165.1 Rhagoletis pomonella | reverse complement strand
TTTTCGGATTAGATGTAGGTGCTTCTGATGTTGTTTCAAGGATAGATGTTTTATTTACGTCCTCTTTTAATCCATTTTGATCACTTTGAGTCCATTTCATTAGTTTAAAGTTCAATTTTATGTTTATAGTATCATTATTAGGTAGTTTTAGAGAAAACTCTGTATTTTCAAATTCATTTTGACTCAAATCAATAAAAAACCTCATTATTGATAAATGAGAATTCATCTCAATAAAGAGATAAGTTTATATACTACATTTTGATTTCTCTAATAAGCATAAGAATTCAAAAATTGGATGGCTTTCAAAACGTCAATCACATTTAATAAATCAATGACAATTTAAAAAGAATTTAAAAATAGTCAAACAAAAAATTCTATGCTATACATATATATTTAATTTCTCTGATAAGCCCCAAGTTGTGGTGTGATTTTTTAAAACATTAATATATTAGCCATTCAGAATGCTCATATAAACATTTCAATATGTTTGCTCCACCCGTCGATAAGAATGTTCGAATCGGCATAAAGTGTGCTCAACCCGTATATAAGAATGCTCATTTAAACATACAAATATGCTCCACCCGTCGATAAGAATTTGCCTATATATGTATATAGGTACATATATGCTCCACTGTATAGTATGTTTTAATAGAAAATTTTTGTTGTTGATTATGGCTACGAAAAGTTTAACATGCTCTTTTTCAATACAACAACTATATATAGTTTATAATTTTCTCAAATTGATAAGATTAACATGTTCTTTTTCAATATACCACCATATATATTTAATAATTTTCCCAATTCCTATGGCTACGAAAAGTTTAACATGCTCTTTTTCAATACAACAACTATATATAGTTGTTGTATTGAAAAAGA
>NW_023458557.1:3445755-3446134 GCF_013731165.1 Rhagoletis pomonella | reverse complement strand
TTGTGGTGTGATTTTTTAAAACATTAATATATTAGCCATTCAGAATGTTCATATAAACATTTAAATATGTTTGCTCCACCCGTCGATAAGAATGTTCGAATCGGCATAAAGTGTGCTCCACCCGTATATAAGAATGCTCATTTAAACATACAAATATGCTCCACCCGTCGATAAGAATTTGCCTATATATGTATATAGGTACATATATGCTCCACTGTATAGTATGTTATAATAGAAAATTTTTGTTGTTGATTATGGCTACGAAAAGTTTAACATGCTCTTTTTCAATACAACAACTATATATAGTTTATAATTTTCCCAAATTGATAAGATAACATGTTCTTTTTCAATATACCACCATATATATTTAATAATTTTC
>NW_023458557.1:3443474-3445745 GCF_013731165.1 Rhagoletis pomonella | reverse complement strand
ATTTAATAATTTTCCCAATTCCTATGGCTACGAAAAGTTTAACATGCCCTTTTTCAATACAACAACTATATATATTTTATAATTTTCCCAAATTGAAAAGATTAACATGTTCTTTTTCAATATTCAACTATATATATATATTTAATAATTTTCCCAGTTCCGCTGCTAACATTTTCAATGAATAAATATCAAATACGATTAATTTTATAATGATAGTATATACATACATATGTGTTTTATTGTTTTATTTGGACATTTTTTTTATTGAATATATTAATCTCACATATGAGATTTTTTAAATCAATATTTTCCTTGTTTTCTTCATTATAATAGTTATTATATAAATTGATTAAGTTTACAACATTTTTATGTTGTCTTTCTATGAAAAAACAATTACATGTATCAGGTCCTGATTCAGTATCATTATTACTCCAAGGACAGATCGTAAAATGTTTTCCATATATAGATTTTATCCAAGACCCATTTTCCATCTGTTCCGTTAATATACATCCATTTTGTATAATGTTTCTATGATGATCTAATATATATTGTGTTTGATTGTAGTATCTAGTTTAACCGTTATCTGTTTAATAGAACAGCCCTGTTTAGCAGTTAGCTGTTTAATAGAACAGTCCTGTTTAGCAGTTAGCTGTTTAATAGAACAGCCCTGTTTAGCAGTTAGCTGTTTAATAGAACAGCCTTGTTAAGCAGTTAGCTGATTAATAGAATAGTATACATAGTTTATTATTTTATAAGTGATCACTTTCAATATAAATGATATAAAAGCCGAGTAAATATCTAATGTTTCTTACATGCACTATTTTGGTGAATTCTCATATCTAGAAATTTCATTTTTTTCCCATACATTTTCGACTCTGATACAATTTTTCATACAACTAATAATTATACATAACCTCATTTAAAATATAGTTTGTATTAAATTTATCAACTTATACAATTTTCATTAATTTTCATACAAGTACTAATTTTATTAACTCACCTAAGTTCCAGATTTTCATATAATAGTCTTATTAACTCATACAAGTAATAATTTTTCATACAAGTATTAAATAAATAATTGTTTATTAATTCACATAAGTTCTAAATTTTCATAGAAATTCTCAATGTACAAAAAAAGTCAAGTAAATATGTAATGTTTCTTGCATGCATTATTTTGATGAAATTTTATAGTTATCAATTTCATATATATATTTTTTTTTCATATGTATATTTTCGGTTCTGCTAAAATTTTTTCATACAACTAATAGCCTTTTTAACTCATAGAAGTTGTGAGTTTTCATAATAGTATAAAATTTATTACCTCATACAAGTTATAATTTTTCATACAAGAAATAACTTTATTAATTCATAAAAACTATATATTTTCATATAAGTATTAAATTGATGAACTCATATAAGTTCATCAGTTTTCATACAAGTAATATCTATATTAACTCATGAAAGTTATAATATTTGATGTAAGTAATTGCTTTATTAATTCATGTAAGTTAGTTTCATTAGTTTTCATATGCCTAATTGTTTCTTAATTAAGTTTCAAATTTTCATAGATTTTGTCAATGTACAAAAAAAAGTCGAGTAAATATGTAAAGTTTCTTGCATGCATTATTTTGATGAAATTTCATATTTTTCCCATACATTTTCGACTCTGTTACAATTTTTTCATATAAGCAATAACCTTTTTAACTCATAGAAGTTATGAGTTTTCAATAATTTTTCATATAAGTAATAACTTCATTAGCTCATAGAAATTATAGATTTTCATATAAGTATTAAATTGATGAACCCATATAATTTCATTAATTTTCATATATGTTCATCAGTTTTCATATAAGTAATTGCCTTATTAACTAATACATGTTATAATTTTTCATATAAGTAATAACTTTATTAAGTCATAGCAGTGATAGATTTTCATACAAGTATTAAATTGATGAACTCATATAATTTCATTAATTTTCATATAAGTTCATCAGTTTTCATATAACTAATAACTTTATTAACTCATAGAAATTATAGATTTTCACCTATATCAAAATATGAGTTTTCATAAAAAGTGGACTTAACAACTTTTTTCAGTAAGTCAAGCATTTTTAAGCATTTTTTTATATATTTATGTGGGTTCGTTATCGTCCACTTGGCATTAATATACTTATTAGATAAACAATTATGATGAAATCAGGATCAAGGTTATTCTTATATTAATAAATAGATGAATAGGCTAATATATTAATGTTTTAAAAAATCACACCA
>NW_023458557.1:3440374-3443374 GCF_013731165.1 Rhagoletis pomonella | reverse complement strand
TTACCCTGCAAACCATTTTTTCAGAGTATTCTGAATTGTAGAGAAATTTGAAAGAATTCGTAAAGATCTCATCCGATTTTTTTGCCGAATTTTCTAAAATGAAATAAACTGTGCACACTTCGATTCCTTTACGAAATTTCGGAAGAAAATCGGTAAAGCAATGAAAATAATGCTGCTATGTGAAGAATTTCTTGCAGAATTTTTTCAGAATTTTCTTTATTTTTCATACAGAAATTTCTTTACGAGTTCGTGTCAACCCCTTCATACAATTTTCTTTGAAGATTCGTAAAAAACTCGTTAAAGAAATGAGATACTCCTAAAGATTTCGTTAAGATTTCGGAAACTTTGGTTTGCAGGGTAATTTCATTTCATTTCATTTTTATTTCATAAAAAAAACTAAGTACTTAGTGTATCTATGTAGGAGTATGGTATGTTACAAAACATGATTTAGGGTGCAAATAAATTTTGCACTTTTGGCAAGTAAAGTTTGTATTTTTGTTGCAAAGCCAACATCGAAGCTGAGAGTCATTGTACTCTATCAGATGATCAATCTTGTCGTAACGTGAAGTTTCCCTATAAGTTCTAGGAGTAGGGCAGGGACCGCGCCTCTCACTTTTCTTATGTGTTTCCAAGATACCCCTGGCGACAGTTCTCCGGAATAAGAGATGAACGTACTCTCCTCCATTACTTTTGTAAAGTTGCCAAGCATTGTGAATGGCCATGTCCAGGCAGTGAGAAAATAATGAAAAATACCATTTCTTACCACGAACAGATATACGATAAAGACCGATGTTTTGATCGGACCTATCGACCCCACCCATATTTTGGTTGTAACTTTTTATAATCGCTGGCTGATCAATCAGTATATATTTCTTCTGCTGCTGTGAAAATCGTTTCGCTTTATGTAAAGGTTCTATGGTTTCAGAATTTGATGCCACTGTCACCACGCTATTGTCATTCCACTTACAAACCAAAATATGCCCTGGTTGGCTAGACTTGTACTTGAATGTGCCTCTTTCTGTTTTTTTGAATTCTTTATTGGAAGGCAAAGGACACTTTTTTGTACGGTCCTCGCGAATTGTTCCAGTTGCTTTGAGTCCTCTTTTAGTTAATTCGTGAAAGAGAGGAACAGAAGAAAAGAAGTTGTCAAAGAACAGGTGAAAAGGCGCATCTGGGTGACGAAATTGCAAATAATCAGCAAAACGCAAAACGACACCAGCTCCTAGACCTAACTGCCTATAAACCGATGGAATAATTGCTGCATGGCCTTGGTACGGATCAAACCATAGTACATACCCCAATCTCGTCGCGCCAACCCAGAACTTATAACCCCATCTAATTGGCTTTCCCCGTATAAATTGTTTACAGCTGTGTCCTCCGTAGTAAGGCACCATAGCCTCGTCAATACTGTAAACTTCTTCTAAAGGAGCCATATTGAGAAATATTTCGTTCAGCATATTGAAAAGAGGTCTCATCTTTGCAAATTTGTCGCTTTCGGTAGCTATTTTAGTGTTGTCACAACAGTGGAGGTGAGTCATGATAAATGTGAATCTATCCCTTGACATAGCGTTATACACAATACTGAAATCAGTGTATGATGATTTATCCCAATACATGTATCTTCTGGGAACTACAATGTATCCACTGTAAAGGAGAATACCCAGAAAGCACTTCATCTCGCTGCTTGTTACATTACCCACTTTGTTTTTTTGAGTGGCGTAAATATTTGTATATGTAACCAATAAGTCTATTACGCCATCCCCAAACATACATCAAAATAATACACAGGTGTTTGAGGGTATCTTGGCCCCTGGTTTTCTTGCCATTCTAATTGGTCGCGTGGATTGTGGCGATTTCTCCAAATATATTTTTCATTGTTCGGTACGGTTGGATCAACGAAAGGAACGGCTGATGGTCTGCTAATTATTGGAGCTGAACTAGATGTAGAAGGCTCAGTTTGACGTTCTTCAGTGATGGGTTCCTCGGTTGTTCGACTCCTTTTAGCCAATGAACACAAAGGTACGTCGTCGTCGTCACTGTCAGAGGACATGTATTCAATCTCTGCCTAAGCTCTTAGCTGAGAACCTACATAGATAAAAATATAGGTATTAGGTATGTAAAACAACTTGGCACACAAGGAAAACGTATACATTTATATAAGATTTATATCAAACCTGGAAGATTGTTCAATGTTACTATCTCCTCATCACCAGAGTCTGCATCGGTAATTTCTGCATTGGCGTTGTCCGGTGGAAAAATTTTTATATTTCTTGGAAATGGGGTATCATCATCTAATTTCTCCAATTCGTCAATGATTTCATTTAGAGACAACGGTTTACTATGCCTTGGCCTTGAAGTAAAAATGCATCCCCATATTACTACCGATCTTTATAACGATCATGAAGTTTAACATCATTTTATTAAAAAAAAAATACATAAAAAATCAAACTTTACTTCATTGTTTTGTTAAACAGGTTATAAATTTATAAATTATGTGCAAAAAATACATTTCTACTTTAAGAAATTTTACAAAAACTTACCGCTTCGAAGACATAACAAATTTCTATTCCACCAATCCGAATCAAAATGCAATTCCTTTACGAAATTAAAACCTTAAATTAAATATGTATGCGCCGAAGCAATGCTAAACGGTCACTGCGCCAATCTGTAAACGATAAACAATATATTTCCGGCCGTTAATTTTATTAAACTGAAGGTAATTTTTGAGAATTTTTTTTGATCTTTTTAACGATCGGTCGCTGTAAAGCCGTTGAACTCATATACTTGTTATATACATATTAACAACTACCCTAAGCCGTTAGTTTTAAGTCGTAGGCTAAGTGAGATGAAATTGAAAATAAAGAAGTCACTTGTAAAGTATCATCGAGAAAGCGCGCATCGTTCGTTATTTCATACGAGGAACTAGGTATTGTTGTTGCTATCGCGCACTCCCCGACAACCACACAGTTTACGCAAGTTAATTTCTTAAAAAAGCTTAAG
>NW_023458557.1:3422276-3440274 GCF_013731165.1 Rhagoletis pomonella | reverse complement strand
AAATCTTTATTTTTTTCTATAACTACATATGTACATATGTATGTATGCTCTTTTGAAATGTCAAGAACAGCCTCGTCCTCCTCATCATCTTCTAGTTGTTGCTCACTTGGTTTTGTTTTTTTTTTTCTCTTGATTCCTTGAAGACCAGTAGTCGCTACGCCACTTAGCGTTGTTTTGGTTCGATTGTTGTGTTTGTTTTTCAACACTCTATTTAGTTTTTCTTGCCTCGAAGTTGCTCCCTCTCCTCACTTCCAAATATTCATATTGAAGTTAGACATAAGGGCTATTCGCGATTCGGTGCATAAGAGCTGACAAATTTATGCAATTGCAGAAATATGCCATGGATTCTGAGCGACCTTTATTAAACTGTCATGGTAAAGCTTTTGCAAAACCATTTTTGTGCATCAGCTTTGGTTTTGTTTATGAATGCAATGCATAGCATTTTTTATGCTATGGATTTTCGGTATTGCAAATTTGCCAAGCAATGACAAATGCAAATGCGTGTATTTTGTTTGTGTATTGCAAATAATTTGCAATACAAATTTGCAATGCAATGATGCTAGGCCATTTGCACCGGATCGCGAATAGCCCTATAGTAAAATTACACAGAATTCCAATTACGGAGGGGAAATACACCGAAATATAGGTATGGTGACATTTTTACACACATATTTATATGTACATATGTACCTATATGCGAAATAATAGCATTGAGATTTTATATAAAAGTCTAATTAATAATTTAATAAACACAATATATGTACAAAAATCGTCATTTCAAGCTTTGCACAAAAATTATAAAAATTCAGCAGGTCAGCAGTAGATTCCAAGTTTTCAATTTCATGAATATTTTCCATATAAAGTGTGTTCGAAATTTTTTTATGGATGAACATGTAAGACACCGTCAGAAGAAAAGTACCAAAAATCATCGGGATATTGCAGAAACTTGCACTCTAATTTAATTCTGAATTAAAAGCTTACTTTTCGTACTGCGTATTCACAATAAAATTCAGTGGTTTGTGAATATTTCTCACGGCCCATATTTTAATTTTTAGTGCTTTCAATTTTCACTTTTTGTATTTTTTTAATCTGTAATGGGGTATGTGATTTTTTGTTATATAGTGGCCTTTTATTTTAAATTACTGTATTTTATGATTGTGCCAAAACAGGATGAATTGCGCTAATAGTGGCTCTGTGAACGAAAGTGCCAAAAACGGCACTATTGTGCCTACTTTTCCATCACTTGTGATAGCATTTATTTACACTTGACAGCAGTTTTGAACTCTAATGTATTATAACTCTAATTTCGATTACAATTTTTGTATTATTTCGCACTATATATACTTACAGCTATGAAATAATCAAAAATAAATAATTTAATATATTAATAAATAAAAAAAATTAATTCAACAAAATATTTTTGTCATTTTAAAGCTAAATTATAAAATTAAAAAATGAGAAAAAAATCTATATTCTTTATTTAATTTTAAAACGTAACGTTAATTTTAAATAAAGAATAATTTAATTATTATTTAAAATTAAATAAAGGCCGTAAAGCGGGAAAGAATAAGTAATATTTTTAAAATTTTATTATAATAAATAAAAAAATTAATCAATATAGAAAAATAAAATTTAATACATTTATGTTGTTAAAAACGTTTATTACAAAGCATACAAAATCAGGGACCGTAACGGTTATAACTTTTATTATAAAAAGCACTTTTTAATCGTTATTAACTGAGTTTTATTTTTTGCTCAAAACATAACGATTATTTTTTGAGCTTTATTTTTTACTCAGGAAAGAATCGTTATGTTATAAGTTTTGTTTTTTGATCGAAAAATAATCGTTACGTTTTAAGTTTTATTTTTTGCTCGGAAAATAATGGTTACGTTTTAAGTGTTACTTTTTGCTCTGAAAATAATCGTTACGTTTTAAGTCTTATTTTTTGCTCGGAAATAATCGTTACGTTTTAAGTTTTATTTTTTGCTCGGAAAATAATCGTTATTTCTTGAGTTTTATTTTTTGCTCAGAAAATAAAAATTAATTTTTACGTATGCGTATGCGATTGCGAGAATAGACAGGGGTGGCTGCATTGCACCTTTAACGCCACTGTGGAGTGGGTAATGAAAATACAGAGAGCAAGATACAAGGGTGTTATGGTCCCTGATTTTGTATGCTTTGTAATAAATTTCATTTTTCTATATTGATACATTTTTTTTATTTATTATAATAAAATTTTAAAAGTAACACTTATTCTTTCCCGCTTTACGGGCTTTATTTACTTTTTAATAATAATTAAATTTTAATATAGATTTCCTTATAATTTTTAAATTTTATAATTTAGCTTTAAAATTACAAAAAAAAATTGTTGAATTATTATTTTTATTTATTTATATGTATATTAAATTATTTATTTTTGATTATTTCATAGCTGTAAGTATATATAGTGTGAAATAATACAAAAATTGTAATCGAAATTAGAGTTATAATACATTAGAGTTCAAGATTACTGTCAAGTGTAAATAAATGCTGTCACTGACATGTACACGCCATGCCAAGTAGCCATTCACAGAAATAAGTAGGCAAGCCTACCTAGGCATATTCTGTGTGTTAAAAAATGTCAATTGAGATAAAACTCATTCGGTTATCACAAGAGTGAAGGTTATGAAAGAAAATTGACTAAAATTAATTAAATTAAAAATAGCCATGAACACTTTTCGATAGGCAAGTTATCGTAGGCATATTTGTTTATAAATTATATTTGATCAGATCCGCGAAGGTCATCTCCCACGATCTCCTCTACTAATATGATAGATGAAAAACCAGTTTATGTAAAAAATTACAGATTACCTCGGGCTCGTAAGGATGAAATAAATAAACAAGTAAATAAATTAATTATAGATGATATAATAGAACCATCTATGTCGGAATACAATAGCCCATCCTATTAGTACCTAAAAAATCACTACCAGGAAACAAAGATAAAAGATGGAGATTAGTAATTGATTACAGAGCAGTAAACAAAAAATTAACTGCAGAATAATTCCCACTTCCAAGAATTGATGATATCCTAGATCAATTAGGAAGAGCAAAATATTTCTCATTTTTGGATCTAATGTCCGGTTTTCACCAAATAGAATTGGACCTGGATTCTAGAGATGTTACATCGTTTGCAGCAGACGATGGCACTTATCGTTTCAAAAGATTACCCTATGGTCTGAAAGTAGCCCCAATTCCTTCCAAAGAATGATGACTTTCGCATTCGCAGGTCTTAAACCCGGACAAGCATTTTTATATATAAATGGTTTAGTAGTATTAGGATGCTCCGAAAAGCATATGATGAAAAATCTACGGGATGTATTTTCAACTTGCAGAAAATATAATTTGAATTTACATCCTTATAAATTTTTATTTTTTAGTCAAGAGGTTACTTATATTGGACGTAAATGCACAATCAAAACAATTCAAAACTACCCAAATATCCTACAATATCCGGACTTTTATAAAGAATTTTGTATCCCAACAGACGCCAGCGGCTATGCCTGCGGCGCAGTACTTAGTCAAGAATATGAAGGCAAACAATAACCAATTGCCTACGTGTCAAGATCATTCACAAAAAGGTGAAATTAATAAAGCAACAATTGAAATGGAATTTGCAGCAATTCACTGGGCCATTACTTATTTTATTTATGGCAGAAAGTTTTTAATTAAAACTGACCATCGACCTTTAACATTCCTTTTTTCAATGAAAACCCCTTCCTCCAAATTAACTAGAGTTAGATTAGATTTGGAAAAATCTTAAGGAAATGACAGTAGAAGCATGCAAAAAAATTAAAGTTGCGACAAGATCGGAAACTAAGCAAACAACCAGTAGTAATATTAATAAAGAAGAAAAGAAAAGTCACAATGAGAACCCTATAATATGTGAAGGACTTAATAAATATGAAGTTAAAAGACATGTCGAGCTCGTTTTTGATCCTCCGAAATTATACTTCAAAAACCGAAAGAAAATTTGTAGCGAAATAGACACAAGCAGCCTAATTGCTGAGGCGAAAATTATCTTAGGACAATTCTTTACCAGGCTTATGAAAGAAGCTGGCAATTTAGTACTTGTAAAAATACAGTGTCCTCAGGAGACAAATTGTTTAATTATACTCGAGTAGATAAATTTAAAGAAATAGGTACCAAAGTTCAAATATTGAAAAAATTGAAAATATTCTTCACAAATATCACGATAATCCTGTTAATGGTGGCCACCCAGGAATCAATCGTACGACCAACAAAACTAAACAAAAATATTACTGGAAAAATATGAAAAATGATATTAAAAAATATATCAAGAAATGCATTAACTGTAAGAAAAATAAAACCAATACACACCTGAAAAAACCAATGACAATAACGGAGACACCTCTAAAAGCTTTTGATGTAGTAAGTTAATATGGAATTATTTCACGACATCTCACGGCAAAGGTCCTGTTAATGGGATAGGCGGAGCCTTAAAAAGATTTGTTCGGAACCGAGTATTAAAAAGAGAAACCACTGTATTCAACTCGGAACAATTTGCTGAGACAGCAAAAGGTTCTTCAATTAAAGTAGTCAATGTTTCGCAAGACGAAATTAAAGAGACTGTAACGAAAATGCATCTAGAAGATATATTCTTAAAAGCACCAATGATATCCGGTATATCTAAGATGCACGCGATTTGTTGGTATAACGGTCATTTGCAAATGGCCGAAACATCTACAGACCTGAGTAGAAGCCAGATGATAACGAACACTTTTCAAGAACAACTATGTCGCTCCGATAGCGACAGTGAAGATAATATTCCTCTAGCTACGATGTTAAAATAAATCTTTTGTTTAAAGCTGCCATTTTCGTTTTATAACGACTTACTTTTACATGATTCAGAAGTAACGCGAGTTACTAATTTTATGTAATGCGAGTTACCACAGAGAATCTTTAACAATGTGCAAGCGTGCTGAGTAGACGTGTTTTGGACAGTGCGGCAATACCTTGTGCATATATTCGCGTTTTCCACAGTAAACTAATTTAAATAACTCAAACAAAGTCCCGTCCAGGTCAGCCCTTTATTTATCGCACAATTGTGAAAATTTCGTTGTGAAAAGAGCGAAGAAACGATAAAAAAAAAACAAATAAATTTTTATATTGTTTTCGCGAGATGAGTTTAACAAGAACAAAAACAGCCCGCCAAGCTGCTGTCTCTCCAAAAACTCAGAGTACAAGAAGCGAAAGCCCGCAGTCTAATAACTGGTTTTCACAAATGCAAGTAAAGATGGACCAGCAGAAAGAGAGCATCATCGAACAACTTTCCGAGTGCATGAAGAGATCCGAAGAGCGAGTGATGCAGCGTTTTGGTGAGTTGACGGCTGAAGTTAAAAACTTAAAATTTGCCATCAAAGAGATCGAAGACCGCGTAGCCAAAGCTGAAGCTGTGTGCGCTTACGTTGAGCAGCTGCGTGTTGATGTGCAAACGTTAAAGTCTAAACCTAATGACGGCAATGAGAGTTCTCGTATTATGCGGCTAAACTCTGAAGTGCATACACTCAAAGCACAACTTGACGAGTGTCAAAATTCTCTTGTCTCGTCTGATGCTATCATAAGAGGTATCCCGCAGACGTGAAGTTCTGCAGTTCGCAATGCAACTCAAAAGAAAACAACAATTGACTACTGTTTTTTCTATGCGTGGATGTGTGTATGTTCGAGTTAAACCTAAATGCAACGCAGTGAAAGTGTTCAACATTGAAGATGTCCGTGTGTTAACCGCATCCAGCACGTCGTAATCAAAACTTTTGAATGAATATAGATAAATTTTTTAAATTAAGAGCGATTTTAGAATGTATGACTTTAGTTTATAATTTTATTTGTTATTTTTGCAACTTTTTCCTTCTTTCTGTACTTGTACTCATCTCCTTCTTCCCATTTCCTTCTACCTCATTCTCACTTGAGATATATCGTACATACTCTATTAGCACATATCTACTTTTCATACTGATATGCCCTTCTGAGATGCAATGTGTTATGTTTTGTTTGTTTTATATTTTGTTTTGTGCTCATGACTCCTAATGGTGGTATCTGTTCCAGAGACGGTACTTTCAACATGATTCGCGTAATGAGTAACCGTAAGAAGGGCCTTAGAGTATGCCACATCAATGCCCAAAGCTTAACAAGGAAAATTGATGAATTTAGGTATCTTTTTGAAAATTCGAATGTGGACGTGGTGTGTGTATCAGAGACCTGGTTTTCTCCGTGTCATAATGATCACTTATTTCACGTTAATGGGTATAGGCTCTTTCGCTTGGATAGAGTTGGTCATGGAGGAGGTGTGGCTATTTATGTAAGACACGGTCTCTCGTGCAAATTCAACTGTGCATCGCCACCTTCCAGCACCACTGAGTATCTATTTTTAGAAATCTTTACTAAATTTGACAAGGTACTTATTGGCTGTGTCTACAGACCCAACAGGCAGATCTGTTATTATGGGTTCATCGATTTTCTCGAGAATCTTACCATAGGCCACAACAAAATTATTATAACTGGTGACTTTAATAGTGATATACTTAAAGATACAAAATTTTCACTTCACATAAAAAATTTGGGACTCTGTTTTGTAAATCAAACAACACCTACGCACCTTACACGTACCTGCAGCACCTTACTGGACATTTTTGTCGTTAACGAGTTGTATAGCGTACTTTTGTATGATCAACTTATAGCTCCAAATTTCTCGAAACATGACCTTATTTTTCACACCTACGACTTTCGTTTTGTTAGCAACCAGTCTTCCTACTCCTACCGTAACTTTAACAATATTAACTACGAAAGACTTAATGAAAGTGTTAATTCAATCAACTGGGGATTTGTTCGCTACATGCCATCTGCTAACGATCAAATTAATTTTATACAGACAAATATTAACACACTATTTGAGACATGTGTGCCTCTAATTAAAAAACCAAGCAGGCATGGTAGTCGTCCATGGTTTAACAGCTATATAAGAAAATTAATTGATGATAGGAATAGTGCGTATCATACCTGGAAGAAATTGAAGTCCGACGTAGCCTATAATGAGTACAAGTCTATAAGAAGAAGAGTTACGAAGGCCATAAAAACCCAAAAGATGAAATATTATGAGCACCAATTCAGAACTGCAGTAAGCTCAAAGCAGACATGGAAACGTATTCGTGAAATTGGCATCGACAGTAAAATCTCTGTCTCTCCTGAATCTGTAAATGTTGATGAAGTAAATGCAAAGTTTGTTAATTCGTCTCGTCCTCGCAGTAATATATGTTATGATGGTTATAATGTTTGTCTTAATAACTTCTTGAGTGCGTTTTCTTTTCAATGTATAGATGAATGTGATGTTGTTGAGTCCATACTTTCTGTGAAATCCAACGCCGTTGGTCTTGACGGAATCCATCCTTAATTCATTAAGTGTATATTGCCATTCATTCTCCCATGCCTCACCTACGCTTTCAACACTATATTGACAACGTCCGTCTTTCCGAGCTGTTGGAAGAAGGCTAAAATTATCCCTCTATTGAAACCAAATGGTGACTTCAGACCAATTGCCATTTTGCCATTCCTTTCGAAGGTTCTGGAGCGAGTAATGCAGCGCCAAATAAACACCTTTGTGAGTAAAAATTCACTTATTAGTAGTCATCAATCTGGCTTCCGGGCGAACAGAAGCTGTATTACTGCTCTTTTGAAAGTCTCTGACGATATAAGGCAGAATATGGACAAAGACCATGTCACTTTTTTAACTTTACTTGATCACTCAAAGGCTTTTGACTCCGTTGACCACACATTACTTTGCTTAAAACTCGCCAACCTTTTTAATTTCTCCTCCCAAGCTGTAAGCCTGGTCAGATCTTATCTCCTAGGGAGATCACAAGCGGTATGCGTTGGTAGCTCTGTGTCTAGCTTCTTGTCTGTTATTGAAGGTGTGCCACAAGGCTCAATACTTGGACCGCTGTTGTTTGTCTTATATGTTAACGATCTACCGAAAATTCTACAACATTGTTAAGTGCATGTTTACGCAGATGACGTGCAATTATATCTTGATTGCCCACTAAAGTCAATTAATGCCTGCATACGTAATCTCAATGCAGATCTGTGTCGAGTAAATGGCTGGGCTACTGATAATGGCCTGCTATTGAATCCGAGCAAGTCCCAGTGCATTACAATTTACAAAAACCACTTTAAGCCAGACAATTATTCAAAAGTAACATTAGGCAATTCGGTAATAAATTTCGTTGATGCAGCCAAAAACCTGGGCGTGACTTTCAACAAAACAATGACATGGAAGAACCACATTTTTACAGTTATAGGCAAAGTGTATGGAATGTTGCGCTCCTTATGGACTACCCAGTACTTTACACCAATTAAAATTAGACTGCTTTTAGCCAAGACATATTTGCTTCCAACCATGCTCTATGGTTGCGAACTGTATGCTAATTGCGATACCACGTGCAACAGAAAGCTCAATGTCTTATTTAATAATATTGCCCGATATATTTTTGGTATTAAGCGCAGAGATCACATCTCCGAACATGCTATAAAAATATATTCAATCTCCTTTAATAACTATTTGAAACTCAAGACTCTAACACAATTACATAAAATATTGGTAACCCAGGATCCTTCTTACCTCTACGAACGATTTCAAGCAACTCGATCAGCGCGTTCCTCGCAGTTGCTTTATACGACCTTTAATTCCAAAATATCTGAGCGCCATTTTTTTGTGTATGCAGTCCGTCTATGGAATACTTTACCTTTGGAGATCAGGGGCGAAAAGAGCACATTGCACTTCAGAAGCGAACTAATGCGATTCTTTACAGAATGATTATTCAAGAGTGTACATATATCATCTGTCAGTTACTACTTTATTCATCTCTGATCTTTCACAACCTTTTCCTTTTTATCAATTCAGTCATTTCTCCCTATTAAATATTTCCTTTCCCTGGCTTTATAATTTTTTAATGTTATTATTACCCTCTAGTTATGTAAGTCATTTATGTATTTGCGTATAAAATAACGTTCCTATCAACAGGTCATTAAATATTTTTCCATTCGGTTAAATGTTATATATTAATTAAGTAGCAAACACTCGAAATATAACTCATGGTTGTTGTGTTTGTATTACAATAAAAATAAAAATAAAATAAATAAAATAAGGATGTCACTGGCTTTTACGAGCTGTCCAATGATGGTCTTGTAAAAATCTGCGAGGACTGCAGGTAATAATGCAAATAATAAGCTAACTTCTCAATGTGTAAGCATTCCGAAATCAAAGCGATACAGTCTTGGACCGTTTTTGTCAATGTATTGTGTACTTGAGTGCCGTTTTTGTATATGTATTGTGTACATGTTTATTTATAAACGTATGTGTTCCTTTTCTTTCGTATGTGTTTATTGATATATCTGTACTGTAGTGTTTTCGGACGGTACTAGCTCTTACTGTCAATATAGGAGTATTACATATATGCCTTTTAACAATATTTTGGAAACCAATTTTATTTCGACTAACAAATTTCAAATGTATTTAGTTAATTATAAATAATTCTTTAAATATAAACCATTTTTGTATTTTAATGTGATGAACTCGTAATAAAATTTAGTCAAACCTTGAAAAATTTGTATCTCATTGTAACGCGAGTTACCATGGAATCGCCCAGATAGTCGTTAGAGATGTGGCCCAATCTTCGATGCCACAGTTGAAATTTATTACCGCTGAGAAATGCTCTTTAAACATGTTGTTCTTGTTTATTTATTTTTTATTTTATTTTATTTATTTATTTGTTACAGTCTTTCGACCTAAAAGTACAGATAGGTATTTTTAATATATAACAAAGTATGCGTATATGTAAATTTAAATTTTCAATTACAAAGCTGTTTATGTTTCTAAAACTATCAAATAACCTATATAAATGTATATTGTCTAACTAGTTTGGTAGCTGGCGAGGCCTAGTCTCCAGTCTACCCTTACATATCGACTGCTGAGTGGAAGATCGACCTATCTCGGCAGCCAGTTCGAAAACGGCCTATCTCAAAAAACTTTTCAAAAACGCCCTATTTCAGAATTTGGTTGAAGAACGCCCTATTTCAGAATTCGTTTCAAAAACGCCCTATATCAGCAAATTTTCAATACATTTTGAAGTATGATAGGGCATTTTTGAATCGAATTCTGAAATAGGGCGTTCTTCAACAAAATTCTGAAATAGGGCGTTAGTGAAAAGTTTTTTGAGATAGGGCGTTTTCGAACTGGCTGCCGAAATAGGTCGATCTTCCACTCAGCAGTCGATATGTACTATGTGCAGCGGGCGGAAAGACCTTGTTTCCGCTCCGCGTTGCTCACGAGTTGATAGTCACGGTCAGAAAGGCCGAGTTTCCGATCCATGTTCCCGTCGTCATTAATATGCAAACCCTGACGCTGGATTCCGTGATGTGAGGCGGGCGGAAAGGCCTACTTTCCGCTCCGCGTTATGGTCGGGCTGTTGGGCATACTCGGAAAGACCGAGTTTCCGATCCATACTCACAGCGTCTTTCGTATGCTAGATCATTTGCTGCTTGGTCGGATGGAAAGGACTGGTTTCCATTCTATTCCGTGCTTTCCTAACTAATAGCCAGAGTTTTACAGTGATCAAATAGTTGTCTTTTAAAAACAGCAAAGTTATCACAGACTTTTACATGTGGCGGTAACTCATTAAAACATTTTAAACCTTTATAAAATAAATTTTTTTTGTCTACCTCTGTTCTATAAAGTGGGAGTCTAAAGCAATTGTTTTCCCTGAGTGTATATGAATGAGTTTCATTTATATACCGAAGATTGTCGCTCAGATAGTTTACCGTTCTTTATGTTGTACATATACGAATTTCATAGATGATAGAAAACCTGTTGCTTAACACTCAACCAATTCATATCTGTGATCATCTCCTGCGTAGGTGTATCGTAACGCTTATTTAATATGAACCTCATAGCTCTATTTTGCAATTTCTCGATATTTGCGTCGCTTGCTAAGAAGAAGATTGTTGGGCAGTATATAAAATGTGGTTCTACTATAGATCTATAGACCAGGGTTTTATTCCTTCTTCTCAGATACTTACAAGATCTTTTCATAAGACCAATTTTTTTCGCAATTTTGTTCACTGTATGCTCAACATGCTCATCAAATTTTAGTTTATTGGCTATATATATACCCAGGTACTTAATGAGTTTAGCTTCCTCAATTTCTTTCTCTTTGATTTTTAAATTGTAACTGGTGGTTCCAAGATTAACTGCTCTAGTGAGGATCATGAACTGTGTCTTTTTTACATTCAACTTAAGTTTATTTAAACACAACCATTTATACAAAGAATCCAAGTCTTCTTGCATTTTAGTCATCGCGGTCCAATACCGATCCCTGCGGCAACCCAATACTGACTGCCACTTTATTTGACACACTTGGCTCGATTACAGTTTGTTGCATACGATCTGAGAGTAAGCATCGAAACCAGTTAAGCTCCGTGTTTACAATACCAATGCATTCGAGCTTTTTAAACATTCTTGCCCTGTCAATGGTCTCGAAAGCTCTTTTGAGATCAATAAAAACCGCAACGATATTCATCTTCGAGTTAAGGTCTTCCTTCCACTGGGATATAACAAAATTTAGCGCAGTCTCGCAAGAGTGTTTAGCTCTAAAACCTGATTGCTCCTTAATGAGTATGTTTTAACTTTCAATGTGGCGCACCAACTGATTTTTTACCACATTTTCCAAGATTTTTTCCATGCTAGGCAGTGTATTAATTGGTCTAATTTCCTCAGCTTTTACAGTTTTTTTTTACCTTTTTACCGGAACTATGGTCGAGATTTTCCATTCTTTTGGTACTGTTCCTGATTCAAGACTCTTATTTATTAATAAGGCGTAAAAGTGTCCCATGTATTCAACTGAATCCTTGATAACACCGTCAGATAATAAATTATTTCCACCAATTTTAGTCTTAAATTTCTTTACTATAGGGATAACATCCTCTGAGGTAATTTTCTCAAATTTAAAGGTGCCTCGACTGTTTTCCTGTCGTACCTGTTCACAATTTACGTTCTCTATATTACTATTTATGTCGACGATACTATCCACAAAGAACTTGTTTAGTTCTTCGGCGATTACCATACTATTTCTGTATATTTTTCCGTTGATGAGAACTTCTTTGATATTGTCTCTGTTACCCGTATTATTAACAATATTCTTTAAATATTTCCACATTAAACGACTATCACCTCTATTAATTTCTACCTTGTGTTCCATATATTGAATTTTCTTAATTTTAATCATTTTCTTATACTCTTTCTTCATTTTGTTGTAATCTACCCAATCACCTGTGAGTACTTCCCTTTGGTGTAACCTAAACTTTTCCTTATTAGTGTCAGTCAGTTGTCTATCATCAAGTTTAACCCGCCTTTGTACCCGAGAAGTTAGTTGATTCATACTCGAAATCAAACAAAGGTTGATATGTTCGAGCATATCATCAAGACTGAAACTATTCAGGTTTGCAAAGTTGCATTGTCTCAAAAGATTTATGAGGTTGTCTGGGCTGTACTCATCCCAAGAAATTAATTCAGAGAGTTTATCGATTGGGCCTTGTTTTTTTATATTGCATTTGAACATTATGGTTTCATGATCAGTTATTCTATGTTCCTCAGTTTTTTCACATGAAACTTCATTATTATTATAGTATAACAAGTCGATGAACGTTTTGGACTGTGCAGTAACCCTTTTATTAAGGTTGATTAACTGTTTCATTGCCTGCTGAGAGAATATCTCATTAAGCTTCCTACTATATGTCGATTATATATTCATATTTATATTAAAATCCCCAATAATAATAGTATCTACTATGTTAGCGCATGTTTCGAACAAAATGGCCCCCATATATGTCAGAAAATCTGCATCACTCGAACTGGGTGAGTGATAGACTACCCCGATTTTCCATTTGGTTTCACAATTTCTGAATTGTACCACTATACACCAGACATTTTTATCGGTGGATCTATTTATTATTATTTTACTCTTTGTTTCTCTAGTTTCAGTTTCCTAATATAGACAGGACATTCACGAGTAAATGCGTTGTGCGCTACATCCAGGTTTAGCCCTAACTCCTTAACAGCATCACAACAATTTCCACAAACTTCTTTTTGGCTACTGTCAGTGCAACTTTCAGACTTGTGCTCTCCCATGCATTTGCTACACCTAAGCTTTTTGTTACAGTTGTTAGAGCTATGGTTGAAGCCCAGACACTTGTAGCATCTTCTCACGTTTTGCCCATCATCGACAGGGCATCGATCCCACCCAATATTAAGTCTCCTTGACTCCAATACCTGCAGGAAGAATTTGTGCTCAATTTCTATTATTGCACTGAATGAAGGAAATGCCTCACCACTGCGCATGGATTTAAATATTTTTACACATTTCAAACTCGCATCATTTAAATAGCTATTCTGAGCTTTTATCTTATTTATTATCTTCGTCTCAGAATATTCAGCGTTTATGTGCGCTAACAAAATTTTAGCCGTATTAACTTTGGGTTCGGTGATGTCGTACACTTCTTTGTTTAAGTTGTCTGCTAGAGCAGATTTTATTCTGTCCTTATCTGAAACGCTATTTGCGTTTATAACCACTGCCCCGTTATTCTTATTTGACACTCTATCAATTTTCATATCAGATGCATCGATCTTATTAAGGTCCACCCTAGTCTTCTCAGCCGCTTGTTTGTTTTTCGGCCTGACCATTATAGGAGGAATACCTCTCATTGCATTGGCATACGATACACCCACACCACTTTGTGCTTTCTCTTGGCTTATAGTTGTCACTTTCTTTACCTCGCTAATTATTTCTTGTTTTTGTTTGCATAGCTCACTAGTGGATGAATCTACCCTATCCATTTTCTCTTTGTTTACTTTACACAGCCCCTCTACCCTTTTTATTGCATCAAGTTTTTCTTGGTTTGCCTTCTTTATACTATCAACCAACATTTTTACCTCTTTTCTCTGATTTTTTAACATTTTTTCAATATATGTTTTTTTTTCTGTTATATTCATCTTGTTGGCCTCAGCTATACCTATCATTTCTCGAAGAGCTTCATCCACATTGGCGATGTACATCATGCAGTTGTCGCTTATGAAGCGTAGGAGGGGACAGTTTTCTAGTGCCTTTAGGCTGTAATCGTCAGCCGCCGCACATGCTTGCGTTCTATGGTACACTTTCCCACACACACCTTGGCAACGCACACCCGACTCTCCTCTGACGCCTTTTCGGCATTTCGCGCATTCCGACATCATCGCACTCACTCAGCAGCCGCTATGTTTGGATGAATATGCATACGTATGTATGTACATCAACTTAAGTGCGCGCTATTATTTGTCAATTTTGCTTATTTGAATTTA
Source organism: Rhagoletis pomonella (assembly GCF_013731165.1). Classification (NCBI taxonomy): domain Eukaryota; kingdom Metazoa; phylum Arthropoda; class Insecta; order Diptera; family Tephritidae; genus Rhagoletis; species Rhagoletis pomonella. The sequence goes on along the minus strand of NW_023458557.1, from coordinate 3,425,833 downwards.
ATTTTTATTTCGTTATTGGTTGGCTTATTGGTTTAAATCGTTATTTTTCACACTATTAATCCAATAATGCAACTATTAACTTTACACTTTGCAATATTGTTATATTTTTAACACTATTAACAGAGCGATAAAAAAACACGTCCGTTCGCGATCGATTCTCTCTTGTTGTTCTCTAATGTTCAAACGATACAATTCGTTCACTGCAGTTGCAGTGGCAAATAGCTTTTTTGTATTATCACATATTTTCCACTCATCGTTTTCAAATATAACTTTATTTCCCTTTTTTGTAATTTCGGGGACAGAAAGTAAATTCGTGCACAATTCTGGGACATAGGCAACATTTTTAACTACCGCGTCATAGCCAGTCGACAAACACAATTTCAAATTGCCACTTGATTCTACTGGAATTTGTTTATTATTTGCGACAATTATATTTTTACCTTTCACTGGCTTGTTAATTAAGTCTTTATTTCTAGTCATGTGCGTAGCGGCGCCTGAGTTACCATACCAATCAGCACACCGGCTGTCATGGGAAAGTAAAGACGTGAAAAGGACATTTTCATTTTTCCTATGAGCGTTGCCAGACTTATTTCTGATTTTATTATTAGGAAATTTTTTTGCAAAATGTCCTACTTGCTTGCAATTGTGGCATCTGAATTGCTTCGGTTTGCGATTGTTCTTACTATAGAGAACGCCTTCACTCTCCCGGTTATCAAACTTTGCATCTTGCATTAAGACCGCTTTCACGTTGTCAATTGACAGCTTTTCGCCTGAATTTTATATTGCCATTACTAGAGCTTTGAACGCATCTTGCAAACCAGCCAACATTACTGATGCAATGGCTTCCTCGTCAGTATTCAGTCCTGCGCTCTGTACTTTTAATGATGTCATTACTATCGATGCGTAGTCCGAAGGTTTGCTTTGGACGAGATCTTTCAATAACGTCACTTTGCGCGTTGGACCTGAAGATTCGTATTCGCAAAGCAATGCGCTCCATGCTTCTTGTGCTGTTTTTGCTGTAGCGATATGGGAAAAATTGATGGGCTCAATCATCAGCGTAATTTCCGCCAACGCACGCTCGTCCGCTTGTAAGTCTTTCTCTGTCGGAATAGATGGTAGGCCTTTATCAACTATTTGCCAGCATCCTCTAATTACAAGGTAAGACTTTGCATGACGTTTCCAAACGTTGAAATTTTCACATCCTTTAAGTCGTTCGAACGTAAAACCAAATTTTTACTTCGCACGACACAGCTTCAGTTGAAATATTCGACAAGAACACGAGTTTTGACTTTTACAATTAATTTGAGTGAGCATATAAGCCCATTGTTTTCTAATATATATTTATTCTACAAAAAACTTCACAACAGTAGTGCTAGCATGTAAGATTACTCACATATATGTACAACTAAAATTATTTGAATAAGAAGTAGACGAGAGACTTCCGTGATTCCAAAGCATTACTCGCGGTTGCATGGAATAATATAGGAATGAATGAAAATGAAATAGGTTTATATATTTAGTGCAGATATAAAAAGAAAACAAAAAAACGAAACAAGTGCATGAAAATGATTTGAAGTTAAGATACTTGTAAACATATGTACATATATTATATAGCATCCATAGATAGTAGTAGCTTAACATTAGGGATTTGCGAATGTTAAGATTTACACTATAGCTGAATAGTCTTCATTGTATGACGTTTTTCCCATTATTTAGATATAACAATTACTGATAAGTGTACATGAATATATCGTAAAAATAGAAGAATGTATTTTTTGCATTACGTTGAAATCATGTGTTGAATGAGGTAAAAGAACTTGTAATGAGTAGCTAAGTTCAATTTGTTGGTGTGAGGTGTTGCACTATTGCAACTGAGGGGAAATGGGTATGGTGCCCAAATGACAAAAATTGAACGGACAGACGTTAGACAGACAAATAGCCGAGTGTCAGGTATAGGGAACCCTGAACGAATGAGAAGAGTCAACACAGAGTCCATGGCTTCGCGTACCACGTACGTTGACTGGACTGACTCTCTTTATTTCATTATATTCTATTCTTTCCTTCTCTCCAAGGCCTGAACAAATTTGGCTTATGTGGTTGTAGGCAAGGTAGGTGGAAGCGACCCCCCGACGACGAGCTAGTCTGGACTCGCTAGCATGCCTTTCTTCAGATTTCTTTTTGCGCGTAGCCACTTGCTTAAGCAACTGTAAGAGCGGTCCAGTACTGCACGTGCGTGAGTTTTATAACGTGCCTACGTGAGAATTGGGGGAGAGTGTGGCATCCACAAATCTGGATAGAAGACCCTGAATGGAGATGTGCCGCACTCACAAATGTTGGGGAATTTAGCTAACTTTTACCAGGGACAGTGACCCATCGACGAATGCACACCTATTATGGCCTCGCCCAGCTGCAACACCGAACACACACACCAACTAAAAATGTAATTGAGAAAAAAATACATTTTCATATATTGATACAAATAATCAACATTTACATATAAATATTTTAAATTCGTACATATATACATACATCAAAATTAAACAGCACTTGAATTGCTACGATATTATAATTGATACTTGAATTTTTTGTCAAAGTTTAGATTAGGCATTTCGTGGAGAACTGAAGTTAATATCACACTTTAATCTTTTGTCTTTTTTTTATTATACATTTCGAATTTTTAGTATAAGTGGCGAAAACTATATTTGTATTGGAAGTTTATTCGAAATCTAATAGGCGAAATCTCTTAGGCGGTAGCTTTACTATAGGTTACTCTATAGACTATGTAATATTGAGGCGCCTAAAAGATGCAGCGATTTCTATTCTCAAGTTACATAGAGTACGAATGGAAATTATAATAGCGAGGTTTTAGTTTTTTAAACTATAATTTTTTACTCAAGCGCTTTGTCATTTATAAATTTTTCTTTTAGTTTAAGCGCGAGATTGAAATTTTAGTTGTTGAAATTGAATTTTTATTTAATTTTTTTGCTTGGTATAAAATTTTTTTGTGGGAACTAGTCCGAAGTCGACATGTTGGTGGACTCAAGCAGTAGCACTTAGAAATTAGCTCTCATGAGAGTAAGGAGGAGCGAGAGAATAGTGAAAGAGCTATTGCTGGATTGGGATTATTCAACAGTGACAGGCCATATACACCCAGAAAAAGGTTTAGTTATAATAACCAAGATTTGGTTATAGTGATCAAGTGGCATAGTTGGATATGGCGAAATAAATATATAGTTCACGAAAGTCTGCAATTTACTTAAGACTTCTAGTTGGGACAAATGTATATTTGTTAATAATTACAAAACGACTACCTTGATTGGACAATATTGTTAGTTGAATAAAATCATTGTTGAGCAAATATAAACAATGCTTTGGTTAATACAAGTTTTCAATTAATTTTGTGAACTTGCTGTAGACTTGAATCAGCTAACCGTTTATTATTAGGAAAAAAGTTTCAGTTTGACACAAATAAAAATTTACTCGATGTTTGTTGTGTTTACTTTCTTCTTTTATTTGCATATATTAAGCATAAAAATACGTACATATTTACATAAGTT
>NW_023458557.1:3416618-3422266 GCF_013731165.1 Rhagoletis pomonella | reverse complement strand
AGTAAATAATACATATGTATATGTTGGTAAGAATTTCCTAAAAAACAACGATGAAACAAGAACAGTCGTGCGAAAACCCAGGTCAATATCTGCTGGAAGTATACTGCTTTGCTTTTTCCTTAGCTAAATAGACACTTTCAAATTATAATTCACATGAATTATATATCCACTGAAAAACCCCGGTTGGCATCAAACTTTATATTTTTAATTAAACTTTAAACTATGCGCGCACCGAAACAACTCGTGATGATAGCAAAACTGAAACTGAGACAAACAAGTATGGGCATGTCATAGCACAAATGGCGCAGCGATCGACATGCCATAGCATACTGAGCGCTCTGGGACCACATGCGTGTTTCACCCATATACGAACAGCGGTAGCGGAGCAATGATTTCCACGCACAATGCAATGATCGGCATACTAGCGCATTCAAACGATTCAATAAGTGGGACTGTGTGCATTGCTCAGCTGGCGCTCTTCGTATGTGCTCAGAGAGCGCTCAGCATTCTTTAGAGATAATCACAAGCATGAATATGTTCCACTCTCAAACCAAATCGTGGTTGCCTCAACTAAGATTTGGTAACTATGACTAAACCACGTGTTGAAAGAAAGCTTATCTGCATTAGCAGAGCTTAATAACATCCTTTTATGAACCATACGTTAAGTTGAATGGAATTTGTAGAAATATGCTTCAAAGAAATATTTATTAGTATTAACCAAACCCTTCAACTAAATTAACGATTTGTTACAACCTAGATGAATATTAGAAGCTTTAATATATTTAGTTATAATTACCAATCGATGGTAATAGTTCCCAATCCTTGGTAACAGTTCCCAAATATTGTCAAAATTCGGGAACTAAATATCTTTAGTTGTCGAAACTAATCCTTTTTCTCAGTGTACGCGAAATTTTGCTAGAGGTTTAGAGAACCAGGTGGTTGGTTCGCTGTTAAATCGAATAAATACTAATTAAATAAATTTTAATTCGTTATGTCAATCCGTTTTATTTTAATCGGCAGTTGAATTACAGATTTTGAAAACACGGTTAAAATTAATTATTTCTTGCTATTTAGTAATTTCGTAATTAAAGAAATTTTTTATTTTGAAAAATTTTTTGATATAAAAAAATTCGGTGCATTTCGTTGTTAAAAGCACCGTATTTTAATATAAGTTTTATAATTATGTCACCATTCGAAATGGAGAAAATTGCTTTCGAGCACAGACCGGCTTGCCGATATATAAAATCCCAGTTTTGCATTTTTGACCGTCTGCAGACAGCATTGCCGGTTCATAGGTCAACAGTGTGTAAGAGAAAGCTGAAAGGCGAGCCCGTCTCCAGACGGTCTTGGGTTTTCTCCCCTGTAGGAAAAAGTTACTGCCACAGATCGAAATGAACATCAGTTTTGGATATCTCGTGCTAAAATCACCCATTCCTGAATTTTTCAACTCATAAAAAAATTGGCCTACATGTGTACTGCACGGGTATTCGGTACGACAGGAAACCATCAGGCAAAAGTAGGTATCTATTAGGGGTAAAGAAGCGAATTGTGAGTCAAACGAAGGTCTTAGTTTTTTGATGAAAATAGACGCCTGCGCCAATCTAGCCAGGTGATGGTAGTGATGCAAATTAAGGAGAACATAACAATGGCGGTGACTCGGGAGCGGCACTTCCGAAGCCTCGGGAGAGTGGGCCGAGTTACTGTCGAAAGCTTCCTCACCCGAGTTGAGAAAATGAGAGAACAATATGAAATTTCATATAACCAGTTGTTTACGGATTTCCACTGCCTCGTGAGGGGCTCTGCACTGAAATGACCATGCGGAGGAGCCTACATTTGGTTATTTCGAACTAAAAACAGAATTGCTGGCCCAGTTCGAAGGCGCGGGTTCCGATGTCGAGATGATCAGGGAGATAATGGAGCATAAACATCTGCCGCAGGAAGCTTGTGACGATTTCACAACTTGACTTTTAGACTGCGAAAATAGATTCCAGAAAAAGAATAAGTGGAAATAATTAAGGTAAATCTAAAGCCATACCTTGCCAACCTCACAGTTGCTTCAAAAATAGATACGTTGGCTGAATTACGAGCTAAATTCAGGCGTGCGAAGCGGCTGATTAAGGAGAATCGGAGCAGAACTAGAGCGGTTAACGAATTAGAACACCCGAACAAATCAACTGCAGACGAAGCAATGGGTGGTAGGTTCGTAGAAGCCCAACAAGTTGAAGGCTCAGTTCAACCAACCACCCAGGGGAAACAGTAAGCCTTGCGTTAATCCACAAGATAAATCAGTATCTATGTACCTATATGCGAAATAATAGCATTGAGATTTTATATAAAAGTCTAATTAATAATTTAATAAACACAATATATGTACAAAAATCGTCATTTCAAGCTTTGCACAAAAATTATAAAAATTCAGCAGGTCAGCAGTAGATTCCAAGTTTTCAATTTCATGAATATTTTCCATATAAAGTGTGTTCGAAATTTTTTTTATGGATGAACATGTAAGACACCGTCAGAAGAAAAGTACCAAAAATCATCGGGATATTGCAGAAACTTGCACTCTAATTTAATTCTGAATTAAAAGCTTACTTTTCGTACTGCGTATTCACAATAAAATTCAGTGGTTTGTGAATATTTCTCACGGCCCATATTTTAATTTTTAGTGCTTTCAATTTTCACTTTTTGTATTTTTTTAATCTGTAATGGGGTATGTGATTTTTTGTTATATAGTGGCCTTTTATTTTAAATTACTGTATTTTATGATTGTGCCAAAACAGGATGAATTGCGCTAATAGTGGCTCTGTGAACGAAAGTGCCAAAAACGGCACTATTGTGCCTACTTTTCCATCACTTGTGATAGCATTTATTTACACTTGACAGCAGTTTTGAACTCTAATGTATTATAACTCTAATTTCGATTACAATATTTGTATTATTTCACACTATATATACTTAATAATAATAATAGATTGGCGCTTACACATATGTTAGTGTTTGGCCGAGCTTCTCCTCCGGTTTGTGGCGTGCGCCTTGATGTTGTCACACAAAGCGGAGGGACCTACAGTTTTACGCCGACTCCGAACGGCGATTGTATTTTTATGAGAAGCTGTTTTTCATGGCAGAAATACACTCGGAGGTTTGCCATTGCCTGCCGAGGGACGACCGCTGTTAAGAAAAAACCTTTTTTCTATATTTTTTGCGATGTTGCTTTGACCAGGGTTTGAACCCAGGTGCTGCGGAGTGGAAGCGCGCACTGCTTACCACTACACCACAGCGGCCGACAAATACCCTATATATACTTACAGCTATGAAATAATCAAAAATAAATAATTTAATATATTAATAAATAAAAAAAATTAGTTCAACAAAATATTTATGTAATTTTAAAGCTAAATTATAAAATTAAAAAATGAGAAAAAAATCTATATTCTTTATTTAAAATTAAATAAAGAATAATTTAATTATTATTTAAAATTAAATAAAGGCCGTAAAGCGGGAAAGAATAAGTAATATTTTTAAAATTTTATTATAATAAATAAAAAAACTTACACTATATTCTCCCATAAGCATATTTCGCTAAGCTAAGCCAATATTCATATATATGTGCATAAGCGTTTGGCTGCACATACATACATATGTACATGTGTTTGTATGACTAGTATGTAAGAAGTAGAAAATATGTATTATAGTAATGGCCCGTATGCAGCTCTCAAGAAAACGGTCAAGAAAATATTGCAATTATTTCGTGTGTGTGTCCAAGGAACTTGGCGTTTTTGATATTTCACAGCCTGTTGCCTCACTCTTTCCTCAAGAAATAATGTGATCTTTTTCACAAAAAAAACTTTAGAAAACCGTAGTAGAAAGCGTGGCAAATTTCTTAAGAACTGCGTACTGCCTTAAGAAAATTTGAATCAAGAACATTTCTTAGCCTTTTCTTGTACGTCATTTTATATAGAGTTTTTGCTTTTCTTGAGAGCTGCATACAGGCCTTAAATAAGAAATTATAGAATTAAAGTTGTATAAATAAGGAAAGTAATAAGTAATAAATATTCAATATTCGATAAGCGATCGACGGCGCAGTAAATGTATTATTTACATTTATTTATGTTTCCTGATTAACATATTATTTATTGGTAATCACTTCTTAAATAAATTACAATACAGAAAAAAGTCATCTGACTTCCAACTAATGAAAAGATAACGGTAAATGCAAAACTGAGAGTGTGTGCAATACTGTAACATTTGCCTTAATTTACATTTTTGCCTGCTGGTTTTATTATTGTTGTTGGATTGACTTCAAATCTTTGTGAGAGAGGGAGTAGGGGTGTACCAATAAGAATATACAACAAAAGTATGAAAGTCGTTAGAACTTGGAAAGATAGCGGTGGCTGAAATAAAAAGTGTTACGCCATGTTACAGTTTTGCTCGTCACTGTATGTACATGTGTTTGTATGACTAGTATGTAAGAAGTTGAAAATATGTATTATAGTAAATAAGAAATTATAGAATTAAAGTTGTATAAATAAAAAAAGAATTAAGTAATAAATATTCAATATTCGATAAGCGCCGCGGCGCTACTACACAGCCATTCTTGACGTTTAGTACAATGGTCTCGAATTACCTTTTGATCTAGCTCCGTTTCCATTGACCTCTCGTCAATTTTTTGAGGCCATCCAGATGGGTGCGCCTTCAACCATCTTGGACCTCACCACCATAGAGTGCTTTTTGCTAATTCTTGAGGGGATACGCCGCGGCTCCCTAGATCCGCTGGGTTATCACCCGAATCCACATGATTCCACGCTCTCACTCCAACAAGTTCCTCGATTTTGGCACGAAGGTGGTCCAACAACAAGGTGGCTTCCGTATCCACGACAGCCCGATTGTGGAATGGGCCCATTTGTATATCACTGGCTGGGCAATGTCGAACTGTGGAAGTAATGCATTGATTAGTTTGGCTGCCGCATAAGCCCTGATGTATCATAAAACCCTTGAAATTCAATTTCATTCCAAGGTGAGAAATTGATCCACCTTGGTATTGTAGTATCTGAAATGTGAATGTAATTTTTAATAAAGTTCTCCCACCGCTGGTAAAGCGTTCGAGCTAGACTATCATCCCAATCTATCTTGGTTAGCCATATGTCTTGCATAATAATTTTCGCCCAGCGGCCCTGCAAGGTCAAATAGTTGTGCCACACACGATAAAGCCTCCCGTTTGGTGTAGAATGGTTTTATTGAGATCTCTTCAACGTTAAACTGAAATATGTCGTGATCAGCATTCCATCGATTTCCGAACATTCCTTGGGCAAAGCTGACAGGATGTCTCTGGAGCTCGATGTCCACTACGGGAGGGGACATCCAGCTCCCTGCTTTAATACCCTGGAAGCTAATGGAAACTTCAAACAAACGTCTTCTGCTAATTGGAGAAGAGTTCTGATAGCCAGATACGGGGCACGGTTGACACCAAACGTCACCGTTTGCAACTCATAGACCACAAGCGTTTCATTTTGTGATTCCCTGAAAAGAAGTCTGTGGTATGGTGTGTGATCGGAGTGCAGCAGAATCTGCCTATACATTTTCTCTAAGCCCGCGTTGAAAACATATTTGAAAAATCGCCATTTCAACAGCTGGGTGACGAGATCAGCCTG
>NW_023458557.1:3416007-3416608 GCF_013731165.1 Rhagoletis pomonella | reverse complement strand
AAACTTAAGCTGCAGGCTTAATCAACTAAATTTTGCAGCGAAAAAATTAGTGTTTATTTTTAAAAATCGTATAAAAGTTTACTGAGTTATTAAAATTTTTATGAAAACACCCTTTTTTCAAAAAAATTATTCTTGGCTATATAACTCAAAAAATTGTGCTTGACAGTTGAACACGGCGATAAACAGAAACTCGGTTCATAATCAACTAAGAATCAGAATTACGCAAAACCGGGTTTTCAACGGTAAATCAAGATTTTGGGGGTGTTTGGCAAATTTCATATTTCGATTCCGGTTTTACTCGAAAAGACCTACCAGAAAATATACAAAAATTCCCAGGTATTTCTACTTTATGCTTTTTTTTAGCACCGTGTAATTAGAACTAAAAATATTAAATTTTAATATTGTTATTGAGCTTTCTACCGCGATTATGTTTATTAGGAAATCACCACATCTCATCATCAGATATCTTTTTCTAGACTTCAGCAGGGATCGAACCCGCATCATCGATGTGCAAAGTCAGAAGCCCTAACCACTGAGCTATGCACACCCCGTAAGCTCTTGTTGCTAATTCATTCCCTTATTCAACCTACTACTATCAAGT